>NW_022995745.1:3061190-3258767 GCF_900245975.1 Drosophila guanche
AAGAGTTAATGGAACATTTTTACAGATTATTCTTGAAGTTATGGGAGTATTGGGCCGTAAATCAAGACATTGTCCGTGTTAAGCATGCTGAGGACGATATCAAGCCCATTGCCGATGTTCAATTATTCTTTCATGGCTACGTTCAGGTCGTCACTTCCTTGGAGGAGAACATGGAGATGTCGCAATATGATACAAGCGATGCCTGATCCAGAGTTTACACAGCGAATTTCGAGTTTAAGTAAACGAAATGCCTAAATAATACAGACAATGGCAGGCGACTGTCTTTCTTTTTTCTGTTTTCCATGATTTCTATTTGGACAGAGACTTTTCTTTGTTTTCTATTCACTTTTTATCCCAACAAATCACTTCATTTTGTGCAAATGCAAATTGAAAGTAATGCCAGGTGGTAGGACAGAGTGTGTGCCCTTTCCTGCCCTGCTCACATCAGTGAAATTTCATTTGCAACATGCCAAGAGGCCTCCATTCAAAAGTGGATCAATTCTTCAGTATCTGAAGCTATTTCGTGGCTTTTCCAAGTGAAGCAAGGATTATCTATTTATAATTAAGATACTGATACCGGCTTTTAGTTCTTGTTAACATTTTATTCTTTGGCAGAGTCACGAGCTGTTCAAGTTTTTGCTATCTTACGGACATCTTACGGTTATCGCGTCAGTAAATTTAAAACTGTTGGCAAAATACTGCTGCAGGTTCTTTGAAAAGAAACAAAAATGCCAATGGAATGCCCAGCACCACTGTCTATAGTTTTCTTATTTTTATGTGCAGAATTAATTTAAATTCTAAGTGCAATAGATTCTTGTAATAACAGTTAGCTATAATATATTCCTGCCAAACATTTTTGTAGTTATTAAATACATTCTGCACGCGTGTAAGTCCCCTAGAGGGTATTTTAGTTATGTTTTTTGACTGAGTATTTAACATAACTATTGTTGTTCATTGAAAGTATTTATTGAAACTAAAGCTCAATAAATGATTCATTATTTGTATAATTAACTGCAAAAATTAGCTCGTTCTTTATCAGATATTTTATTAGTTGATAATAATCATTTTTAAACACTTATAAAAATAGAAGAAAAATCGTTTGTAGCTTGAGGGTATTTTAGTTAGCGGAATATTTACCATAACTATTGTTGTTCATTGAAATCATTTATTGAAACTAAAGCTCAATAAACGATTCAGTATTTGTATAATTAACTGCAAAACAACAAACAGACAAAGAGCTTCCAAGCCCGTCCTAATTTGTTTGTGCTAAAAACAAAAACAACAACGCTAAAAAAAAAAACCAAAAAGATAATGAGAATTTTCGGTTAAACGTTTTATCTCATTTTTTTCCCATTTATTTGGGTTAATGGCGGGGTGGAGTGGAGTCTTGTTCGATTACAACAGCTGATAAGATGGTAAGGCAGGGCACCAGAGCTCAGATCCCAGAGCAGGTGCCCCGCTAAGCCCTGCTAAATATTACGTATACGCCTTTGAGTACTTGTCAGACAGACAGAGCTTTAGGGGGAGGGCACACACACACATAATCGTATGGGTAGCATGAGGCGTTAAAGGTCAAACACACAGTGGCAATAATTTGGCCGCTTGCCTGGCTGGACACACACCTAAACACCTAAACCACTGCAGGGCCGCGCAGGACCTCCTGCAACAGACGGGGATCGGAGGTGGCAATCCTCAGCCCTATAGGGTTCCCAGCTGTAGCAACTGGGCTACAGATCGCTCGGGCAGAGCTGCGTTTTGGACATGCGGAGTGGAGATGCCCCAGATCTGCGACATCAAGTCGGGCGATGGGTTCGTCCGAGGCCGAGTTGAAGGCGTTCCTTATGTTGAGTGTCACCACGAGACAGTAGGATTTGGACCCTCCTCCGTATTGCTCTGGGGAGAGGCCGCCTGCTGCTTCGATGGCTGCACTCAGCCTCTTCCACCTCGATGGGAACGTACCCTCGTGGAGGCCTCTGTTAACAGACCCGTGACCTCGCTTGGGATCAGCGCTAGTGCCAGCTTCGTCGCTCGGTTAAGAATCGCGTCCGGCGATTCGTGTTGGCGGTCTTCAACTCCTTCCGCGCGACTTTGTATGCCTCGCAGCAGGTTACTAGACGCGGAGTTCCCCTGGCTCGTTGGAGCTGTCTTCTCGCGCTGTGGCAGGTTTTTAGGAGCTCGGCGATGTCCTCGTTCCACAAGAAGACTGGGGCATGGTGCTTCCCAAACGCGCTTCGCTGGAGCATGCTCAGGTCGCAGACCGCTTCCACTACCTCGCCCAGCTGGGTCGTCCACTCGTTGGCTTCGTCAGACTCTGATGCCGTGTGGGTCCGGAGGGCGCTTGCAAAGGTCTGTGTCCTCAGCGTGACCTGCCGATACGCCTGCCTTTGCTGCGTAGGGGCTGCTCTTCCCCGATCCGGTCCTCCAAACACGCACTCGATGGCCTCGTGGTCGCTAGCGGTGTAGGCGTCGCTGATTCTCCAACTGGAGTTTCTGCCCAACGCTCTTCTGGCGTATGTGAAGTCAATGACTGACCCACTGCCTCCCCTGCTGAACGGAGCCGCACGCTAGAGGCCCTACAGCGTTTCAACATCCCTGGATACCTGCAGAGGATAGCACGTAGCTACTTCAGCGACAGGGTGCTGTCGTACGAGACCAGTATGGGTTCCAGGGCATACAAAGTCTCAGCCGGAGTCCCTCAGGGCTCCGTTTTGGGACCCCTGCTCTGGAACGCCATGTACGACGCCATGTCCTGAGACTACCGATTACAGCCAACACCAGCATGGTGGGGTTTGCGGGTAACGTCGCCATAGTGCTGGTGGCCAAGTACCTCGCCGCAGTGGAGGAGCTCGCCAACGCGGCCGTCCGAGCCGTGGCTTACGGTCGCCGGATTGGACCTGGCAGCGCAGAAGACTGAGGCGGTGCTCACATCGAGCCGGAAAGCTGTAGAAACAGCAAGTGTGCAGGTCGTTGGCACCACGATACGCTCGCAGAGGGCAATCAAGTACCTCGGGGTGCTCATCGACACTCGCCTCTCCTTCAAGGAGCACTTGGAGTACGTGCAGAGGAAGGCCAGCGGAACCGCAGGAGCGCTCTCGCGAATGCGAGCCAGAGGCCCGAAGCAGGCAACGCGGAAGCTCCTGACGAGTGTTGTGACGTCGCAGATCCTGTACGCCGTGGGCGAAAGCCGCTCAGGTGAAGACCTACCTGCGAGGCGTGGAGGCGACGTACATGCTGTGTGCCCTACGGATCGCGTGCTCGTTCCGGATTGTGTCGGAAGAAGTGTGTGTCGCTGGTCATAGCCGGGCAAGTTCCACTCAGGGAGCTGATAAGGGAGAGAAAAGAGATTCATACCACCGCGCAGGGCGGAAGCGAGGCGACAAGAGCCGAGCTGAAGGCTACAGAAAGGAGGAACAGCATCAGTAGATGACAGACCCAGTGGGACGGTTCAACTAAGGGGCGCTGGACATAGCAAGAAAATAGAATAGAAGGAATAAACGAATGAATACAAAAATACAAAAAAAACGAGAAGGGACGTGTTAGCCGCTTTTTACGCGTCACAACTTTTATACCCGGCACTCAGTACAACATCTGCACCTTAGCGGTGTTTTGTCAAATTTTAAATCTTTTCTTTATCTTTCATCTACATCTACAACACTTCTCACGCCAACACGCTCAGTTAGCTCGCCGCCCTTCCCTAGACCCACACACTACAGACTCGCGGCAGAGGCAGAGGCACCGTCCGCATACAAAAACAAATATATAATTCGGGACGGGGTGGGTTAAAAGTCGGAAGAGGCATCGGCAGGAGGAGGGCAGAGGCAGGGGCCGAGTGAAGCAGAAGCAGAGTGTGAATGAGAGAATGTAAAAATAACAACAAAAGCTGCGGGACAGGGTGGGTTTAGCCACACCCAATTTGGTGATCTGATAGATATGGCCATTCCCTAAGGAATGGCGTTTTTATTTTTCTTTTATCTTCAAATTCAAATTGTAGATTTGGGAGGTTTTCGCCCTTTTGCGGGGGCGGAAGGGGGCGGGGCTCATTTTTTAAATACACTGGTTTCAGTGTGAGCATGGAGCATGGAGTCTGGATGCAAAATTTGGTGGCTCTAGCTCTTATAGTCTCTGAGAACTAGCCGACAAACAAGACAGACGGACGGACGGACAGACGGACAGACAGACATGGCTCTATCGACTCGGCTATTGATGCTGATCAAGAATATATATATACCTTCTGTGCGTTACATACAACCGTTATTCCCCACAAATACAATATACTCTATTTACTCTTCGAGTACCGGGGATAAAAACACACACAGATACATGAAAAGCTAAAGAAGGTACGATGTAAGATCTTGGAGCACACAGCCTGAGGTTATACACTTTCGCGTCTAACTAGCTTAAGGGATGGCAAAGAAATATTTAATTTCAAATATCCAACGGTTAGGAAAGACAAGCGATAACGTTTTCAAATACTGTAAATTAGTGTTGGTAAACGTTTGCCTGGTGCAACGATGTTTTGGTACATAAATATTTAATATGTTATTATTTCTCTTCTTTCTTAGAAAGTCTCTCAAAATGTGGCATACCCCGCCGCCGTAGCATAATAATCCCAGTGCGGAGAGAGTGAAACGGTAACGAGTGGCAGCAGGGGCACGTGCAGCGGCTGAGGAAGAGGCAGCGGCAACCTTCAAGTGCAAGCGACAAAAGCAAAATTGAAAAGGCGTCGCCGCATAGCGACCCAGCGCTCTGAGCAAGAGGTGCAATAATTAGATGCAAGCTTGCCACCATGCAACATGCATGGATGGGAAAGTTCACGCTCACTTTCTACTAGCCCTTTTCGATCACTGGCAACTGGCATCTAAGCACAGGCAACATAACAACATAGGAGCCATAGATATTCCCAGATATTCGTAGATACGCCCAGAGATATTCTTAGTCTCAGTATTGCTTCCAAAATTCAACTGATCGGAACTTCAGACAAAAAAAATTCCCCAATATTAGCCTGAAAATAAAACCAAAAGCAAAACTAAACTCACGACACACAAAATAATTTTAATTTCTAAATTACGTTTCAATTTCTGGTTTAAACTCTTTTTTTTCCTTTGACATGGCTGATGGACAGGAGTCTGGTCCTGTGGAAGCCTCCTCAGATTCCGCCTCGACGCCAGTGCGACGCGTGCAATTCAGTCCCGACACCAAACTGGGCCCTGATGAGGATGAGACTCCGTCGGACTCTGGCAGGAGCTCTCGTGGTCAGGCTAGGGGACGTGCAAACAGACGTTCCCCATCGCTCTGTGTGTGGCAGCAGGACTTTGAGTCTCTGGTGATCACCAACGAGCTGGACAATGGGGATCAGAAGATGGTCTCGCAGAACCACGAGCAGCTGCCCTCCGTCTGCTCCCAGCTGTGGCATGCGGATGCCAAGCTCGTGGATCTTCGCTGCCTCAAGCTGGACATGCGCCGCGCCAAGGAGCAGTTGGTGTCTCTGAATGCCATGAAGAAGGAGTTGAAGACTCTGTACTTTGATGTGGAATTTCTGCAGCATAGTCTGCAGGCCCTGGAGCGTGTCGGCATTGCCACTCTGGACTCTGTGGAGGAGTGCTACCTGATTTTGCAGCCCAAGGACTTGGGCACAGGCGACGAGGGGGAATTTCCGCATAACTGCGTCTGCGCTGTCTACGACGAATGGCCCTTGCACTCGCTGCCCAAGCTAATGGAGAATCTGCGGCGTCTTCGCAAATACTCTGCAGCCTTCAGGTGCACTTTATCGAACGCTTCAAGCATCTGGAGCTGCTGGCCCTCTATGGCAACATCTCGCAGAGCGCCATGACGGACGTTTTCCAGCGCTGCCGGCTTCTGAAGCATTTGTACATCAAGGCCGATTCCGATACGCCACTCGATCTGAGCGGCGTGGTCAAGTGTCCCATCATTGAAGGCATCTCGGTGCCCGTCAGCATGTTTGCCATTCAACGCGAACTCCTCGTCGGCTGCCCCCATCAACATCTGATCGAGTTGTCCCATTGCGGCCGGAAGAGCGGCCTGACTGTCGATTGTCTGAACACAATCTTCGGACTGAAGTCCGAGGCCATTGAGGCCATTCAAATGGACTGCTCCTGGCTGGAATCGGGTGCACAAAGCCTCGCGGCCATGGCCATGGGCCGTTGCACCCACGTTCGCAGTCTCGTTCTGGGCAATTGCGACTTTTGGGACGTTGCCATTGAAGGCCTCGACTTGCCGCAGGTGCAGCGTTACATTGGCCTGGACCGTTGCCACAATTTGACCAACGAACAGGTGCTCGATATGGTTCGTCAATGTCCGCAGCTGCGAGAGTTCTATGTGGTTCAGGGTGCCCTGCTGACAGGTGAACTGCTGCATGGCATCTATCGCATGCGGATCGAAAATGATCCGGGCTACCCATTGACCTTCATACTGAGACACTGCACGAAACTCGTTGAGAGTTACAACACAATGGTGAGTGTGCCGCAAAGAGTCCATGGAGCACTTTTACAGATTCTTCTTGCAGTTCTCGGAGTATTGGGCCGGAAAGCAAGACATTGTCCGTGTTAAGCATGCTGAGGACGATATCAAGCCCATTGCCGATGTTCAATTATTCTTTCATGGCTACGTTCAGGTCGTCACTTCCTTGGAGGAGAACATGGAGATGTCGCAATATGATACAAGCGATGCCTGATCCAGAGTTTACACAGCGAATTTCGAGTTTAAGTAAACGAAATGCCTAAATAATACAGACAATGGCAGGCGACTGTCTTTCTTTTTTCTGTTTTCCATGATTTCTATTTGGACAGAGACTTTTCTTTGTTTTCTATTCACTTTTTATCCCAACAAATCACTTCATTTTGTGCAAATGCAAATTGAAAGTAATGCCAGGTGGTAGGACAGAGTGTGTGCCCTTTCCTGCCCTGCTCACATCAGTGAAATTTCATTTGCAACANATATGGTTCGTCAATGTCCGCAGCTGCGAGAGTTCTATGTGGTTCAGGGTGCCCTGCTGACAGGTGAACTGCTGCATGGCATCTATCGCATGCGGATCGAAAATGATCCGGGCTACCCATTGACCTTCATACTGAGACACTGCACGAAACTCGTTGAGAGTTACAACACAATGGTGAGTGTGCCGCAAAGAGTCCATGGAGCACTTTTACAGATTCTTCTTGCAGTTCTCGGAGTATTGGGCCGGAAAGCAAGACATTGTCCGTGTTAAGCATGCTGAGGACGATATCAAGCCCATTGCCGATGTTCAATTATTCTTTCATGGCTACGTTCAGGTCGTCACTTCCTTGGAGGAGAACATGGAGATGTCGCAATATGATACAAGCGATGCCTGATCCAGAGTTTACACAGCGAATTTCGAGTTTAAGTAAACGAAATGCCTAAATAATACAGACAATGGCAGGCGACTGTCTTTCTTTTTTCTGTTTTCCATGATTTCTATTTGGACAGAGACTTTTCTTTGTTTTCTATTCACTTTTTATCCCAACAAATCACTTCATTTTGTGCAAATGCAAATTGAAAGTAATGCCAGGTGGTAGGACAGAGTGTGTGCCCTTTCCTGCCCTGCTCACATCAGTGAAATTTCATTTGCAACATGCCAAGAGGCCTCCACTCAAAAGTGGATCAATTCTTCAGTATCTGAAGCTATTTCGTAGCTTTTCCAAGTGAAGCAAGGATTATCTATTTATAATTATGATACTGATACCGTCTTTTAGTTCTTGTTAACATTTTATTCTTTGGCAGAGTCACGAGCTGTTCTAGTTTTTGCTATCTTACGGACATCTTACGGTCACCCCAGTAATCGCGTCAGTAAATTTAAAACTGTTGGCAAAAGACTGCTGCAGGTTCTTTGAAAAGAAACAATAAGTGCAATACATTCTTGTAATAATAATTAGCATGTGCTTTATCAGACATTTAATTAGTTGTTTTTAATAATTTATATGCACTGGGAATTCCCACAATTTCCACACCACTCACGCACTCCCTTCAGCGGAGTGGCGTGGCATGGAGTGGAGCGTCTGCCGTTTCTTTTATTCGTAGCTTAGTTTTTGTTCGGTAATATTAGAAAACGAAAACGAAAACGTTTTTAGCTGCTGCCAAACAATTGGCGAGCGCTGACAAGACTTTTTTTTTGGGTTGTAAGCTTATTTTTTCAGTGTGTGTCTGTGTCTGGCCCTTTTCGCACATTTCACTTTTTTCTGCGGATGAAAAAGTGAAATTAAATTCGCATAAGAAATGCAATTGCTTGCCCGAAAGCAGGCAAGGAAACGGCATCCTTTGGGGGCAACACTTAAAATTTTTGTTGAGTTTTGCTGAACAAAAGGTCTGGAAATTTTGATGCTGATATTCCCAGGGAAGGCCCCTTGGGGAGGGAATCTGTGAAGTTTTTTACGTTTTTTTGGGGCGAAATGGCGGCTGACTAAAGTCGGTTGTGGAGCTCCTAGTGCCCGGAAAGTCAGACTCGGAGCGATCGGCTGCATTGCTCGACGATTTCCCTGACTTGCTATCCTCGGAAACGGGTGAAGGTGGTGTCCACACAGCAGGATCAAAGACAGCCGCCTCCTTTTGTTCCTGCTGCTGCTGCTGCTGCTTGACCTCTTGGCGACCTGGAGAATGCTTTGGACTGCTGTCTGGCGACATCTCCAACATCAACGGTTGCTTCTGCACGATCTCTGTGCGTGTCTCCTGGATAGCCAAATCGAGGCCACCTTCGGCATTCGAAGTGCTGTTAGACTTAGAGGCAAAGGTGCGTGTCTTGTCACACGAATCGAGGTCCGAATCGTTGCCCTCGGAAACGGGTGAAGGTGGTGTCGGTGTGCGCCATGTCCACACATCAGAATCAATGACAGCCGCCTCCTTTTGTTTCTGCTGCTGAAGCTGCTGCTGCTGCTTGACCTCTTGGCGACATGGAGAATGCCTTGGAATGCTGTCTGGCGACATCTCCAACCTCAACGGTGAGTTCTGGTCGATCTCTGTGCGTATCTCCTGGATAGCCAAATCGAGGGCAGCCAGCACCTGCCCATCCTCCGACCGTTCAATGGCATTGCGCAGCCGCTGCTTCTGCTCTGCTGTCAGCGGATAATTTTCTGCTCGCTTAATGTCGTAGGCTTTGCACGTTGGACCAAAGGGTCCATCCCTGGAGATCACACGAGCCGCCAGCGTTGTCAGGGGCTTTGGTTGCGGACCAGAAGGCTTCTCGTGCTTATTTGCGGCCATTCCTTTTTCAGTTGTGGTGCTGGCCTCCTTTGTGTCGTTCTTGCGGAGGGCACTCATCCACATCAAGTCCTTCATGCGCACCCAATGTGGCAGCAGTGACTGTGCCATGGCCGACTGTTGCTGCAGCATCTCCAACGAATGAGCCTGCCGCTGTCCCTGTTGCACTCCCTCTTTCTTTCCCGGTCCTAGATTTTGCTCTTGTTTCAGTGCCTGTTCCTGTCTCAGACCTTGACGTACATCTGCTGACTCTGGGCGCCAAATATCGCTGCGCTTGGATATGGGCTGCTGCTGCTGCTGCAGCTCTTGGAGCTGCCGCGATGCGTGGCGTGGCTCCCTGGGTGGAAAGAGATGGCGATTGTCGTAGCAATGGTCGCCCACACATCCATTTGAGCCACGGTAGGGCTTGCTGTAGTTGTTGTTGTCGTAGTTTCGTCCATCGTCGGTTTTTTGGCGCCAAATATTGCTACGCCTGGATATGGGCTGTGGCTGCTGCTCTTGAAGCTGTCGCGATGAGTGGCGTGGCTCCCTGGGTGGAAGGAGATGGCGATTGCCATAGCGTTGGTCGCTCAAAGCTCTATTTGAGCCACGGTAGGGCTTGCTGCTGTAGCTGTTGTTGTTGTAGCTTTTCTTGTTGTTGTACTTGCTGCAGTCCATGTTTTCGTTGCTGTTGTTGCTGTCTTTTCCAGAATAGTTACGCCAAACATCATCCTGGCGCACAGGATCGCCCATGCAGCGCCTATCGCCTTGGTGGCGCGTGGTCGGCTGCGAGGCACGTTTGTCTCTGTTCATTTTGCTTCCGACTTACACAGTACTGGTACAGAAGTAGGCGCCAGGAGTAACCACTTTTGGTGCTGTGTTTCTTCTCTATTTGTTTGCTCAAATGTTTCTTCTCTGTTTTGTGCTTAAATGTTTCTTTTTTGAATTAAGTCTACTTATTGAAATGAAAACTTTGACACGCGAATGACGCGTGTTTCATCACGATATAGTATCGAAGCGATAGGAATAGTTTTACCGCAGAATACCGATATTTATGAACGATAGTTGCACACCTTGCGGAGCGTATCGAATCGTGTCCCATCCTTGTATTCCAGTTAGATTTTTTGCTTTTGTTTGAAATTCAAATTCAACTTCAACGTTTACTGGCCTTTTGCAGCTTAAATGCCTAACACCAAAACGAAATTACTAGCATAAACCCTGCTGTGAAATCTTTTGCCAAACAATTAACATTTACCATGCTGTAGGGAAAAATTCTCGGACTCCTCCCCAAGGTGCGACCGTTGATCAACGTTCCTTCATCGTTTCAACTGATCCGATCTTAGCCCAAAAAAATCATTTTCGCATATATCATACATTTACGCAATATTTCCGAACCAGACACGACCCCCACAACTCCCCCAACAATGATGAATGCCGCAGAAAATCCGCAGATTTCCATATGCCATAAGACCCCTCATGGCAGATGTATGTACGTACATTTATCATACATACATACATACATACATTTGTACATACATTTATGTATACATCTTTTGGGGTCTCTTTTCATATTTGTACTTTTGTGTGTGTTTTTTTTTCTTCTTCTGTTTTTCCTATTGTTAGTGGCTGTTGCTGTTGCATTGTTCGGTGTGTGTGTATGTGGCATGTGGATGGAAGCTGCAATTCGCAGTTTAAAATTGCAACCGGATATGGCCGCACAAATTCCGAAATACCATTCCCATCCCAAAGGCCAAAACTATGATTTCCATGTATATATTTTTCGCTTTTCCCTTAACCCTGTGGATGTGGTACTTACAGTTTTTAAGTTGCGGTGTTCTTCCTACTTTTTCTCCTTTCCACACTTTATGCTCTCTCTCTCTCTCTCTCTCTCGGGGGTTTCCCCCTTTTCTTTACCACTCAATGGAAGTGGCTGATGGTTGCTGGTTGGGTTCAATGTTTTAGCTGAAAGATAAAATAATTGAAGATATTAATGTGGAAATAAACAATAACTGAGGCAATATTTCAATATAATATAATAATTATAATAATATATAATTATGGAATGTTGTGCAATGATTTATAGTAAAACGGTTTGCTTTAATTTGACCCAATATTTATTTATAGATTAATTAAAATACATCATTTGCTTTACGTTTAATGGTTTACAAACAAAAAAGGACAGACAGAGGCTTTTCTCTCGATTGTAAAACGTTGCCAACTGGGGAAGTTTCTTACTGCTTCTTTCCCTTGGATCTTTAGAACTTGAAACCAAAAAACTGTTTTATTTTGATGGGACATGGCACGCTGCTTGGTCTTGGACGCTGCTGCGCTCCACTGCGGCTGTGGCTGCGGCTGGCTGAACCTGTCTTCAGGCCGCTTCAAAGATTCAGATTCAGATTCAGATTCCCCCCCGACAAACCGACACCGAAAAAGGCTTCGGTTACAGCATTTGAGGGGAAACGATGTAGCTGCTGCTATGGTTTTTTGGTTTAATCAAGTTCGGGCTAGGGCCTTTTGGTTAATTATAAAATTATTATGATTATAATTCACTGAGCTGAGTCGAGCGACGATTACGCTCGCACTCTGGCATGGAGTTTGATCTCGGATCTGTCTGTGATCACTCTGGGTTGGGTTGGGTTGGGTTGGGTTTCTTATGCAACCTCATCAGTTGGAGGGGCAGCAATTAATTGTAATTTGGTTCACCGAGAAACACAGAGAGACAGAGAGAGACATACAAGATATAAGAACGTGCTCGAGTGTAACAACAGAACTTCTCTTTGTAGCCAGCCCAATATGTATATTTTTTTCCTTATATATAAATCACAGAATATTGAAGGCCGAACCCAATACGCACTGACAAAGAAAGTGACAAACTTAAATTTCTGTTAGCGTGTTTTTTTTTACCGCTGCGCTTCTTGTTCTGTTTTTTGCTTCTTTTTCCATTTCTATGGTACGTGCCCCGCGTGGCAGAGTGGGCGGGCCCATTGGGCCTATTGAGGTCAGCCGTGGAAGCTCTCTGCCGATTAGCACTGGCCCCAATTTCATTTCCAATTCGAATGCCCCGCGATGTTTGATAAGCGCCCCTCCTCACACACCCGAACAGAACGTCATCGGTTGGCAGGAGCTGGGGGCTCGTTCTGATTATTCTGACCAGAACACGCCACTGGCCAATGCAATTTTGCCGCATTAAAAATAGCTTTTTACTTTTTTTCATTTACTCGCAAGATTAATTAGTGTTTTAATCAAATATTACGCTGTCATCTCTTGTGGAATGGAAATGAATTGACTTGTAATAAATTTATAATAATTTTTTTTTTTTTAATTATTTACCCATTGCAATATTACCCATTCTAACCTTTGATCAATTCTTACCCTCATTCCGCTCCACATTTCCACGCACATTCTTGTGATTTACAATGCTGAAACGCACTGTATTTGGCCACTAACATAACAGACACTTGAGTGATTACCAAATCAATTTTAAGCTGACAAATGAAGTCATTAGGCAGCAGCAGATCTCTCCCCTTCTGAGCTTCACAACAGCTTCAGCTTCCTCAACATTTTACTCGACCATTTCCTATGGCGTTTCGGTTTGTCATCTATTTCGACCTCATGGTCAAAAAAACCCCCAACCAGAAAGAGAGATAGAGAGAGAGAGAGAGAGAGAGTGCGAGAGAGATCGCCAGCCAGAGCCATCGCTGCAACTTCGTTCATTCAACTTGTTTGGCGCATTTGCAAAATACTTTGCGTCTGGCACGCCACATCCAAATCCGAATCATCATCATCCATAATGATATGCCCAATATGTATGCCCCGATGGATTGGCAGCTGGCAAGGTGCCATTGGGGGGATGCCAGTTAAGTTAACTTAAAGCTGAAGCTAAGCCGCGACTTAAGCTTAAACTATGTGCAAATGATCACACGAAATAAGGCAAAGAAAAAACAACAACTACGAATATTTGGTAAATTTTTAATAACCATAATTAAGTGTTTGGAGCATGACAGGAAATTGCATAATTTGTTAGCCATCCCCTCCCCCTACTCACCGTCTGTCCCATACCCTACACCCATACCCATTCCAGCTCTCTTCCTCATTATGCAAATAAATACTTTTGTACCCGACAGAGTTCCCCCGTCAAGAGTTCTACAATATATCACGTTCGCATGGCAATGGTGTCTCGCCATGGAGAACAAAAGACACTGACGTCAGAGACGAGAAGAATCCAAACAGTGCTGAGCCGTACATTCTGTTGATTCCATTCGAAAGAGCTGCCAGCTGGATTTTCAGTGAAGCATTTCCCAGAGAGGCAATCATGAGAAAGATTCAATGCCTGCACACGGAATTGAACTCAAATGTTTGTTTTCTTTACAAATGTGTCCATTCACTTAGGGGACATTTTTTGCAGTGAATCAGCCAGAAGAGCGGAGTCAGCAGATTTTAGTTATCTCAAAGGCATCTGAAGCTCTCATTTGCCGCTTTGATCGAAAGGAAATGGCTCGACAAATTGAGTAGAGGGGAGGGGAAGTCGAACCCAGAAAAGCAAACAAATGAATTCCAAAACAAAAACAAACAAAATTGTGTCATTAAACAAATAATAATAAAAGCAAATATTGTCATCCAGCAGACTTGAGTAAAGGGTCAACATTGTGAGGAACAAAAATGATTAAGAAGATACTTAAAAAGCTATAAACTGTATGTACATTTATTTGTAATCTTTTTGTAAAATCTTAACTAATAAATACAAATAAAATGCAGATTCCCAGGACGTGCCATTGTTGTCTGGGTATTGATGCATTTTTGATGGGAAAATATACAGCCCGTGGATACATTCAAATGATTATGGAAAACCCTTTCCATTTGCCACAGTTTTGGGCCAGACAATGGCTACGTATCCGCATCCCCCCACAACAACAACGGAGGGGGTACACTTTTACTTTCGAGTTTTTTGGTTAATTGCACTACTTAGACAGCAGCTGCCAGTCGGCAGCCGGCAGTCAGCAGCCAGCAGGCGGCGTCACTTTCCCAAACACACAATAAAAGAAATAAAAAAAAAATTAAAAACTAATAATAACAATATAATAATCGTACTACGCTTTTGAATGGCGCACACAGAGGGCACACCACTCGTGAGTGTATTCACTCCTTTTGTGAGTGAAATTCGATTGGCCACTGTGGGGGGGTGACATAATGGGTGCATACTGGGTTCGACTTTGCCTTCCCTCTCTCTATCTCTCTGGCTGTCTGTCTGCTGTGTGGCTCCTTGTAATTAATTATTGTACAATTAATTGTGTGATTAATCAATTTGCCATCTCATGTGGCGGGGAATCAAAATGCGTTACATGATTATAAACATGGATAATTGGGTGGATGGGGAATGGAAGACCAAACACCGAAGAAGCATCAAGCAGCAGGCAGCAGCAACCCAACCCGATCATTAGATGAAAGATACATAAATACGAGTATCGTATCGTATCTCAGTTCCTGTTTGCATTTCCTATGCGGATATGAAGCGGCAGGGAGGGGAATGAATGCAGGAAAAGTTAAAAGCATGCAACCAAAGGAACGTTGCACTTCCTTTAAAGTTTAAACATATATTTATGTATCTATATTATGGCTTGCAAATATATGTATTTACATGCACTTATTCTTCATGAATAATTACTTAATGAATACTAAATCTTGTGTCAATGTGAGATTTTTCTAGAGTTTCTTAGGTTTCAATTTCCTTAGAAAAAATGAGAAAAGCTTTTTCCCCGCCTGTCCCTGTCTTCAGCTCTTTGGTTGATGCATTTCTTTTGCCTTTCGTTTAGTTTTCGTGCTTTGAGGGGCATGTCCATGCTATTTATAACCCAGTCAAGGATATGGTTTCATTTCAAGGTCCCCAGCCACAAAGAACCAAAGAAAAGCGACAGAGTGCTGGATAGAGGAGGGACACCGGACTGCTGGCGAAAATATGGAAACAGAAGAAAAGTCACTCAAGCGACACTTTTTGCACGCGTTCCGCTTTTCCGAAATAACGAAACGCACTTTTACATAAGACTCACGATTTACTTTAAACAGCAACAAAAACCACAACAAAAAAAACATTACACAAAATACGAGTACGAGTCTATATAATTTCCAGATTGATTATGATGTGAGCCCCCTCTCCACTCTCCCCTGCCCTCGTGCCCTAGGTGTGTGCGTGTGCCAGTGAGCATTTTCCAAAAAAGTTTTATTTTCTTCATTTCTTTTGGCATGCTTCCAGGGCATTTCGTATGACAAAAACGAACACAAAATAAAGATCAAACGATGGAGGGCACAGATATGTATGTACATACATATGTAACATATTCCTGCGGTAGATCAACCCACATCGAAAATAATACTAAAAGAAACTGTACACAAATATCCAATGAATGTATCTTGGCAGCTGAGTTGGTTTCTGGATAACACAACTACAGCCACCACTCACAAACAAAAGTAATCCTTTATCGGAAAGAAAAGTATAAATTATGTTGAAAGTGAAAGTACAATTTGCATCGCACAATTTGTGGCAAACTGTTGCATTTTTCCATTATTCAACATTTGAAGTTGCTCATTAGATTATTCAAATATAAAGTAAAAAGTACTAGAATTTGAAGCTAAACAATTTCCCGAGATTTAAAAATTAATTAATAAGTCACAAAATGATTTCTTACTGCAACACATTCTTCTGTATTTTTCTGAATTTTAATGTACTTATTTTTGTATAACAAATGGAAATTCAATCGAAAATTTAATTTCAAAATCAGTTGAAAGTCTGGAAAAGCAATTAATCAATTGGTTATGTAGATCATGGAAAGGTAAGAGTATCATTTTGTTTTGTTTTTTTTTGCATTGGAAAGGTTTGAAATTGTTTCCTTGTGTAGCGAAGTTACTGTAGACTGGGACACACGCAGAGCTAAACATCCGCTCGAACAACGGGTCGTATGAGTAGCGTCGATTCAATTGACAGTTTAACAACAAATTACACAACACAGCGCAATAGAGCAAAAGTGAGAGAGGCAGAGGCAGGGAGAGGCCATCGGGGGGCAGACAAAGCATAGATCCAGAGCCCAGTGCCCAGAGGGGCGGCCTCATTAAATGCTGCCTGAGTGGAAAATGTAAGCTAATTATTTCCCCTCTGGATTTTTTCCATGATTGTTGCATTTTTGCATGCGAATAGCAGCTCCAGCTGTTGTATAATCCCCCCCCATCAAGGGATGGTATGGGGGGGGCCATGACAGCACACAATAAAAATAAAAATAAAACTATACTAAATGCAGCCTACACCCACAGCAGCTTAGACTTCATCGATAGATGGGAACTTAATTTTAAATTAAAGCACAAAAACGAGAAGGGACGTGTGAGACGCTTCTTATGCGTCACAACTTTTATACCCGGCACTCAGTACTACATCTGTACTTTAGCGGTTATTTGTCAAATTTTACATTTTTTTTCTTTATCTGTCATCTACATCAGCAACACTACTCACGCCAACACGCTCCTTTAGCTCGCCACCCTCCCCTAGAGCCACACACTGCAGAGTCAGGGCAGAGACGTGTCTGCGCGAAGCAGAGTGTGAATGAGAGAATGTGCAAAAAACAAATATAAGCTGCGGGACGGGGTGGGTTTAGCCACTGCAAATTATTTTCTTCATTGTGGCCATAATAATGATCCAATCGGATCCCAATTTGATGATCTGATTGATATGGTCATTACCTACGGAATGGCGTTTTTAGTTTTCTTTTATCTTCAAAACTATAGGTTTGGGAGGTTTTCGCCCTTTGGCGGGAGCGGAAGGGGCGAGGATAATTTTTGAAAAACACTGGTTTCAGTGTGAGCATACAGCAGTCTGGATGCAAAATTTGGTGGCTCTAGCTCTTATAGTCTCTGAGAACTAGCCGACAAACAAGACGGACAGACGGACGGACGGACAATCAAGAATATATATACTTTATGGGGTCGGAAACGTTTCCTTCTGTGCGTTACATACAACCGTTATTTTCCACGAATACAATATACCCTATTTACTCTTCGAGTACAGGGTATAAAAATAACAATAAAAATAAATGGCTTACCGTAAATTGGTAATGGATGGTAATCTCTGGATGCCCCTCGGCACCAAATCGAGGCATTGCGAGACGCAGGTGACAAAGCGTGTAATTTATGCATAACCAATCCAATCAATAACAATAACAATAGTGCCAGATTCCCCCCATCACCAGGTGAAGACATCAAGTGTCTGCCCCCCACATGCTCCATTGTGCCTCCCGATGTGCCAACACAAAATCCACAATCCAACAAAGGGCACACAAAACAGAGCCAAAATCAAAGAAAACCGTCCAACAAAAATTTAATAGCTTGACGTTAATGGAAATTGTTTAAGTGGAAAAAATGCAACTGCAACTGCAACCGCAACTTGAAACGGCAGTTGTAGCGGCATCTGGCCACAGCCAAGGCGCCTCTTTCCCATAATGATAATTATATGTCCATAGAATGTAAATATATTTTTGTTTTTGGCATCTGTTTTCACCAGACGACGCAAGACGAGTCATCCTTCCCAGACATTGTCATTGTCATGGCCAGAAGAAAACGCATCCAATCGAATCATCATCAGAGCCCGCGACTGTCTGGCAGTGACATTGTCTTTCCGCTGGACAGGGGAAAGGCGAGAGGTGAGTAAAAGGTTTAAGAGATTCCGCTAATTCCGGACTCATTTTACGAGTCGTAAATGCTTGATTCTGCTGCCTTGAGAGTCTCAGAGAATACACAGAAAAGTGCTTGAATTGTTGTTAATTTGTGTTTTTAACTTAATTATTGGAATGTGTGTTTTAGTGTTTTTTAGAATGTATATATACTCTCTGGTACATCTGTCTACTGCATAGTAGTGAAATATGGCTCTAAAACGAAGCAGCCTGTGATTAAAGTATTCAATTTCAAACAGTTGGAATGCTTTTTGGTCAAGGCTGAAATTCCTTTACAAGGTACAAGAATTTTTGATATATTTTTTACAGTCTGCTGCAAGTGTAAATCAGAGAGACAAATATCATTCAATTTCGATTGTTGATTGACTGCTCATTCTTCTTCGATAATATGTCGAAGGATACAACTTTTCAGTTCTCCAGAGACTGCAGATCGAGCGCTTTTCTGTTCCTGTTTATGTTTATCACCCCCCCTCAATGCCCTAGCAAGCATTTGGCATTGTTTTCTTGGTGTTAATATTGCTTGGGAGATTCATAAATTTTCAATTTCTGGCTTTTGTGTGTTTTGTGGCTGACACAATTTCGCAGGCATTTCATTTGGTTAAACAATTTTCGCATACTCCCTCCCTCCCCTTCCCCACCGCCATCACCCATGTACACATTCCCATTGTGCGTTCAATAAACTAAACTATTGTTAATGTTAATCGTATTGTTGTTTTTGTTGTTGCTGATTGTTGTTTCTGCATTTGCAATCATTGAAATTTTTCGTTGAATTTTTAAGTTGTTTTTGCTGTGCAGCACAAAGTACGATATTTGTGGCATCTCCATTGTGTGTGTGTTTGTGGCAGTTGCATTTGGGTCAACGGGTGAATTATGCATGGAAGGTCTTACCAGGAGGTGCCCATCCACAATCCACAATCCACAATCAACAATCAACAACCAGCAGGCTGCTGTGGAAGGTCAAAAGGCGACAGCGGCTCGATCAGACACGATCGAACACGATCTTCAAAAGTACCACAAAAATATTCAAAGTCAAGTTCATAGTCAGTTCAAAGCCACAACGAGAGATGAAACAAGGAAGCAAACGCAAATGCAAACACCGTCAACAACTGTAAATGTGTAGATGGGGCGCAGGCACAACAGCTGTTGAGTGCCACCTGCATACCCCCCCCCCCCTTCATCCAACACTGCCCTGCCCTTCCCTTGGACGTGAAACGGAACCACTCTTGAGGCTTCAGTCTGCAGCTTCCATCCTCGCCGCTGGCAATCAATCCACTTGACTCCGTGAATGATCCATTGATGCTGTACGTTCAATCGTTCAATCGTTCATCGTTCATCATTCACCCTTCGCACGCGTTTTTTGTATTGTTTAAATATTTAAGTGCTGAGCCGAGCCACTCCTACCCCCTAATAGTCTGTTTTCTGGCCAGGCATTGACATTGGCCTAAATTTAATAAATTTTTTTGTTTTTTGGTTTCGTTTCACACACAACAATTTGTTGGAGGCTTAGAATTAGACGTCGCGACGCTGCTGCCGCGTGGTATGACACATCTGTTCCGCAGAAAGCTGCGATGATTTCATTGTGATTCTCTCCCATCTCTCGCTCTCGCTCTCTCTCTCTCTCGCTCTCTCTCTCTCTCTCCCTCTCTCTTTCTTTCTTTCCTTACTTGAATTTTGTGAATTTTTTTAATGGGTTTCTACAACTGATTTTGGCCAGAAAAGGCGCACATTATGAGGAAGTCGTCGTGCCACACGGGCAGGCACGCTTCCACCAATAAACGACACAGAGCCATAGACGCATTCATTGTACACCTTCCATTCCGCCGTCTTTGCACCACATTACTTTAACAATAGCAGAAACAATAACAGAATAAATAAGCGCAGATTATGCACAGTTTATGAAGCGACTGAAGGATGCCCATCATTTGAATCCAAAGATAAATTAAATGATTAAATGATGGAGAAAATAGAAATATGCAAATAATAATACAATAAATAAATATATTGAAAATAACATTTGTTAAAGTTTCTGCTTAAAAGATTTCTGGTGATAGATCATGGCCATAAATTAATGAATATGAAAGTTAATACAAATCATAATTATTTCCCAAACCTAATTCCCCATTCTGAATGTTTGGTCTTTTGTATGCAACAAACCAACCCACCAACCCAGCACGATCTACGATTCTGTACATTAACAGGGTAAACCTTTAACTGAAACAACAGTAGCTGCAGTAGAGCCGACACAGAGGCCTATGGAGCAGAGCAGAGCAGAGCGGAGGAGCTGAGCAGCTGATTCAGAGTCTCTCTGTTGATTCTACTTGGCGTGTGGCCCCTATGCCCGTTCGTCCAGTCATAAACTGGTTTAACGACTTCCAAGACTATAGAACAGAGACACAGATGAAGTGTTGGTTGGCTGGCAGGGGGGAAGTGCGTCAGGTAGCAGCTGGCCCTGCCATGTCCCATGTCCATTTTCATTTCCATTCGCATTTCCAATTTCAGCTACACAGATACAGAGCAACAGCAACAGCAACAAAAATGATAATCAGACAATTGAGGCTGCACTTGGACTTGAAATTCATTTAATACTCCGACCGTGAGTCAGAGACCTCCCCCCACGACAAATCATCAATAGATCGAGAGAGAGAGAGAGAGAGAAAGAGTTGTCCTACCGCTGTCCACAAGTACTTTTCCCGACCGATAAGATAATAGTAACAGCAACAGCCATAACGACCGATAAAAGACAACTACTGCTGCTTAGTCAGAGCCACTCCAGACAAAGAGGGTGAGTGAGGGAGAGATAGGGGGGTGCAATAAACAATACATGGAAGCATCAGAATCAGTGCATGGAAGTTGGCAAAGTGTAAATGATTTAATATACGAGGCACCCAGGCACACCACACAGGCAACCAGGCAATTGGCAATCCAGTTAAGAAAGGCAGCTAACTGTAAAGAAAACTGCCTGCCAGCTGTAGATAAAATTTAATCGCTTATGATTGTTCATTGCGATTGTTCCATATGTGTCTGGCTATGGCATGGCATGGTATTCATAGTTTAGGCTCCATTTTTAGTGGCAAGAGCAAATCGATCATTTAGCACCCCAGAGAGATACATACATATGTACAAACGCTGAATGGCTGAGCTGGACTGGGCTGGGCTGGTTGCCTTGCTTCTAATTGGCAGAAGCCTCGCTTTGGCTGTGGCTTTGGCTTTGCCTTTGCCATGCATGTGCATGCCCGTGTGTTTGTGTGTGTGCAAGTGTTTGCTATCCCGCTTAACGGTCGTTTATAACGAGCAGCTGTAAAGCTGAAATCAGCCACTGCGCGGGGTGTATCGAGTAGCCTCTCTATGGAGCACCTGGAGCAAGGACCTGCAGCAGCAGCAGCCAACATTCCCATCCCATCCCATCCCACACATCCACATCCCATTTCCATTTCCATTCCTCTCCTGCGTTGTTGTTTGACTTTTGCTTTATTGATTTTTAGCAGCAGGCAGAGACGACAGGTTCCAACACTCGCACAGGCACGCACGAGCTCGCTCGCACGCTCGGAACCAAGGGAAAACACACCCTTGGCTGAATCTGTATTTTTTTGTGTTTGTGTATCTGTATCCCTGTAGCCCTTGGATACCAAGACAGTAACAAAACCGCCTACAGCCAGAGTTAATTAGGTAAAAGGCGACCCGGCCCGCTCGCCACCACAAGCAGCTAAGAGCTCGGGCCCATGGTCCTTTTATTTTCGGTTGCCCAAGGATGTCAGGGGACAAGTTACATCACTTTCAAATGCGATTCATTTTCGAAATGGAACTCACTTTGTGGCTCAGCAGCAGTTGATTTCGGCTGTTCGTGTCTTAACAATATTGCACACCAGACGCGCGCGACACTATCAAACCACAAGAGCACGCAAAAAACACACGCAAAAAAAATAACACTCAGCGCCACCTTGCTGTGGCACGAACGGTATTAAGGCGACTTGACTCACGGCGTAACGGGCGGTTCTGTGCAGTGTGACCGCTGCGTTTTCGATCAAATACATCCGCCTGACACTCAAAAACATACCAAATATATCGTCGCAGTTTAAAGATATACCGCAAATATACCGATGAAAGTTGAATTTCTCAACTTTGATATTTGATTAGATTTAACAAGCTAGTTCGAACTTTTAGCACTGAACATGTAACTTAATCCGATTGATGAATTAATTCTACACAAATTAGCTAATTTTAAGATCCCCTTTTATTGTATTTTTTATGAAATGAGCATTAAACAGAAGAGGTGAAAAAGAGTAATTTTTTACATGGTAACTACACGGTCACGACACATTTGCTACATGTAAAAAACATATTCATGGAGGAGCAACCAATGCAGTGCGGTTCTTTTTAATCAATTTCATCATTCCCTGAAACTAAATTTTGGAGCTACATTAAATTATAATCTTTCCATAAAAATGTCGATATTTTTGTATTCGAACCTAGTCTTTTCGCTAGTTCAAAAAGGCTAAAATCATTTCAACAACTTTATACGGTATATTTACGGTATATGTTCAAAATTGGAAGGTTGTTTTGAGTATCAGGCGGCATATATTATCGATAGCGGAGAGCGGTCACACTGCCTTTAAACTCCGTTCCAAACATCAAAAAATAGCAAAACGAGACGCCAAACAACTGGATGCAATTTTACAAATTGCCCTCGATAATCCTGTAAAAGGTAAGATCAGCTCAATGGCCCCTTGGTTATTCGGAAGCCGCCGTTTGTTGGCAACTTCTGTAACCAGTTGTTCCGCTCTAAAATGGCGGAATTTACCGAAATCCGCACATCGCGTCATTTTTTTTTGCGTCTGTTGCTGGCGCACTGGCACTGTGCCGTGGTTTACTGCAATTCAGATAAATTGTGCCTGTGTGTGTGCGTTTTTTTGTATAAGCCATGTATGTGTCTCGTCTCCCCCGCAGCATCATCGGCAGCCGGTGCTACCCCAACATTACAGATGTCCTACTTTGGCGTCTACATTCCGCCATCCAAGGCTGGCTTCGAGGGCACCGCGGCCCAGTGTGCGGGCTCCATAGCGGCGGTGAATATCAAGCCAGTCCCAGAGTCTTCGTCGTCGTCGGCCACCATCAACAACACGACAGTCATAGCAACAGCAGATTATCCCAATGTGGACAGCTATGAGGATCCCGAATATCCACGTAAGTGCGTTGTTATTCGCTCCGGTTTCGGTTACCGTTTCATTTTTTTGTGCTTGTTTTTTGTTTTCTTGTTTTACGGTTATACGCTTGTTGCTTCCAAAGAGCGCGCGCGCGGTGTGTGCACACATCCATGACTAAGTGCTTTTGTGTGTGTGCGCGAGAGCAATCCCAAGAAATTCTCGAGGTTTTCGCAGCTGTTTCGCTCGCACAGTCGATTCCCTCCATCAATATCGGATCGCCCGCCCCTACATGGCCGTAAACCATTAACAAAATGTCGCAAAATGCAATTACACGGCGATCCCACACCCCTTCCCAACTGCACCTACACATCCGTCGCGATGTTACTTTTCTCTCTTCCTTCGCCTAATCCAATTAAATGCGTTGTTTACCAGCGATTAACTCTGGGCCTGGAAAGCCCCACACCACCTCCGCTCCCATCAACAGGACCTTGGCCTGACTTCCACCCACCACGTCGCACATTTATTGCTGCCTTTAGCATTGCGCATTTTACCTTACAAAATATTCTTCACTTTTCGAGTGTTATTTATAAAGCCAGCTGCACAGAGAGTGCTGCGAGCCACCAAAAAATAAACCAGCCTGTGGTGTGTGCGTATGCGTATGCCCCGGATCCAATATTTATATATCCCCAGCTAATGTGTCGAATTCTGCCCCGGAACAATTGTGTTCCCTGTCCCTGTCTCTGTCACTGTTTGTTTGCCCCAACCAACGCCAACAAAAAATGCAACAAAATTCAGTTGAAGTGTCGTTGCCCACCAAATAGAAACAAAAGAAGTCTAAAAGAATGCAAAACATATCATAAACGGTATGCCGAAATTGTAATACCCTCTTAGTATTTATTCTGGTTGCCTTAATTTAGTCCTGTACTTTAAATGGATATCTTGAGTGCAACCTGTTCTGTGCTATATTCCATCGATCTTTAAGTGTGTATTAGATTACAGTTCTGTTCTTGGTAAAAATTACATTTTTGTTGTTTTACCAACACTGTTCTCTTGCTATCTCTTTCTTTGATAGTGCATTTCTCGTATGAAATCAATCTTAGGGTAGGCTATATATCGCCTTGATACCATAAAAATACTATTTAAATTTCGAAGAAAGATATTCTAATCCATTAAAAGCTTGACTTGTTGCTTGTTCGATCAGAAAAGTAAGCAAGTTCTGTAGAATCGTCGGTGAAACGTCTGAAATATGGCAAAACAGATGGCAAATGAACAACCAATTCGGCGTAATTTGCCCGTCTGCCAAAAGGCAGGGCAATGTTGCCGGCACTTGTGCCAATAACTGCGTCACACGCACCCCAATAGCGCGGCGACCTCTCCCGTGCCATCCATCTCTCTGCTTTTTTTGTGGTTGTTGCTCCCTCTGAGCATTTGATTTTGTTTTGCTTACCACATTTCGCGCCTCATCTGGCAATCATTCCACTCATTCGTCATTTGTCTGTCGCCTTGCCATTTCCCACATTTCGTTATTCTCTGCCATTCGAATGGCGTGACTAGTCGCGACCAGTGTAGCGTCTGCTGCTGTTGGTAGCTCAATTTATTAATAATATAAGCACCTCTTTGATTCTGATGTCAAAACCACCCACAGCCGACTCGCCTTTGTGGCTGATCTTTACCGACAAATCCAAGGCACTGGATGTGCTGCGACACTACAAGGAGGCACGACTGCGTGAGTTCCCCAATCGCGAGCAGGCTGAAAGTTACGTGCAGTTTGGATTTGAGAGCATCGAATCTTTGAAGCGTTTTGGCAAGGCCAAGCCAGTGAGCAGTAAGTGCTGACAGACACAGAAAGATTGTTGTGTATCTAATCTAAAGAATTTTTCCTTTCACAGAGCCACTAGCGATGAGCAACAACTTTAAGGCGTCGTCATCGGGATCGACAGACGGTCCGTACTCAACCTCTCCCACCGCCATCAGCAGCCTGGCTGCCTCCATGTCGAGTCGGCTCGTTGTGACTCCACCTATAGCTTCGCTGCCCAGCATCAGCATCAATATAAGCAGCAACAAAAGTGCCTCCAATGTATCGATCAATGGCAGTACTACCACAAACAGCCACAGTAACAGCAACAGCAGTGGGACTGGGCCTGGGACTGGGGCCAAGCATGAGGCAGGAACTAGCAGTAGCAGCAGCACCGGTGAGCGTCCACCATTCCGGGCACCCAGCAAGCAAGAGCTTGTCGAGTTCCGTAAACAGATTGAGACTGGTAACATCGAGCGAGTGCAGCGCATTGTGTGGGAGAATCCCCGATTTCTAATCAGCAATGGGGACACACCCACCAGCCTAAAGGAGGGCTGCCGCTACAATGCCATGCACATTTGTGCTCAGGTCAATCAGGCGCGTGTCGCCGAAACTCTCCTCAAGATCATTACCGATCGCGAGTTCACACTTCAATATGCCGGCAAGAAGGCCACCGGGGAGATGTGCGCCACCCTCAATGACAATCTGCTCGACTACTATTTGAATATGCCCGACAAGGCGCGCGGTGAGACGCCCCTACATTTTGCGGTCAAGAATGGACATGTGGCCGTCGTTGAAGTTCTCATTTCGTATCCACAATGCAAGTCGTTGGCCAACTTTGAGGGCAAAGAGCCCAAAGATGTGAGTCGTAAACAAAGTAAAATCCCTGTTACAATCTCGCTAATATCTGTCTCTGTCACACAGATCATTTGCTTGCGTGCACCACATGCCGCGCCCGAGGTTTTCCAGAAGTTGTTGCTACTCTTGGGAAATCCGCACTATGTGCCCGTGCTGAGATCCGCGGCCAATGAGGTGCCGCCACAGGTGGGCCAACCCTTTACGCCCAATAAACCGCCGGTGAGTAGGAAAGGAAATGTACTTAAGGCAAAACATTAATCTCTTACCATTTATGTAACCATTTAGAACTTGCAGCAAAAGACAAACGAGCACGAGGGCCTCACCACGGACTTGACCATCAGCGCATTGGCGGGACCCATGTCGCGGGAAAGGGCCATGAATTTCTATCGTCGCTGGAAGACACCGCCACGCATTGGCTCTAATAATATGTCGCCGTTGGCCATTTCACCATTTTCATCGCCCGTGAAGGTGACGCCCACCAAGTCAATCTTTAATCGCAGCTTGAATGGCAATGGCGGCGGAGCAGGTAGTTCGTCGCCTCTGGCATCCTCACCTTCGGGGCGACGTACGCTCTTTAGCCCAAAAGGAGTGACCACCAGCTCGCCAAAACCATTGCTGCTCGATGGCAAGGATTGCGTGAACAACAACAATAATAACAACAACTGTCTGATCAAGCCAATGGGTGGATCAATGGAACTGCCAGGCACACCACTACGTCAGATGAAGCCGGATTTATTTATGGCCTATCGCGAATCCTCACTCTGCCTTGATGACAGCATGCTGGAGATCGATGCGAGCATGCGGGACATGAGCATCAGCATGCACAAGAGCATAAATTTGTCGCAGATGAACGATAGCTTCCGCGAGCGTCACATTAAGAACTCGGACATTGAGAAGGGCCTGGAGGTGGTGGGCCGACAGCTGGCACGTCAGGAGCATCTCGAGTGGCGCGAATACTGGGACTTTCTCGACTCGTTCGTGGACATCTCCACACCGGCTGGCCTGGAGAGACTGGAGGTCTATCTGCAGAAAAAGGCCGAGCAGGCGCAGGCCGCCGAGAAATCCGATCAGGAGTGGAGTTTTATCCAGTATCTGGATATGGTCACAGGCGATCAGCGGCAGCAGCAGCAAAAGCATCGCACGGGCAAGGCTGTGGCGTCGCCGGCTGCTGCTGGCGGTACCACCACCCAGGTGATGACGCCCTATACATGCGTGGAGAAGTCCCTGCAGGTGTTCGCCAAGCGCATCACCAAGACACTCATCAACAACATTGGCAACATGGTCTCCATCAATGACACCCTACTCTGCGAGCTTAAAAGACTGAAATCGCTGATTGTTAGCTTCAAGGACGATGCACGATTCAACATCGTGAACTTCACCAAGGTTCACTCCCGCATTGCCCATCTGGTGGCTAGCTATGTGGACCATTCGCAAGAGGTCAACGTGGCCATACGCCTGCAGCTGCGACAGATGCTGCGTCGTCTCCTTCAGCTGCATGATGAGCGGCGCGGGCATCTGGGCTGCGTCTGTGCCAGCCTCCTTCTGATGCTTGAAGAGGCCCCCGACCATGCC
Organism: Drosophila guanche; assembly: GCF_900245975.1. Taxonomy (NCBI): domain Eukaryota; kingdom Metazoa; phylum Arthropoda; class Insecta; order Diptera; family Drosophilidae; genus Drosophila; species Drosophila guanche. Next base: position 3,088,469 of record NW_022995745.1, read on the forward strand.
GTTCAGCTGCCTGATGCCCTCAAGACGGAGGCTGGTTGCTTGTTCGCCTGGCAAGCGGAAGAGTCTTGCGCCTGCATTTGGGATGCGAATCTCAGTCGAAAGACCAGTCGACGAAAGCGCACGGAATCGATGAAGCGTGCAGCAGCCGAGGTTCAGGATTCACCAGGACCGGGTTCTCCCACAGCCACAGTGGCAGCAGCTGCCAATGTTTTGCGTGCCAAAGTCCAGGACGGGGCATGGCAAAATGTCGACAACGACGATGATGAGGATAGCAGTGATGAGAATTGCTTTGTAAGTGGAAGCCCATAATTGAAAGTAACTTTTGCTCAAATTGTATGGCCACCTTGCAGTACGATGCCCTAGATGCTCCGTGCCCGGAGCAGCAGGTTAGCAGTAGCGAGGATGAAGAGCAGTTCCATACGCCGGACCAGTACATGTCACCGCGTGCATCCATCTCTCTGGAGACTCGCTACGAGCTGTTTATCTTTGGGTGAGCTTTAAACATGAAATCACCATAATAATATCGAATAATAACCGAAAAAACCCTTGCAGTAAGGAGCCAACCAAGCGCGATTTGGATGTCCTGAATGCCATTTTCCATGTGGATGTGGAGAAGGAAACACTGCCGCATGTTCATGCCTGGAAAGCGGTCATGGAGAACTATCCCGAAGCTGAAATGGATCTGTAAGTCATCTCTGTTCCTTTATTCTGAGTTTGCGCTCTCACAAAAGTGGTTCTGTTTTGTTTCTTTTTTGCACGCAGTTTCCCATCGCCTACGAAGCCAACGCTTAGCCAAAGCTCGATCCAACCAAAACGCCTGTTTTCCACACCCAAACTCAATGTGGTGTCAGCGCCACCATCGAATGGCCTGGCGGCTGTCAGTGAACCAATTCAGAATCCAGTGTGCCAGCCAGTAGCTGCCGCACCAGTTGCCTCCCCAGTGCCAGCATTTGCAGCGGCTGCAGCGGCAACCGTGTCGCAGTCATTCCATACGCCAATCAACAAAGTGCGCGGCCTGTTCAGCAAGTATCGCGAAATGCGGCCGACTTTTGACGATGATTCGCTGCTCGTCAATGTAAATGGTGGGCGGCTGCCGTCACGCCGGTCATCGCTGACCCTGGACGACAGCAGTAAATAAGGATATTGCGATATCCTTTTGATACACTGCACACATCCCAGCCCACTCTACAATTTTGTTCATGTTGTGCAGACACTCGTTCGTTCGTTCGTTCGATCAGTCGTCCCACATACACATATAGTATATATATATATAAATATAATCAATAATCAATAAATCGAAAGATCGTGTTTGTAAGTGTAAGCTACGTTGATCTAATTATCGTATTATATAAATATATTTTTTTTATACCCGTCTAAATGTCTACAGAAATAAAACGCAAAAGTGAACACTCGAAATGTACATTACTGTGAAGAAACAAACAAATAATTTAAACATAAACTAAATAATCAACAGTATTCGTGTCTCAAACCAGACCTGATCCTGAAATACAAATTGATAAAATATATACAATTTAGTTTGAATATATCTTACCTTTATCTATAAGCGTGTCCGAATGCCATCTGTAGCTTCCTTCTCGTTGGGTTGGGTTGCGTTTTTCTTTTTATATAACTATTACACCGAAGTGTCCAATTTTAAGTGCAAAGAAAACAAATTTCGATATTATTCTGCAGCGATATTATTTTCCAAATGGATTGAAATTAGTTTAAGAAATAATAATTAAATGAAGTGAATGAACTTTTAATATTTTCAAACCTTTTTAAATTAGCAAAAGTTAATTTTTGCATTAATTTTCATACAATAATATATGTATGTACTTTCCTTTATTGCTTTCCTGTTCTGTCGCAAGTTCTTACATAGTCAATCATCTAGATAAATAGCCCAGATCAAATGCTAATGGAATATATTTTGAAACGTTTATTAATCCATGGAATTTTTCGTCACATGCAAAAGTGCTTGAATAATTGTATAAATCATATTTGATAGAAATTTAACCCATTTAGAGGGACATCAAATGCATCATTGAAATGCAATTAAACCTAAGAATTTGTGTGCCAAATAATTCAAAAATGTAGATATGGATTCTCTGGCCAGTTCAGGCACCGCTTAGTCGCTCACACTCCTCCAAGCAGATGTTTTCTGGTGCTGCTGTCATTGATGGCCTGCCTGATGTTCTGCTGATTTTCGAGCAGGCTTTATTTGTTTCGTGCGGTGGTGGTGCTGGCGGCGCGGCTGGTCGTTGGTTTTTCCTCTTCGTTTAAAGGGATCATCTTCATATTTCCTGGGGTCCTGGCTTCTTGGGGTTTGTGCTGGGGTTTGGATTGGGGTTTTGGTGTTGGAGTTGGTTTGCATAAATTTGGTATCGGTCTGCCAGTTTGTGGAGCCGGAGGTTGTGCGTTTGCCTTTGCTGTTCTCAAATACAATTTCTCTTCCAGCTCTTGGAGTTCCTTGGTTAATTGATTAGCTTTTTCCAATGTTATTGGCGGATCGATGTTTCCACTTAGGAGCCACTTGATTTTCGAAATCCTCTTTTTTATAAAAGTACTCTGACCCCCACGATGGGGTCTCTTATTTCTATTCACAACTTCGATCGGTTTTTCGGCCATTTTAAAACTTTATTGATATTAACTGTATGTTCACAACCACAACACAACCACAGCCAGAATGTATAGGAATTCTCTAGATTTATTTCTCCTTTTTCTTGCTATGTAGCTAGTGACAAACTTCCAGAGAGGCTGGCTGTTCTTACGCTGCCCTTGCTGCGAAGTTGAATGTTACGTCTATGCCATTGATTCTCATAATTGAGAGTGTTGATTCGGAGTGCTCAAAGTCAGTTGAATCAAAGCTCACCTCCTCAAGAGAGTGGGGAGTAGAGTTCGCTCGTGGAGCCCACGAAGAGCGTAAGATTGCATTTGAGCTCGTACTTTTGAGCGTGTGTATTTGGCATTGATTACAGTCTGGGAGGGAGTATGATCGAAATGCATGGATCAGCAATTATGCGTCTATGGTATGTGCTCGGTCCATGATGCTGTATATGCATTTGTGTACCTATGTAAATATGTATGTTCTTTTCGTTAGTCGAAAATAAAGCTGCAGGGGCACCAATTTCTAGTCACAATTCTTTGGCTTTTATTTATAAGCATTAGAGAACAAAGCAGGCCGTTTCTGTCAGTTAGTTAGTTACAAGCCGCATTCGAAACATATTCTAAATTATAGCTCCTGAAAATCATCTAGAAAAATAATTCCGAAACATCAGCATTCAGCATGCTCCGGAGAAAGTGCAAGCCCGCAGTTATGACTCAGTGCCGTGACTGCTGGCGACTCTACCAAGCGACCCCAAGCCACATGCAGACGGTAAGTGTTTATGGTTGATGGCCAATGCGGGTAAGTTTGTCTATTAATGAATCTTTACCTCCAGCGCCAGTTCAAAGTGGCAGTTATAGGAGCAGCCGGTGGCATTGGCCAGCCACTGGCTCTGCTGCTGATGACCAACAAGCTGGTGACAGAGCTGGCCGTGCACGACCTCGAGGATACCACGGGCTTCCGCAAGGACCTGTCGCACATGGACTCAGGCTGTCAGGTGAAGGCGTACTTCGGATCAGATCAGATGAAAACGGCCATCAAGGGTGCCGACATCGTGATGATTACCGCGGGAATGCCACGAAAGCCGGGCCAGACACGCGACTTCCTGTTCGACACAAATGCCCCCATAGTGGCGAAGGCTGCTGCCCTGGTATCGGAGCACTCGTCCCATGCGCTGGTGGGCATCATCACCAACCCAGTGAACGCTGTGGTGGCCGTTGCAGCGGAGGCAATGAAGAAGTGTGGCAGGTATGACCCTAGGCGTCTCTTTGGGGTAACCACACTGGATGTGGTGCGGGCCGAGAAGTTCATTGGGGACCATATGGAAATCAATCCAAGAAAGGTGCGGATACCCGTGATCGGCGGACACGCCGGCACCACCATCGTACCCATCTTCTCGCAGTGCCAGCCGCCCTTCGAGGGTGACAAGGAGTGCATCGAGTCGATCGTGAAACGCATTCAGACTGGCGGCGATGAGGTGGTCAAGGCCAAGGCCGGCAATGGCTCCGCCACGCTGTCAATGGCCTACGCAGCCGCCCGCTTCACCAACGCCTTGATGCGTGGTCTCAAGGGCAAGTCCTGTGCGCCCGAGTGCGCCTACGTCCAGTCCGACGTTACCGACTCCCCGTTCCTCTCCACTCCACTCACCTTCGGTCCCAGGGGCATTGCGAAAAACCATGGCCTGCCCGAGTTGGATGAACGCGAAAAGGAGCAGCTGAAGGTAGCCGTTGACGCCCTGAAGAAGTCCGTCTCTACGGGTGTCAAGTACATGGAATAAATGTCACTCTCCCTCCGATAGTGCCATATCTAATCCAAGCAACAAAAGCACAGAGAAACTTCAGAGACAAATTTAACAAAACAAAATTTTAAATGTGAACCAGAAAATAATTTCGTTTCACGAATCTTTGCTGCGGCATCCACCTGGATAACTATGAGAAGAGCGTCGAATAGGTGGTGATGGGAATTGAGTTGAAGTCTCGGAAGAAGTTGCGTCTATCTCCTACCATTCGCGTTCGCGAAAAGCAGATTAATCTCGATGTCCAGAGTCGTTGGCCCACAGCGAGTGCAGGAGTCATTTCGGCGGCACCCAGCTGGACCGCTTTCAGAAGGGTAGCGAGTAACCCTACCCTGGATGGATACACTTGGTTTGTGCTCCGATTCATTCTTTCCCAACTAATCAATTTCATTAATTTACTTTAAACAAAAACTTTACTTTAACAGTTCTGCTCGATTAGAGGAACAGTCGCATACAAGGTCTTCGCCGGTAAGTCACTCTATATTGATGATGAATCGGAGATGAGAATAAATATTTGCAGGAATCCCCGCAAAATTGTAGCAAACATCCATCTGGGGTTCGAGTACCTTTCACGGATGCAGAAACATTTTACAAGTGAGTTCTCAATGCAAATTGATGATATTTCTGTGCTCTGACTCTGTTCCCATTTGCAGCTGCTCGCTACTCTGCTGATGGACATTCAGTTGGGTGCCGCACAGATGATTTTTACACTCGCTGGTGTTCAATGACTTGCGGATCGGGGACCAGACGCTTTTCGAGCATGCCACACACACACTTGCCACTTTGTGTCCTGCGGATATCGCTGGCAGGAAGGACATCAACGCAATCAACTAACTCAATCCAGCCGAACACCTTGGACCCCAGTCCAACTCCACACTCAACTGCAGCTATTGACTCTTCTGCTGATGGGCATTCAGATCGATGTCGCACAAATGATTTGCACCAAATAAAACATTTCCCTCAAACTAATTGATTGATGTTGGCTGGAGATTGGCCATGGTCTGTTACATTTCCAGCGGCTGACGTCAGACTTCGTCTCAGACCTCAACTCCTGCTGTAGTAGCAAGTTCCTTATGCGTTACGGGTATATTAATAACGTGTATGGCCAGGTTTTTGCATCAATGATTTCTGCTTTCGGTTTGGGTATTATGGATTCTATTCTTTGGCCGATAATTTAGTCGCGTGAACCGAACCGAGTACCCAACCCGTGAGTTCAACCCACAGCTAAGGAGCAAGCGTAACAGATTCTCGAACTCACACACGTTCCAACTGCTGTTCGTGTTAGAAAGCAACAAGTTAAGTAATTCCACAGCTGAGGGTTACGAGAGTGTGTGAAGCATTCACTCTGATATTTGACAAATATTTTATTTATAACCGATCTACTCATAGAACAGGCTCATTGGGTGACAGACTTGGGTGTACATTCATTTGCTGCGCTATGTTTGCGACAGCGATCGATGTCTTGCCCGGTGGGTATCTGCTTCAGCTCTTTCCAGAAAAACTCCTCCAATAGCTGGCCATTTTTGTAGACCGGATGGTCAGGCTTATTGAATTTGAAGCAATTGTGAAGGATCAGCATTACGTCGGACACCGCCTCACCGATATGGTGGTAGAAATTGTTGCGAAGTCGTTTCTTTATGGTCTGTAGGCCCATGGGCTTCACGACAATCATGTAATATTGTGGCACCTCGAGCATGACCACGTCCACCGGTTCCAGGAAGTCCTGGCCGAAGTCACTCCTGGCCGCTACCTCCAGTATAGCTATCTCGAAGCAATTCAACTTTTTTGAGTACTTGCCCAAATTGCTGGGCTTTGGTCCCACCATGGGCCGAACTCGAGTCAGTACACGACCCGGTACGGGTTGAAGCTGGAGCTGAGGCTGGATCAGAGGCTGTTCCTAAGGGCACAATGTCATTGGAAGTTTGATTGTTAGGAATATCTTTCTTACTGGCTGTGTGGTCGCAGTGCGAGGGCGTAAGGAATAGGTTGAGGCCCGGCGTGTGGGCGGAGCAGGGGCAGTGGGAGGGCGCAGTGGAGTGGTCGTGTAAGGGCGAGGTGCGACCAAGCGTAATTTTCTGAACTTCTTGGGTACCTCAGCGTGCGGATACTCGGGCCCCTTGGGAATGGTATACAATCGCTCCATGAAAAACTTCTCCAGGAAGCAGCCACGCTCATAGACCATGGTGCCGCGTAGATTGTACTGAAAGCAGTTGTGAAGCATCAGCATAAAGTCGGACACAGCCTCGCCCACATGGTGGTAGAAGTGATTCTTCAATCGCTGCTTTATGGTGCCCATGTCCATGGGCTGTGCCACGATGGCGTAGTAGTTCGGTGCCTGAATCACTTCCGTGTCCACAGGCTCGCGAAAATGCACAGCGTATTCATTCTCGTACAAGTCCACCAGAATATATTTGTAAAAGAAATGCATCTTGTTGGTGTATTGACCATAGTTCGAGGGCTTTGGAATCACCGACGGCTGCGCGCAAGACTCCAGCCGTAGGTTGACGTATGTACCATCTGAATTATCTGAATCATCTGAATAATCTGAACTATCTGAATCCTTTGTATGTTGAAGAGGACGAAGTACCTTGTATAACGAAGTAGCACACACTTTAAGCATTATTCTTAACCTTACCATCGTTTTTTATTTGAGGAAAATTAATTTAAAAGCGCCTTACTTTACAATCGAAACAATCCAAACGAAATGTGCAGTGAAAATGAATTTACTTGGAATTTTCTCCGATTCTGACAGTTGGCAGCTAGCCCACGACGATTCACAGCACTGGTTTTAGTGCTGTAAGATAATTTCTAGCTTCCCTAGCCAACGTCACAGTCATTAGTTTCTGCCCATGTGTGGCCCATTTTGCACTGATCTGATGATATGCATAAATAAATAATATTAATTTTTGTTGTGTATTGTAAGAAGAAACTCCAAGGCTTCCCTTGTGTGTCTGCTACAGTCTGAATAATTTTCAATTAATTGAACATGAACTTGAACTACTATGGGAAGGGGGCTGTGGCAGGGGCTATGGGTTTCCGGCTCTAACGGCAGTTGCGTTTTGGCTACTTTTTTTTCTACATCAAGGTGGCTTTTGGCTTTAAATCAAACAAAGTCCTAAACCACATTAGGAAACGACTGGCTAAAGTTATAAAAATTCAGAAAAAATTCAGTTGACTTTCTTTGTTACTGCATATACAAAGCGTGAAAAAATGTCCAACATTCGCAATTTGAGCGCTGAGGAGCGCGTGGTCTTGGATCGTTGGCTACAACGCAAAGGCATCCAGTTAACTTATCGCAATGCCGAGCAACTTTGCGACGCACTGCAAGTGGCAAGGATGTTTAACATAATCCAGCCAGGACTTGAAGATCTCTCCAGCTACTCGCCGTTCCTTAGCTTGCCGCTGAACTTTTTGAACTGGCAAATCTTCAATCATCGCGTCCTACGCAAACTGGACATGGGCGTATCCATGGGGGATCTCGAGAAGTTGGCTCTGGGCTGTACGGAAACCGTTGACGCTTTGCTCTTCAATCTGATGGCCAAGGAGTCCAGCTTGAAGAAGAAAGAAGATTAGAAGGGCTGCTCCCATAGAAGCAGGGCAACCTGCTAGACGGGGAACAAAAAACACAACAATCTATTATAATTATTAAATAACCCTGTTGCAATGCATACTTTCGTGCTTGGATATTTCTTCCACTTTACTTGCGAATTCTGACATAGCCCCCTTCGAGAAATTGTGGCTGCGCCCTTGCACCAAATCGGCGTTTGCAGTCAGCTTCGGAAAAACGGGACTTCTCTCGAGGTTTGACTCTATTTCGTTGCGTCGACTACCTGCTCTCTGCTGATCTATGTGTGTTGTTGTGGGTGGGTGGCTGAACACAGTTCTCGAATGTTCTGTTAGACCTCTCGCTCTCTCTCTCTTTCGTCTGTGTTTCGTTGTTCTTCTCATGTTTCTGTCTCCCGGGGTTGGCTTTTGTCACTGTTGATGCAGCTGCGGAAGCTTCGGCTTGGAGGTGATCATCTGGCGGGTTTGCGGCTGGTGCTACTTTTTTTGCGGTTTTCGAAGATCAGTCATGAATCTGAGTAGCCGTTTTGTCAAATATAAAGATCCATAGAAACTATTCAAAAGTGTAAAAAATGTAAGTATTTTAATTAAACATTTTCGGCTTTTATTTATCAGCATCAGCATGTATAGGTACCAGCTAAAATTAACAAATTTAACCAAGTGTCGCTTCTTTTGGCAACTCTGTAAAGCGACCAAAAACCAAATGCACCCACAGACACAGACGGTATGACACTTAATCGCCAATAATGATTTGTCCATCGATTCTGTCTCTCCAGCGCCAGTTCCGGGTGGCGGTGATAGGATCAGACAGGTGGCGATGAGGTGGTCAAGGCCAAGGCCGGTAGGGGCTCCGCCACCCTATCGATGGCCTACGCGGGCGCCTACGTCCAGTCTGACGTAACCGACGCCCCCTTCTTTTCCACCCCACTAACCTTCGGAAGGAAAGGCATCAAGAAGAACCACGGCCTGCCCAAGATGAACGAAACCGAGGAGAAGCAGGTGAAGATGGCCGTCGAAGCGCTCAAGCAGTCCGCCGCCAAGGGCGTGGAGTACATGACCAAAATGAGGTAACATGAGTTACAGGAAAATGTCGATTTTTCAATAAAATAGAAATGAGTATACAATGAAAATGGCTTTTGTTCAAAGGTAAATTATAGGCTTTTTGAGCAGGATAAGTTCCTAATGGGATCGAATATGCTTCTTTCGTTGAACTCTGAAATGTATACTTAAGGTATTCACTGTATATTGGCACCATATGGGCTTAATATTGTAGTCTGAGAGGAAACTTTCGCTCTTCAACTTTTCAAAATGCTCGCCCAAAAGGAGAGAACAGGACAAGCAAAAGAGAGCTGATGGCAGCTAAAAGCGATATTAGTGCAACAAATTGTAGCAAGCATTAAATGTGGAAACAATTTCGTAATGGTTTTGTGTCCAGTGTTACACATTAAAAATACCCTCTTAAAATTTCAGAGAAATCCAAGATCTAAATCATAACATAGAGTTGCTTGAGAAGAAACTATTTTAATAGTCTTTCCTTATTTATATATTTTTGGCAGATCGGAAATCATTTCATTTGCCGCCCGAAATATGTGAGTGTCGTGCAATATACCCGCTTGTGCTGGACGAGTATTGGGTATAAAAAAGAGCCATGAAAGCAATTACCATTAATCACACACGAGAACACACAGACAAATAAACGGGCAGTCGGATAGACGGACGGACGGAGAGCGGACTGGACACGTAGCGGACATGGAGACCAGCCTCAAAGGAACATTATTCGCCACCGATCGATCTTGGTGCGCAATGCAAAACAAGAAACTGAAACCAGAAAGCCAAAGCATCGGGAGTAGCCGAAGCACTTAACACCCTTTTAAAACGATCGTATTAATGGTTATAGCATATATGAATACTCGTGTTCCGCTCTTTTGACTTTGTTCTCAAACAATCAAGAGACTTTCTGCCAGGGTATATGAAAAGGAAAAACTTTTATCGAAGCCTGGTATACCCTCAGTCATAGATTCTGTTCTGCCTGCCCACCCCTCCAGTGTGTGTTTCCTTGTCGAACTCATCCTCGCGAGTCTCGCTTACTTACTCTAAATTTCTTATTTATGAGAGTGTGCTCCCAACGATGGCAGCGTTAATACTCATTGATCGTGAATCATCGAGGGTGGATTGGTTCTAGCACCTAGTACCCTATTGACACGCCATTGATATTGCCTCTGGCAAGTAAGACTAATGCCGGAGGGTATCTTCCTGTCGTGCCCTTTTTTTTTGTTGGAGTAAGCTTTATTTTTTGCTCATCCTCTGCATTTGTCAACTGAGTCTGAAGATTGGATTGGTGGCGCCAAGGGGGCTGGGCAAAAGGGGTGAGACTGCGACCATGCCAGGCCAGGCACCAACAAATTTGTTTCAATTGCCGTTCGTTTCGCTCAGTGGTCGGGCAACTTTTCAATGGCAGGCAGAGGCCTTTGACAAATGATCGCCGATAAGAAACCGAAACCGAAACGAAACGAAACGAGGGAGAGAGCAGATATTCAAAAACAAATTCCGTTGAGAACGGCGTGGAAGGGGTCGGGGCAGTGGCGGCGGCAGTGGGAACCAAAAGTGGGTCGCGATCGAGTTTCGATCCTAGGAGAGGTCCTAGAATAAACCTTTGGCTGCCTTTCTCTTTGCGCCGGCAGGTGCAGTGATCCGACTGGGATCCTTGGCTTTTTTTTTTCTCCCAAGCTAAACGTAATTTATGCTCAGGGGCTCCGCTGACCGTTAAGGTTTTCTGCAAGAACGAGGGGGAGCGCCAGGGGAAGCTGGAAAGGGCCCTGCCCTGCCCTGCCGACTGGCGCCAGTCGGCTGAAGGCTCCTGCTGCTGCTGCTGCTGCTGCTGCCGCCGTTCCTGCTTCACGTTTATCTGGCCACCGCCATCAGGGTCAACTCAATTCGGCAGTTCTTTTGTTCAGCTTGGACTCGGTTCGGGTTTTTGGGGATATTTTTTGTTGTTGTTTTTTTTTAGGGCTTGTTTTGGGTTTGAGCTGGTCTTTGGATGGATCCAGTGCAGTCCAGCCCGCTCTTTTTGCTCCGCTCTTGTGCTCTTTGTGTAACTTGAGAACACTTCATGTGTTGGCTGAAGCGAAACAAAGAGCGCACCACCGATGGCCGGCGATAGCTGAGAGCCAGAGTCTGGCTGGGGCCGGCCGTGTCAGAAGTTCACACAAAACTTGTGAAGTTCCTTCGGCTTGTGCATCCTGGCGAGTGGTGGAGTGGAGTGCAAGGCGGCGCCGGAAGCTGCTCAGACAGCCGATTCGGACCAACTTCAGCTACGTTCGACCAATTAGCTGCGACCATCCGACCAGCCCATACATCCAAAGCAGCTGCACTCTGCCACAGGACTGACTGACCCACCAGCCATAGAGACACACAAAGCCTAGACCAAGTACAATCTAAACCAAAGCAACCGAAGCAAGATATACGCTTTTTATTATAGGATAAACTATCACGATGATATTAGCTCTAAATGATACGCAGAATTGTATTTACTAACATTACCCATAAAATAGTTATAGAAACGCTCTGGGTAGGGTATAAGGGCATAGGGTAAGTCAATCTAGATGGGTCAGTCACGATTACACTGTCCCATTTCGGTGGTTCAATCAGCGTCATGCAACCCGGACAGGTGCATAAACAATGAAAGGCTTTTAGCGGACACCCTCCCACATCCAATCCAGTCCGGACCCAGCCATTCTATTCGCACGCAGCCACTAATGACCCACGCATCGATCCCCGTGCTGGGGGTGTGTGGGATTTGTCCTTAGTTTAGTCCTTCAGGCAAACTGACACGAGCCAGAGCCGTCTGCCTCTGGTCAGTATTTTGAATTTACCATTGTGGACCATTGACTGTGGCCTGGACCGGGGCCAGCAATGTTTCTGAAACGAAAATGCCGCAAGAGAAACACGTCCACGAGACGACACGGCGGCAACGAGCCCTCGAGACACTGGTCATCTTTCGTCGCAGTCTCATCTATCAGACGAAGGAGTTTTTCCAGAATTCAACGCTCCACGGCGTGCGCTACATAGCCGAGACGGGGCGTCCCATTGGTGAGAAGTTCATGTGGTTTTGCTTCACCTCAATTGGTGCTGTCACCGCCTTGGTCATCATCATGAGTCTGTGGGAGAAGTTCCAAACGAATCCAACCATCACCGGCCTGGACACGGACTTTCACAACCAAAATGTTGTCTTTCCCACCACAGTTGTGTGCCCAGAGGCAGCCTTCGATCATGAGAAATCCTATGCAGCGGTCTACAAAAGTTTGGCGTGAGTAATCATATTTTAATTGCGAGACAGCCAACAGCCCATAAATGTGTGCCACAACAGCAACTATGATGATGCACGCGCCCAAATGTTTGCACCATTCTTGGAGCTGCTCACATCGCTTAATTTTGGTAATATTCGCGACGCCAAGCTGCTGTCAGAGTCCATACCCAAGGATCAGCTGGAGGAGCACACTGTCAGGCAGTGGGCATTCGAGGGTCACATCAGCTGCGAGAATACCTTTGTGTCGTGCAAGTATCGCGACGAGGACATACCCTGCTGTGATCACTTTGAGCCCATCTATACGGAGCATGGCTTCTGCTATGCCTTCAACAGTCGCTTCAAGTCCACAGCCGGCGAGGAGTAAGTTCCAGTTCCAGTTCCAGTTTACTTTCTATCCATCTGATGTTCCTTTGATAATTTGTGTGTATTTTAGCATAAAGACGGGAGCACCGCACGATCTGTACGAGACGGACAAAAAGTGGGCGCTCTTCTTTGTGCCCAACAGCACCTCTAGGGTAGGGTGGGGGGAGCCAGAGGATAAAGGATTGATTAATCAACAATTTCATTGACAGATTTTCATCTTTTCGAACGAAGAGTACTTTGGCTCCGACTTCAATGCACAGATCGACTGGTCGGAGAGCCAGCTGGTGGAGGTGCGTATCTCCAAGAAGAACACCTACACCACAGACGATGCCCGTCAGCTATCCATTGGGCAGCGCAAGTGCATCTTCAGCGATGAGGTGAAGCTGAACTACTTCCCGGAGGCCTACACCTTCTCCTCCTGCATGAAGCAGTGCCGCATGAACAAGGCCATCAAGCTCTGCAAATGCAATCCGCCCTTCTACAAGCCCATAAGTGTGCACCAAAATCCATTCATAGTTGCAGCCGTAATAGGTCTTTCCTTTCCTTTCCTTGCAGACAACGTACCCATGTGCATGGTCAAGGATTTTGATTGCCTCGATGAGTTCAAGGTGAACATAACCAACATTAAGGACTGTCTGCAGTGCGAGCTTAGCTGCTCCAAGACGGTGTTCAACATTGATAAACTCATCAAAATGTTAGCTGCTCACTTGTGGAGGATTCTACTATGAAATCTAATGATCCACCCTCTCTCTCTCTCTCTCTCTCCCAGTGTGGATCGACCCGAGAGCACGGGTGTGCTGGTGGAGTTCCTCACTTGGCCCATTATTCGCTACAAGCGTGAAGTACTCTTCGGCTGGGTGGATCTGCTTGTGTCCTTTGGCGGCATTGCCAGTCTCTTTCTTGGCTTCTCGCTGCTTTCTGGCGTTGAGATTATTTATTATTTTACGCTGCGCGCCTGCTGCATGGTCTACAAGAATCGCGTAAGTTTCCCTCGAGTTTCCTTCTGCTCCTTCGCTCTGTCTCTGATGCACTCTGCTTCTCTGTGTGTGTTACAGCAAGAGCTGTATGAGATCGAGGAGCGTATTCGCAAGGAGCCACCTCCATTGATTGATCTCCAGCTGAGGCTTAAGTCGCACTCAACACTGAGGGTTGGCGCCGCCCCCTCGTCGGCAGTGTTGCTGGTGAAGCCTGCCGCGGGAGAGGCTGGTGGCGGAGTCCAGCGAAAACATGAAAAGGTTGCTGACAAAACTGCAATAAGTACAAATGTTTGGTTTTAATTATGTGCTTTTCCTCCGTTGATTTTAGAACTTTTATAATCACACAAAAAAAATATATCGCACGCCTAAAGTATTGCCCGATCATGGGTATGGATCCAATACGATGAAATCATGGAAAGACTCCGATCAGGCACAGTATATGCCTTGAGTTACGAGAACAGTAAACAGATAATAGTAAAAGAATTGTATTCTTTAAATAACAGAAGGGAATTAGAAGTCCCAATGGAAAGTGAATTTTAATAAGAGTTTTTTTTTTGCCTTTACCTAAATATATCATATGAAAAGTAAATCAAATCAAATTAACCAACCTACCAATAAAGCACACAAATAATTAACGCAATAATTAACACACATGTATAAATGTTTGTGTGTTTAGCTAAAAAAAACATTGAAATTGTTTCAGCTGCCAGAGTAATGTTGCTATGGCGATGGATTTTTCTCCCAATTAAACTTCAGTCTTCAGTGTTGCATACTTAGCGGCGGAGTTCAGTGCACTGTGGACGCTGTGCCACCCTGCAAGCCCAGCCCGCAGAACCCAACCACAGTGAGCCAACCCAAGCCCCAAGCTCCAAGCCCTCCGCCCCCACCAGCCAAATTCCCCGGCATTCAGCCACAGTTGAGCAAAAGCGAAAAGCATTTTTCAGTAAACATCGTTGCCGGCTCATTGTTAATTCCCCAGCCATCACCATGCTGTAGAAAGAGATGCAGCACAGAGAGGCAGACCAGAGAAAGAGACGGAGAGACAAAGAGAGTAAAAGAGTAAGAGAGTAAGAGAGAGAGAGAGAGAGTAACGGCTGCCAACAGGTGGAGGGAGTGTGCGGGTGGGTGGCGGCGGTTGTAGTTGTAATTGCAGTTGTAAGCCGCGTAGTACGAGCAGAGATGTCTGGCAGGAGGCAAAGCAGTGGGAAAGCAAAAGCCAAAGCAGAGCAAGCAGAGCGGTGCGGTGCGGTGCGGTGCGGTGAGGTTGGGAGAGGTGATTCTACACTGGCATTCAACTCAACCCAACACCCGCCCCCTCTCTTGGCATTTTGCATATTTCTGTGAATGAAACCGCCGGATAGTTTGTTAAAGGTAGCGGCAGCGAATTCTTTGTTGAGGGGCGGGCGCGGCCACTCACAGGGATTAAGATGCAGCGATCGCTCCACGCGACCAGCGGATGTGGGGCGGGACGGGGATTAGCAACTAGCAAGCCAACTCTGACTTTAAATGCAAACGCGAAAAATGGAAGCAAAACACCGAACGAAAAACCAAAAGAAAGGAAACCCAAACAAAAAGTAAAAACAATTACGGCCTGTTAACGGGAATGTTGACGATGCAAACACACACGCCCTCAACGCCCACACACGGCAAGCCCTCAACACATACACACACACACGCGTGAATGTATATTTATGTACATAAATTTAGAAAAGTTAATTGAAACAAGAGAGAAAAAGGAGGGCAAGAGAATGCTTTTGGGCTACACAGGATTTGAATACCCTTGCAGAACTTACTATCTGGATATACGCGTAGTGCTACGTAGTGTACGGAATACAAATTACAAGTTCTCATGCTCATATTTTATTAAATTCGTAAAATTCCTATACAAATATTATCCAAGAAATGTGCTTTAGGACTGTCACCAAAACTTAACCAAACTCTAAAAAATCTTTTGCAGAGCAGAAGCTAGAATATTCTCGTCAGGGACTGCGATAAAACCCGGCAAATCATTTAATTCAAATTAAGCATCAAATCGAAGAGCGATTAATAATAATAATAATAATAATCTGCTTTTAGTTTAGCTGAAAGTAAGTACGCAAAAGGTGGCTAAAATTTGAAGCTAGTTCATGATGCATACCGAAATATTTTGTAAGGAAATATCACACAAAGTTGGATGGAATTTGCTCTTGTCTTTCCATCGTTTCATGATGTGGCCAGCGTGTAGAGTGCCTTTTTTGATGAACTGTGCTGTGTGGACTCTCCATTCTACCGCATTCCGCAGTCCACATTCGGTTCTGTGTACTTAGTCACAGAACCAGAGAAGCCACCAATCAGCTTTGACGGCTTGTGCCGATGTGTATTTGCTTTTCAATTTGCATTTTTAAAATGGCCCATAAAAGTGTTATAAAGTCTTAATGATGTTGACCAAAACTCAGTTGATTGGATTCGAAAACTTGCAAAAGAAAAACCATTTCAAACAGGTAACTAATTGAAATTTTAAGCTGCCTAAAGTGAGGAGATTACTATTGCAAATAGTACACAAGAAAAAAAGAAAAAATCATCTTGGGTTTCCCATAGATCGTAGCATTAGTGTACCTTAGAATGAACTGGTGGTACCCGCTAGTTGTAATGGACCAACAGCGAGGCCAAAAGCAAATGAACTTGTGACTTGCGGCAAGGACAATGCGGCAGAAGGCGGCTGCTGCGGCGCTAGTTTTTCACGCGGATACGCAATGTGCCACAGGCGGAACCGGATGCGGTCTGACTTGGGACAACAAAAATTAAAAAATTAATGCATGGGCCGAAGCAGAACATGAACAACAACAGCATGGAGCAAAATGGCGGCAAACAAATGAGCAGCAGCAGCAAAAGCCGCAAAAAGGGGGCGTACTGGGCTTACTGTGGGAATGGCCTGACAGGCAGCTTAATTAAGATTGCAAGGATAATGTAGAAATTAAGACACAAAATACCCGAAGAAGAATGAGCAAAGTTTTCAAGTCGCGTAAACTTTTCCGCCTCAGACTCTCCATCCGCACTCCGATGTCGCTGGCTCTGAGCAGAAGGATTTTTCTAGAATTTGTTCCGAGCAGGAGCAGGAGCAGCAGCAGCAGCCAAGACCACAAAACATTCGATGAATTTATTGAATTAAATCTTTCAAGCGCAATGCACAAGTATTTTTGTGCCGTACCGAATATCAGCAGCAAAAGAGGGATGCCAGGACCTACATATTCCATTTCCCTTTGTTGCAGATGACAGAGTGGCAAGTGCTTTGCTTCCGGTGGGGCACTTTGATTGCATTCGACTCCCCCGTTCGCCGCCCACACCCACACCCACACCCGAAGTAAATCCCGTTCTGCACTTCCTCCACATACAACATTGTCTTTTTGGCTGTGACCCGCACTGAAAGTTGAGTCCTGCAACATAAACATAAACTAAATGCAATGCCAAAAACAAGAAAGGAAGACCAGCTCCAGGTTTACCGGAACCTTTGATACCCTCGCAGATTAATTGTTCCGGTGGGATATAAAAATGTAAAGCCAATAGCCAATAGCTATAGCAGATCGGGGGTTTACATTACTCTTACATATTTACATTATATTTTACATTCATTTTTTATTTGTATTTAGCTCGCTGAAACTTTCCATCAATCCTTTGTGTGCCTAATTCTGATCCATTTCTGGATATCCTCTCTCTTTGGCAGGGTATAAGAAACAAAAGTCAAGAGTCGTCCACTCGAGTGTCCAACTGTTTGCTCTGTCTCTCGCCTGCGCCTGCCTCTCGCTCTCTCTCTGTCCCGTCCCTGGAAGTTTGTGTGTGTGTGCGTGTCTGTGCTTGTTGATGCGTGTGCATGTGATCTGTTTGCTGCGATTAGAAAATGATTTACACCTCTGGCAGAAGCGTCGAGCCAGAGAAGTAGACAGAAAGAGAGTAGGAGAGTAACGAAGGAGGGAAGGGGAAGGCCTGGGCGATGACTTGGCACTGGACTGTGAGGACTGGTCCTCGGTCTGGACAGCAGACTAAGAAGGTGCTGCAGCTACAGCTGCAGTGTGCACAGAGTAGCCGAATGGCCACTGCCGAGCGGCAGCCACTGCATTCTCGTTCTATGCAATTACACATTTTACTATTATTAACGTTAATGTCGCCCCTGGGATGATGGCACTAACGCCTGCTCCCGGCTCCACATAAAAGGCGCTTATTAATAAGAAATTGCAATAAACTACAAGACATCCCACCGCACACTCTCCTACCCCCCCTCTCACAAAGCACACACACTCCTTTTGGGGCGATGCACAGAATATTCTACTTCTGTGCAAGGTGCGGGTCACCATGGGCAGCCTCTCTCAACCGCATTCCCTCTCTCTCTTTAGTACTTCCCTCACTAAGGTAACCGTACCTTGTGGTAGTGTGCACCCTGGCACAGGCACGCTGGCGCTTAGGCATATGTAAGCAACAGCTGGTGGAGAGAGCCACTCCTCGTGGAGAGAAGCTGCCGAAACAGCTGGCAGAAGAAAGTCACCCGCTGCTACTGTTGCTGCTGCTGGCGAAGTCTTCCCCTGCAACCACTTCAGGCGCTGCACCATCTCCTTGCTGGATTAAAAGTAAATCAAGCTGCCGACGTCGACGCTCCACATATTTTATTAAGCTGGAAACCAGTAATAAAGTATGAACCTCACTGCCAGCTGCAGCCCGCTCTCACACACCATCGCACGGAAAGAGAGTAGAGTGTTGCACTCTCTCAGTCACGTTACATTCGCCCGCTCGCTGCACAGTGGGAGATGCAGAAGCAAAAGTTGAGTTGCTGCTGTAACATGATCTGCGTTATGCAAATTCAATTTGCTTGACCAAATTGTCTAATAGCAAATAACGGATTAAAAACATATTAATGGATTTACGTTAGTACGTTGATTACTTTAGTTAGTAGTACCTCAGTTATTTGCACAAAACAAAGTTATTTATACAATGCAATTCATTTAATTTATTTCTCCAATCTGCACTTGATCCAAGAATAAGTAATAAATTATGTGGGTACGATTAGCCTTGACATGATTCCACCTGGCTTAACAACAAGCTATTATTTTGACAGATTGAACATTTCACCCACTGTGCATTGGCTGTGATGGGGTTGCAGTTGGTTGTAACGTAATGTTGGCACATCTCTGCTGCGCTCTGCTCTGGTCCGGTCCCATGCTAGAACCTGCACGCGCAAAAATGCTAAAAGTGCAGTGACGCATTCAATGGGAATCGGGGAAATGGGCGCCATCAAATACAATTTTACTACGAGTACGTGCAAAGTAGAAGGGTTCTTAGGCAAATGCATCGTTAAGGTTCTTACTCTGATTTTCCTTGCTAGCGATCCGCACCTGTCTCCCTTTCGCTCTCCCAAAATGTGTGCCTAATGCCGGTTTAAATTTTATAATATGTTGCGTATACGTAACAGGCCGAAACTCTCTCTCCTACCGCTCTGCTGATGTTTGCTGAAGAGAGATGAACGCGCGCGTCGCTAGCTAGTCTGGTTCGACGAGCTGACGGACTGCCTGCTGCTGCCTGATGCCTCCTCCTGTAAGCGCTGTTCATGTTGTTTGTTTGTTTGTTCGCTCTTTCGTTTGTTTGTCAGACTCAGCCTCAGCCTCAGCTTGCTGCTTGTTCTTGTTCCTTCTGCACACAAACATTCATGCACAAACGCATAGGAAGGCACTGAGGGAAAAAGTGCTAGAAAGTGTCACAATTACAGAAGAAGAAATCAGAAAAGCTTGTAGAAATAATTTTTGAAAATTTCAATCAACTTTATAATCCAATACAATCGTTATGTAGCTGATGAAGATAAGATACGATATGGAAAGATATGAACTTTGCTCACAGATTCTACACAAATTCAATATACACTCTCATACATAAGATCTTACGGTTAAAGCTTCTAAGTACAGCCTATGTCTCCGGTTCTTATTAATTGCAAATTATAAAACTAACCAACGATGTACATATATTTCTCTCAGTGCATGCATGAGCCGCAGTTGCATGCAGCCGCAGTTTGTGCTGGTGCTGGTGCTGGTGCTGGTTCTGGTGCTGCCTGGCATCGCTGGTTTCGCCTCTGCCAGTTGAATTTGTGTGCTGGTCGCGTGAGGACGTATCTTGTCCGACGCCGCATGAATGCGAGAAAGCCGAATCAAAGTTGTGCTGCACAGTCCCACGTTCGTTTCGTTTTGGTTTCGCTCGCGCTCGCGCTCGCGCTCGCGCTTCGTTTTCGATTTCGGTTCGCGCTCTGTTGAGGAGTTTGCAGAGCCAGGCTTAGAGCCAACCGACCTGAGCCCGAACCGGCGCTGGTTCTTCGTGTCGGCCGATCTTCGGGGCGACAAACAAAAAAGAAAAACAACTAAAGAGTGAATGTTCTTTCCAGTTCTGCAACAGCAACAGCCACAGCCACAGCAATAGCCACAACAACACAGCAGCAGCAGCAACAACAAAAAGTGAAATATTACATTTTAATTTTGTGCCTACCACCCAACTCCCACCCAGCCATAGCCCCGCAGTACCCTTGGGAGCAAATGCATTTTCAGTTTCTCTCTCCAAATCCGAATCCGAATACGAATCCCCGCATCCGTATCTGTGTCCGCGTGTGTGTGTGTGTTGTGTGTGCATGCGGTTCTTTTTTTCCTGATTTTTGTTTTAGTGCCAAAAACTAGTTTCAAGTTAATTGAATTTTTTTTTTTTTCGTATTTTTCATTTGTATTTTCGGTCCATTCCTGCACGCTGCAGAGAGAGAGATAGAGCGAGAGAGAGAGAGACGCCACGCAGAGGCAGTGGCAAGAGCCCAGAGCAGAAGCTAATTTGCACAAAATGCTGTTTGATCGTCGCAACGTCGGAACGTGTCCGGCCCAGAGAGCGCAGTTGCAGCAGAGTGACTTAATGTAAGTGCACTACCAATTTCCTGGGTGGCAGCGGGGTACACTTTTCTGCGGGTTGGGGGGGTGGGCGGAGGCATCCACAGGACGTGCGGTCACGTGGCAGCTGGCACGCCACGCGCGCTGCAATGCAATTCCACAAAATTGGGGCATGTCACCGCAAACTATCAAAACCGAAAGCCAAAAAAAAAAAAAAATCACCGAAAAACCAACAAGAAATCCCCTTAAAAATACTCCCAAAAAATGTTCAACTAAAGTTTTTGGCTTTTGTGCCTAAAATACTCGTGAAGGAGTACCACGTACCCTGTGACGGGTGTGTGACTGGCAGAAGGAAATCCTTTAAACTAAAAGAGATATTGAAATCTACGAGTAGTCAAATACAGAGCTACGATCATCCACGAAATGTGTGAATAATGATACGGGAAGATTCCTAAGCGACATTAATCATACAAATTTATTACACTCAAAATAGCACTCGAAATTCTGTCTTTCTCTGTGAAATGTCGTAATTTTTAATCACATAACTTCTTTTTTAATATATATATATATATTTTTTTTTGTGGCATGCTTCCTCTCTTGCATCCTGGCTTCGCTCCTTTTGAGTGTTGTCATAGAATAATAACTGTCAGAATAGTGAATCCTCGTTGCCTGCTGGCACTTCTGTGTTTGTGTTTCTAGCGAGCAGCTTGTCCTACGACCATATAAATAGCCAAGGGAGTCCTACTGTCTATATGTAACTATATAATTATGTATGTAAGTATATACATACTGTATATTAACAATAACTTGACTCTGACCGCGCGCGGTGGCGCCACTCTTTTGTCTGTGTTGGCTTGCAATTGGCCCAATGTACGTCGCGACTCCACTGTCTGTCAGCGGTGTGGTGTGTCCTTTTGTCTAATCTCCTGGCCATTAGGGCAGCCAGAATGCAATGTGTCTGTCACAATACAGAATGGATGCCTTCTAATTAAGACGGAGGAATTTCTGTACTGTGCAGTACTCTTAAGCGAATAAGCAAAAGAAAACACACAATGCACAGACAGTGCGGCAGGCTTTGGGGCGTTGTCCGTTGAGCATAGAGAGAGCACTTCGAGGGCATTCTAGTTGGGATTAGAGTAATCTGAAGTGACATCGACCGATAAGTGCGCTCAATCGATATCAATAGCCAGGGCCTCTCGCTAACATTACTTCTCGCTATTAATCTCTTCTCGCTATCAACACGCTCGCTGAATAAGGTTAGATCTACAGAAAGGATAAACCTCTCACCATTTTTATGTCACACAAACTTCATTCGTGCGACTTTCCACTTATGACAGGCCTAGAGCTTACCATAATCCACAGTAAGAGATGGAGAGTAGGAAAGTAAGTTTGTATCGCTTGTATCAACCAACAAATCAGAGCCACTCGTTGTCAGAAGAAAAGTTTCCACTTTCTCAGTTTGTGCAGTGCAGTAGTCTGTAGTCCTGAAATCCTGAAGCAGGTCAACACACACTTAACCTTTCAATTAGCAAACGAGCCTCAAGACTTTTAATTAGTTTACGTTTGACTTTTTTGCGCCAGAAGGCTGGAGGCGACAAGCGAGAGTGGCAGCCTCTGATTGCCCCACAAAGCGATCGATCATCAAAGGATTCAGCCGCCGAAGCTAAAGCTAAAGCTGAAGCTGAAGCCACAGCCGACGCCGACACCCGCTACCACGCACAAAAACAACACAAACAGCCACACAAAAAAGAGTCCAGTCCAGTGTTACAGAGCGAATCGGGGATATAACAACAACAACAACAACAGAAAAAAGGCGGCTAAAATGCAAATGCTAAACCGTCGAAATGTTTTGGCAGCCAGCAGTGGCACTAAGGAGGAGCAGAAGGAGGCGGCGACACACACTGGAGTTTGTTAGTGGCCGCCAACGCCGTCAAAGTCAACGTCAATGTCGTCCATTGTCGTCTCCTGTAATCATGCGGCATGTGGCATATGGAAAAGGCGAAGGAGGAGGACTGGCTGCCACAGCAAGGGGGCAAGGCGAAGAGCAGAAACGTAGAGGACCCAACAGCAGCTGGGTTAAAAAACAAAGAAATTGTTCGCCCTAAATCGGCCCGAATCTTCAAGTACTCTGCACTTAGTTGTCTTTCCTCTGTGGAATATCCAACAAAATTTTGTTGTTTAGTTTATTTGTACAGCTAGAGCCTCGTGAGGAATTTACTATTATGTTTTCTCGCTTCTCGCTTCTCGCTATCATATCTTCTCGGTATTATGTCATCAAAGATTTTTCGTCTTACCAGACACTTTCCATGGTTACCAAAACGATCTTACAAGTTCAAGTTCCTTTCGTTAGAGTATAAAAAGGCTTGGCACTTGGTTTCTGTTTACTGGATCTTCTGGCATTTGGTGTCAGTTCTTGTTACCAAAAAAAAAGAAAAAAACCGACAAGAAACCGCAAAAAAAAGTCCGGAGTTTGATTTCACTTATTAAGCAAAGTAATTCTCGTTTAAACGAAAGGTGCAGAAGGATGATAGGGATGGGGATGGGCTGATGGGGCCGATGGCCAAGTGCTACTGGCCAACAAAAGCTGACCATTTTGCAGTGCGGTGCCAGTGCCAGTGCCAGTGCCAGTGGTAGTGCCAGTGCCTTTTTATTTTGGCCACAAGTTCTAGTTAGTACGGGGCGTGGAGCGAGTTCATAGAGCCAAAAAACCGGTCTTGGAAAGTCGTCTAAATGTTTCTCTCTTGGCTGTTCAACCTTTTTATCCCAGTCGCAGTCGCAGTCGCAGTCCAAGTCCCCATCCAAGTCCGAGTCCAAGACGGAGTCCAAGACGGAGTCAATGTCGATGCTGAAGTCTCCCCAAAGTGTCTGTCTGTGTCTGTGTATCTTCTTCTAGCTTTTGATACATATGTGTGTACGTGTGTGTGTATGTGTGTGGGTATTCATTCCCAGTGGAATGTGTTAAAGTGTCTAAAGCTGTTTGGCCTCCCTTCCCACCAACAAGCCTCCAGAGCCCCTTGTGCTGCTGCTGCTGCTGCTGCTGCCGCTGCTGTCCTGCTGCCCACCAAATCACCAAATAGAAAATGCTGAAGAAGAAAACGCTGCTTCCAGACGCTGGAGCACCCATAAATGCG
Organism: Drosophila guanche; assembly: GCF_900245975.1. Taxonomy (NCBI): domain Eukaryota; kingdom Metazoa; phylum Arthropoda; class Insecta; order Diptera; family Drosophilidae; genus Drosophila; species Drosophila guanche. The sequence continues at coordinate 3,112,085 of NW_022995745.1, forward strand.
CACATAGTTCGACTAAAGGATGCCCTCTACTCCATACAGATTTTGACAAGGCAAGGTACTTAGGGCTTTAGTCTTCAATAAATACCAGGCAATGAGAGCTGATGCCGAGTAGAACTAATAGCGAGAAGATATGACATCGAGTAGAGCTGTTAACGAGTATTGATAGAACCGAGAAGACAGTTTGTTAATCGCCTTCAAAATTGTAACCATAAATACGGATAAGAAAAGCTCTTTGAATTCTTTAAAATACAGGGCATCAATTGGATATCGATACACCCACATCATCTCCACTGCATTTGCACGTATCCCAATTCATATCCGACAGCATTTTCCCCTCGCTTTCTCTCTCCTCTGACTCTATATCGTATATACCATCGAATCGTATGATAGTTACGATACTTTCGGTCTTTGATTTGAGTGAATCCTCCTGTGGCTCTCTCTCTGCCAGCTAATTGCCTGGGCATGAAGTCGCTTCAGCTTCATGGCCCCAAAACGAAAATTAATTTTGCCAAAAACACAACAAAAATCTACGAGTTATATGGGAAAGAAAATTTAACTAAATTGAGTTTGAAGCTGCTTCCTGGCAGCTCTTTGGCAATGGCAACGGCCCTTTAGCTCCATCCCCCTCCCAGCCCCCTGTGCGCGCCAGCCCGTCCAACAGGCATCGTCCGGCGTTTGGTCTTTGGGCTTGTTTGATGATGACATAGTATTTGCCCAAGTTAATGGGAAAATGAGAAATGAGTTAGCCTCAACGTTGCATACAGTGCATAACGAAACTATAAGTACAGGCACAACTTTGAGTGCCACAAATTTATACTCTGTGGAAATGCAGCAGCGGATTGGCTTTCAAACGAGGAAAACCAATTTTTACTCGCTGTAAACTCCACTCGCCAACGCCGCCACTCGCTAAACTCAAAAACTTTGGCCATAAATGTCAATTTCATTGCCTAAGCTCTCTTGCAGTTATGGAGACGCACTGTATGGTCCTATAACCCTTTCCTTAGCCTGATCTTCCCCATCCTTCTTGGCCATGGACGTCGTCGTCGTCTTCGTCGTCGTCGTCGCCATCGTCGTTGGTCCTCCCTCTTGTAAATGAACGGGTTCTAATGGAGTTTTTAAATAAGTAATCATTTGTTGTTGCTGCCTGCTTGTGGCAGTGACAGGAATCAGGAATTTCATCAGCGGCCTCGTCCAGCTGAAAGGCAAAAGGCAATCGCTTAACGGCGAAACCCCCCGCCCCGAAAGTCTAAACAAACAGCGACTCAAGGGACCCCGAAAACTCTCTCTCAATCGGCATAGAATGCCACAAGTTTCGTGGGATAATAATTGAGGGGCAGCATTAATCGGTTACGAAGCGGGGGATACCCTCTAAATGCTGCATTAATGTTCTCATTATTTTTGTTAAAATTTTCACACATTGTTTATGGGTTCTTGAATACCCAAATATATAATCCTCATTGATGGATATTATCTTCTATTCCCAAAAAACTGACCCCCCTGTGGCACCACACCCCAGACGGCATACCAGACCGCACCATAATTGATTGTTAACTATCCTGGCTCTGTGTGTGTCTGTGTGTGTGTGTGTGTGTGTGTGTGTGTGTGTAGCCAAAAAAGAGAAGAAAAAAAAGAGAATCGCTGCGACCGGCAAATTGAGTCGCAGGCAGCACCTTGAAGGTGTTCCCCCGTCGCACAATTATGGGAGCTCAAAAAGTGTTGCATGCGGCGAGCGGTGGCTGCAACGGCAGCGGCATCGGAGCAGGGGCACGCGGAGTCAGCGGAATAAAGGCCATAAGTAAACCAATTAGTCGCCTTGCAATTGTAAGCCATGTCTGTCGCTGTCGCTGTCTCTGTCTCTGTCTCTGTCCCTCCGCCGCCTGTGCCGCTGCAGTGCAACTGTCGCCATTGCTGTCATTGCCTGGCCAACTCTAACCCCAAAACCTGAGCCCCAGTCTCAGTTCCCCAGTGCCGACTGCCGCTTGCAGCCTGTCCCTGTCCACTGCCACTGCCTGGCTGGCTGCAACTTCGAACTTGCAACAAGCGAATGCGAGACTCTGCGGCTTTTGTATTTTGTAGTGTTATAAGCGCATTTGACTTTTTGCACAACGGAAAGTTCGTGGAAGTCTAGTAGACATTTGGGGGGGTCCATGTACAGGAGCAGGAGGGGGGCATCTTGCTATGACACTGCAACACAAGACATGGACTTGGAATCTGCTCTACGTTTGAGAAGCACAGATCATGCGGAGGGTATTTGTTGTGATGCTTCGTAGAAAATGAATGCAGTCCCAAATTGTAGACTTGCACATTTGTAGCTTGAATTCTCGTTAATTTATTATAAAGGAATCCAAGCCCATGTCATATTTAATGCCGAAAGATCCTATTGTCTTCTTTCTAAAAATGTTTTTGGCAACTAGCAGGGTATCCCCCGAATGGTGTTACAGTTCACCATGAAGCCTCGTCTTTCAATTCTTCTTTTTTTTATTTGTTGCTCGAATTGCCTATTACCCTGCCCTTCCCCCCCACATCGTTCACACCACCACTCGAAATTCCCGCTCAATGAAGCGCTTGCAACGCGCCTCTAAGTAATGGCAATCCGCTTTGGCTTTCAATTTGCTCTCCCTCCCAATTCGAAAGCTTGCGCTCCCCCGCCCGCTCTCACACTCTGTAGCGCTCTCTCTCTCTCTCTCTCTCTTTGTGTCCTCATGTAGTAGCTACGCTCTCCCTGCCTTTACCCCGTATTTTGCATATCTTGTACACATGCCCTTTGGCTTTTTTCATACCAAAAGACCCAGATAAAGCAAGCTGCACGGGGCGTACGGGAGGCACAAGACGAAGAGGAAGTGGCTGCGGCAGTGGCAGTGGCAGTGGCAGTGGCAGTGGCAGTGTGGAAGAACTAGCAAGGCAACACAGCAACAAAAGACTCTGTAAACGCTACTAATGTTGCACTGTCGGCACTGTCGGGAGTGTGGCCATAGACAGCGGAGTGTGCAGTGGAGCAAGAGCAGGAAGAGCTGTACATATTATTGCATTTTGTAAGCTAAGTGATTTCAACATCGTTATTTTCTGCCGCTTTTTATTTCATCTTACGAGCAAGCTTCTCTTCCTCCCTATTCCGTTCCGTTCCCTTTCCATTGCGTTACGTTCCACCCACACTCAATCGCAAGCCACTGATATTCTTTCACTCTGTGCGATTCCACAGTTAGCATCGTTGTTTGGAAGGGCATATGGAAGCAACTTCAAAGGCAGCAAAAACCAACGGAGGACCAGCGAATGCGGATTGGGCTTCAAATATCCTTCAAATCCCATGTGATTCCGATTAGTCTCTCTCTCTCTGTTAAATTCTTCAAAGATATTAGACCAAGGATCACCTGAAAGGGTATCCCTAAGTCTAAGTAAGGCTTATTCCGCACAGACTTCTTCCTTCTTCTGCTTTCTAGCCTGGAGAATATGATATGAGAGAGAGAGAGAGAGAGAGAAAGAGCCCAGATGCAAGGAGCAAGCTGAAATTACAATGTTGATAAAAGTTAAAAGCAAAAGGCAGTGCAAAGTCGGTGCAGTGGGGAAGGGGTTAGATGTCCATGGCTCTTAAGTGGCCTTTAAGTGTTTCGCGGTGCATCCCCACTCCCTGCCCTCATATCGGCCCCATCTCGCCCATTCGCAGACTCCACAAATCAATTGGCATTTCCATGCTCTTCGCTCTGGTCGAAGCTTTGGATACCCTTGATCATCATTTTTGCATCTCTCTATTTATGGTCACAATATTTTTGTTATTTAACCCTCAATATGTAAATTAATTTCGGTGTTCCTTCCTTTCTTTACAGCAAATAATAAACAACAAATATGTGAACCATTTCTTAAAATATTTAAAAATATTTAACAATAAAAAAAACAAGAAAACCGTAAGCTGTTAAAACCTTTGCAGATCGATATGGAATACATTTTAGATGTTTGATAGTTTTCCCCTCTTTAATTTGATTTGCTTAAGTTTATTTCACACAATAGAAACTTTTCTAAACCAACAGAGTTGTCTGTGCCTAGCCCCTAAATTAAAACAAATATTTCAAAATAAAGCAACACCTTTTTGCAGTTATAAAAGGCAATATTTCTGTTTCAAATTGAATCCCCAATAAATCATTTACTAATATCTTAACTGAATTATCACTAATTCTCTTAAAAACCAGGTTTTTCCATCTGCAAGGGTAGCCAATTAAAACCAAAATTCGTATTTAAAGCTCATTTAAAACATAGAAATAATTTCAAAACAGAAGCAAAACAAAATGCAGTGCGACAAAAAGCTAAACAAAATACAGAGAGAGGGAGACTGAGACAACAAAAACAACAACAAACGCTAAAAGAGAGAGAGAGAGAGACAGAAGCAACCACTAACGCGTACTACCCATGGCAGCCCCCGGGTTATATCCCCGAGAGGATGTGCAGTCTGAAGCAATCGATTTGAGCTCGGAACTATATTGAAAGTCGGAGTCATAGTCGGCGCTTAATTACGCAATTAAATTATATATTTTGTGCCATTGACATTGCCAATCCCTTGGAAGTGGACCAGGAGCCAAAGAACGAGTTGAACGAACCACCTGCCACCCATCCAGCTGTGTGCTGCGAGGATTCTAACGCAAAACTTCGACTCCAACTCCCAACGGGAGACAAAATTTATTAATTTCTGGTAAGTTTTATAGCTCCGTCCTTTTATGTGCCATTTTGTGTGGACTAACGAATTGTCGTATAAACTCAAGGGTTTTTATTGCAAACTAATGGAGTGGACAGTCGAGAGTGGAGAGTACACCAAAACTGAAGATATTCTTATTGCATTTGTCGTAAAATTAAATTAAATAAATTAATCCATCAGCGGGTGGCTGAGTAAGAGGCTGAAAGTTCTTGGTGTAGATATATTAAATATTGAAGATGAAGAACTGTCATCTGAAGCATTCATCCTTCAATATAAATTGAATCCTAAATATTCTATGGCCTATTCCATGCCCCATGTCGCTGCTGCGCTCCGGAAATGTCTTTCTTTTCGCTCTTCCTTCCACAGTTCAATAAATGCGAGCAAAAGGCAAAAGGCTCGTTGGAGGTGCCTTTGGGTGTAGATGTAGGCCTCTTTGTGGGCCCCTTGGCTTAATCGCAAAAGTGCCTTATTCCCGAGTTTTCCGAGTTGACATTCAACGTGGAGTGGGGATTGGGGGTCGCACTGAGGCTGCTTTTTTCTTTTTTTTCTTTACGCAACGTTTGCCTGGAACAAAAGTCGTTTGTTGCACTCTGCACTGTTGGTTGGGTGCGTGTGGCATGTTGGTAATAAAAGTTTCATTGACTTTTGCACTAGAGTTGACTTCAATGGGACTTTTTATTGCGGCAGCACTAAGTCCCTCTTGGGCATGGCTTTTCAGGGGACACACGTCTCTCATTGGCCAATCTCAGATTCACGTTCTCCCTCTTCCACAATCATGGAATAATTATCAATTTGTACAATTTAAATTGGTTTTCCTCCGGGTTTTTATGCGCATGTTCTACTGTTCTTCTAGCCATAAACTTAATGCCAAGGAACAACATGGTGGAGGCACTCTAACGAGAAGCCTCCTAATCATCCTAAGAGAGAAAAAAGGCACAAAATTAATCAACAATTTCCGCCATAAAAAATGCGCGACAAATTAACAAGGGATTGGGAATGGGTTGGCCAAAGGGGGCCGGGTGTAACAGTAAAAGGAGCTGCAAGTCAGATCTCATTTCCACTTCATCAGCATTAAATGAGTACAGACACCACAGATGCAGATGCAGATACTTCCACAGATACAGATACAGATATGATGGAGATGCAGATTCAGTTGCTGATTCTGATTACCACTAGAGGGATACCCTCCACGAGCGGAGCAAACGCCTCAAAAATAAGTGGTAAAATCTACTCTTACTGTATATTAAGAGTTACTCGCAGATAAATATCTATTTATTTATATTTGTATAATGTTTTTGTATTTCTGGTAATTGTTTGCAAGGATTTTTAGTGGGGAATATAAATCTTTGAGTTTTGCATGGTCAACGTCCATGTCGCTATAATTTTTTGTTGTCTTGCATAAAAATTGAAGAATTAAATGAGAATTAAGACGCGGACTGCAATGGAAATAGCTGGATTGAGGGACTGTCAGTGTTTTGTTTAATGAAATTATCAGCATTATTTTACGAATGGAATGCCTTGTCGTCGTCTCGTCGACTATGTCGCTCATCAAGTGAGAGGAGAGAGTGTGGATGGAGAGTGGAGAGTGGAGAGCGGCCTCGTCATTGTAATGACTTCATTTCAAATGCAAAACGCTGATGAGAATCTGAATGCCAATGATAATGGCTGATGGCGTCCGTTGACAGGCCAAAGAGTCTGTCTGTCTGTCTGTGTGCGTGTGTGTGTGTGTGTGTGTGTGTTAATTAAATGCAATTTGCCACATGCAACAGAATGATGCAAGTGCTGCAGTAGCAGGCAGACATAGAATCGGTTTTGGTGGTAGCTTGTTGGCAGGCAGCAGGATGTATCACATTTTGCCATTTAGATATTAATTGCAAACAAAAAGAGGGAGTGGAGATCCTAGAATCAATCCTTCAAAAGAAACAGAGAATAGAAGGACATTTGCTTTGGGTTTTTCTTAAATTTTGGCTTAAGTCTGCTTCCTGTTGGATTCCAGGAGCATTAAATATTCTAGAAATTAATTTAAAGTTGAGGTGAAAGATTGCCCCAAGGGAAAATTTAGATCGTATGGTTCCCATGGGTTTTCTCTTATCGAATGTTTATATGGATATCCTCCCTGAACACGAACAAACCCCACAGATAGAATGCCCCGAGAGACCACAGCACAGGGAACGCATCCTAACGGACACGAAATTAAACTTTATAATGATGTCAACGTGGAGGTACAGTCCTACAGTCGTGGCAGCCAGAGATACTTGTAAATTTCAATTGGACCACTCCCCCCCAAAATATCAATCAGGTGGTAGGTGCGATTTCGATTTGTGGGCAAAAAGGCCCTAATGCCCCCTTCGGAAAATAAAGCATCAGGGTTGCCTCATCAGAGCCCGTTACGGGCACATGGGGCACACGGAATCATGAATTTCTAATTGAAACCGAATGCCAGCAGCAGCAGCAGCAGCAGCAGCAGCCGACGGCACAAAGAAAAAATAAAAAGAGATCCAGAAAACGAAACGCAACGAAAAATGCGAATGCCAATGGCAATGGGCTTGAGGATACAAGCCCCCAGGATTGGGAAGGTGCGGCGGTGGCGGTGGCGGTATAGCTGCAGGAATGCGTGCAACGGGCGCAACGAATGACATTTTGTGGCAAGAGGACAAGAAGCTGAGAGAGGGAAAGGGTTAGGGACTGCAGCATAAGCAGAAGCAGAAGCAGAAACAGCCAACAACGAAAACGAGACGTCACTTCAGCTCACGGGCCACATCCCAGACACGGACGCCGACGCGGACATGGACACGGCCACGGACAGGAGACAGGGACAGGTATAGCGGAGACAGACAGGAACAGACAGACAAAGACAGAGAGAAGGAGATGGCAACGGCAACGCTCGCCTGGCACTTGACGTATGCCAAAAGCATTTAAGCTCCGCTCCACGCATGCGCAGCGCTTGGAAGGCATTTTTTTATCCGTTCGTTTCTCATTTCTTTTCTGCTGTGTTGTTCTTATTGTTGTTGTAGCTCCATCGTCGTCTTCTGCCTTGAGAGTATTTTGAAAAAGTACCGTTTAGGCTTAAGCCTCGTTCTCGTTTCGCGATACCCTTTACAGCGGGGAAAGTACATTTGAATCTGCTCCAAGTATGCACACATGCACATCCCACTAGGCAGACTTGAAAACGCCCACCATTACCCCGTTCTGTATGCGCTTCGAGAGAGTGAGAGAGAGCTCTGGGGGGGGGCGGCTCTCTCTTCTTAGTTTGGTGCGCACTTCGACATTAGCTTCTCACGATGTGGTTAGGGCATTCGTGGCCTCCTCATGTGTTTGGCTGTAAATTCTTGAAGACTCTTTTTTGTTTCTCCTATATTTCTCTTCGATTTTGTTGCTTCTTTTTCATCTCTTCTTGCTGTTTTGTTTTTTTTTGTTGCCGCTCGGCTGTGGGCTACCAACCGTTTTATTTATGCGCATTTTATACGCAGCATTTTGTGCGAATGAAGCGTACTGGGGAGAGGTGGGTGGGGACAAGGATGGGGCTTTTGAAAAGAAGTATTCTGCTGCTGCTGCTGCTGCTGCTGCTGCAGTTGTTGTTGCTGCTTGGGCCTCTGCTGTAAATGGCAGTGCAATTTGGCCCACGTACCCGTACCCGTACTGGTAGTCATTCGAACCCTTTTTCATACACTGAAAAGAATAAACATGAGTAGAGACGCTAGAACCTACGAACCTAAATTATAGACAAAATGTTATGCAGAAGTGATAATCAGCTAATTATATTTTACGATTATAATAAGTATGATGTCGCACAGTCGCAAGTCTCAAGTCCATATGCAGCCGAATCAACTACCAAGAAGTTGAGGAACAACCACAGCAAAATCCCTTACTTACTCTCAATTCTACTATGCAAAATTAAATAATTTTCAAAGGTAGTTGGCTTTTATTTTCCTTCAGTGCATCCTTTCTCGTATTGGACACTCGTAGCACTTGGACTGTCTGTTGGCTGGACTGTTGTCTAAGCCAAGTCTGCATTTGAACTTGTGAACTCCTCTGTCTGTCATTCACAGTGTTTTATTGTTGCCAATACATGGGAGGAGAGAGAGAGAGATGAGGCAGTGGAATGGGCCTAGCATTGTCATGCTGCATTATCATCATGCAACAGCAACAGAAACTGCGGCAGCTCCTCAGCTCCTGAGCTCAGCTTGAATGACTGGCCAAAGTGAGCGACAGAATGACAGACCGACTCGAGCGACTGGGTTAGCGACTCGACTCTTTTGCCTGCCTCAGTCGCAACGTCAGCGTCAGCGTCAGACCCGGAACCAGCACCAGAACCAGAGACTGGAGACAGAGGTTTATCCTTCGAGACTCGTACGCAGATTTATACCCCGAGCAGCAGCACAGCACAGCAGACAATCAGCAATAGGAATGATTGCCGGTATGTGTTTGATTAACCTGCGCAATGGACTCTATTCTCAAACTTCATACTCATCCCAATTCCCATTCCCAATCTCATTTTTTCGTCTGCACTGACCTGCCCTGTGATTCTTTAGCTGGTTTTGCTTGCCATCAAAGGTTGTACTGGTACATATGTAGGGTTTTTCATAGTCTATCTACAAATTGTAATTTTTTACTTCTCCTAAAGGTATTGGAGTCTTGTATCAATCAGAGAGTAGAGTGTAGCTTCAGCAATGAGTAACGAGGAGCGAGAAGTGCGTAACTAGTAGCGCGAGAACTCTAATTAAGCCTCCAAAGCAGATATTTCAAAAGGTTTGTCTCTCCGTTGCACATTTGACAATTATCAACTAGGTACCTAAAAGTCGAGGCCGTTAGTTTTGATTTTCTTATTTTTGGCTAAGAGAGAGGATGTGAGAGACCGAGGTAAAGTTTGCTTGCCAGTAGCGTCTCCTTGGGCACACACGTTCCATTTCGTCTCCGGAAAACTGGCATCTGGCATACGCGATATGCCACGTGAACCGCATCCACTCCACCATAGTTGTACATATACTCGTACATATAGCCCCACAATGTCTGTCGTGTGTCCAGTGCTGTCATGTCCTGTGTCTAGTATGTCCTGTGTCCCATCCGGTACAGTTCTCTCTCTCTCTCTCCCTGTCCCTCTTCTGTTGACTTGTTTGCGGCTGCTGTTTGTCTGACTTCCATTTTGCAAACATTTTAATTTTAATGAATTTATGTAATCGCTTTCGTTTTGTTTTGTGTTTCTTCTCTTCTCTTCCCTCCATGCATTTGTTTGATTTTTCTTTTATTGTTGCGTTTGTGTCCTGTCCCTACTATTTGCCAGGCTGCCCGGCTGCCTGCCTCTTTCCCTTGCCTTTCCCAGTGTCTGATTCTCTGTCCACTCATCAGCGTGTTTGTCAACACTTTTCATACACTCTGGCAATTTGGTTTGTTGACTTTTTCCCTGTGGGTGGAGTCGCTGGCATGCTGCTGTTTTCCCTTACCCTACCCCCGGGGGCTGACTGCAGAAAAACTGCCCTGCAACTATCACCATTTGTCCATTGTTTCGACTGGGGGAAAAGCAACTAAAACAACTAAGCCTATTAACCATACAAAAACCAACATATGTTAGTCCTCTAGTCGTTAAAAATAGTGGGTGTTGCTACAGGGCTTTACAGAGAAATCAGTGCCATTTGCTTAAACGAATGAACATCAGTTTACAAGAGAGAAAAAACACTTTTGAAGCTTACTGGATAAGAGCTGACGGTGAAGAGACACCCTCTGCTGCTAAGCTACTCTGTGAGAGAGTTTTGATACTGACAACAACGAGGAACAGAAAGAGGCAAGCTCTCTTTTGGGTTGAGCCCTGCAGCGAGTAGCAAAAATAATCGTTTACCATTGCAATATATATTTTTATTCCCAAATCTGACAGGAATTACTGGATATACCGAGTTTTCATTGTTTTCTCTCTCTCTCTTTGTCGGGAGAGTACTTAAATATTATTTTCGCACTCTACCGAAAAAAGAGGAAATAACCAACTCCCGGTGGCACTTGCTTTCCTGCTGACAGACAGACAGACGAGTGGAATGGAGTGGAGTGGATCGGCATGGAGTGTGGACAGTTCATAAAATGTCTTTGCTTTGGGAGTCTGCCAAAAAAATATAGAAAACTGCTGCTGCCTGGAAATGGTTCTCCTGTTTCCTTGTTTTATTTTTTCTTCAATCTTTGGGCCAAAATTAAATTTCTGCTCCGTTATTGTTGCTTATCAAAGGGGGCATGCAACGTATTACATATATAATTGTATTAATTACGGATACAAAAAAAACTAACCGCACAAACAAATGAGAAGGAGATGGGGAGTGGCCCTTTGTGGCAGGGGTCAGTCAGTCGGCAGGTGACTGGCGCTTCGGGTGTACGTATTCCCCACTGTTAACCGCAAATTGAAATAAATTTTGCGGTTGTTTGCAGACAGCAACAAAAAATAAACAACAACGACTGACGGACAGACTATGTCCGGGGGCTGTGTGCAAACAATGCTCTCTGGGGCGGCCGCCAAAGAGCTTATAAATCAATTAATTATGCACAATTAAACAAATACCAAAATGGAAAATGCAAAATAGCAATTGGAAAGAGCTCACCACAAAACAAAGCTAGGAATCAGCAGCATTCAAACGATTACGAATATGTGAAAAAGTTCTGCCAAACCCAAAAACCACTCACAAAACCTCCTTCCTGCCTCACCAGCATCAATCAGAAAAGTTATATACTCGTACAGAAAATATATCGCAGGAGAGTGCACTCGTATATTTGTTTGCTCCGCATTCAAACTCTTCTCTCGCTGTCTAGACCATGTCGATCGAGTGAACAAAAACTAAAAGTTGTGGCCAAAAGTTGTACCTTAGCTTCCGGCTGCGCGGCATGAGTGCCACTCGTGTAGATCACGCTTGGGATGAGATTCTGAGGGTCTGAGAGTCGATCCAATTATCAGGTGGAGTCAAGCATAAACTTGGCTGATTGTGAGGCTTTCATTAGTGCTGATTAATGATTGAGAGATAAGCCAAAAAATATGCTCCAAATGGTTCAAGAACAATCAAAAGAAATCGTTGTAGAGTGAGTGTCTGCAGAAGGTACAAGCAAATCATCCAAAGATTCTCAATTTAAAACTTATGTTTGGATCTAAGGATCCACCAATAAGAAGCATTCCCTTTGCTTGCTACATTTATTGTACATCTCAGCCGATCTTTGGAAACGGAGTGGTGGGGAGTGAAGTGAAGTGAAGTGAAGTAAAGTGGAGTCGTGTGGCAGGTAACACAATTCAGTGATCAGCGATTAAATTTACTGTGAATTCATTTATAGATGTGTCTGCGTTTTGCTCCTCCATGCAGGCAGATGCAGATGAACCACGCCCAATGCCCCAGCACCCTGCACACGGCAACAAAATGCTTACAAAATGTTTCCACTTGGATCCTCCACTCCACTCCACTCCACACCAGTTGCTACACTTCACTTGGCAGAGAGCACAGAGTAGAGAGCGGTCGCTGTTGGGTGGTCGTAAATTATTATGATTATTGGCAAAGGAGTTAATGTGCAAGAACAACCAGCAATGAAATGGGCATGGAATTGGATGGAATGGGACTGGGGAACAGGAGCAGGAGCAGGAGCAGGAGCAGGCCAATCGGCAACTTGTTAGTCAACTGCAGAGACGGGGGGAATGTGTATGTATCTATGTCTGTCTGTCTGTCTGTATGTGTATATCCGTAAATAATGCCACAAAACGTGCAGCACGATCATGAACTGGCGAGGTAACTGCAACACCGCAATGGCAGCATGGTAGGATGTGGATGTGGATGTGGATGAGAATGAGGATGTGCCATGGGGATCTCTCTTTGGCAATTCGCGTAAAATTATAAATGAGTCTTGGGGTAGGCGTTGCCGATATCGGGAATGAAGCAGCAGCCGCAACAGCAACAGCAGGCAGGCTGGCAGGCTGGCAGGCAGGCAGGCGTTGGAGGCATTCATTAGATGACTGCCAAACCACAACAAGGAGGAGGCTCAACAGATCTCCAAGCGAGAGAGAGAGAGAGAGAGAGAGAGAGGGGGCGCGGGGGGCATGGGGCACTGAGTGCGAAGGAGTTTGCTGCTGGGTGGGTGCGGCAGGAATGGCCAAATATTAATTCGTGACGAGAAACGTTCCTTAATATTTTTGCTGTTCCTCTCGCCTTTCGGTCAGATTTGAATTGTGCCGCCGCCGCCTCTTCACTTCATTAGCGCCCCTGTGCCTGAGTGGCCCACAAATAAAAGAAAGAAAAGAGATCCCAAAAAAAAGAGGAGAAACATTTTTAACACCTCAACATGGTGGAGGGACGTGATGGGGCTATTGGATTACACCAAACAGNGACACAAGCAACAAGACGGAAACCGATGGAAAACATAAGCGAAACTGGAGAGGTGCTGAGACTGTGACGAAACGAAGCAACGAATACCCTGGAACTCTAACTCTTGGATAACGTGATCAATGTGTGGACCAGGGGACACCACAAACAGCAGACTTATCAGCTTTAATTTATTTATGCTGAAGCTACAGAGTATACAGAGTATTTCTAGTGGAACTTATGGCACGTCATGCGGCAGCGTTCATCGGTTCTCGGACTGTGCTAATAACGTGAATACCTCGAACAGAAAGAGGTAGAGAGAAAAACGGGATGCGGATTCGTTCGGTTCACGATAATGATCATCAATGCCATATTTAACGCCATTTAGGCAACAGGATGGGGATGCCCGATCGAGTAGGAGGAGGAGGCAGGGGAGGATTGGTGTGGCTTGGGGCACGCTGGCAGCTGTTGGCTGTTGAACAATGAAATGTAATGGCAATACGTGCATTTATTTATAACGGTGTAATGGACCCGAGACGAGAGACAACAAGCGAAGAGATCTTGCAGCCACGAGAGAGAGAGAGACAGAGACAGAGACAGAGAGAGAGAGAGGATGGGGCAAAGTGAAGTTTTGGTGAAAAGTTCGAAGCGTGAAGCGACCGAAACAAAATCTCTCAGAAGACAGACGCTGTCTCCATGCCCACACTCTCTCTCTCTCTCTCTCTCTCTCTCTCTTGTTAGCATTTGTGGGGTCTCAGCAACTTCTCCCACTCCCACACTTTTCTAGTTCTGTCTCTTTCGCTCTGTCAGTATCCGGGGAACAGTTTTATTTTGTTTTAGCGCGGAAATTTATATCGTACTAAACGGCGGAGAAAAGCAAAAGAGGAAACGTGATGAACGCATTTTGTGTGGTGGGGAACCATGGCTGTGCTCTCCCTGCTGCCTGCTACCCATCCCCATCACCATCCCACTGCCAGAGAGACACTGAGCGAGAGAGAGAGGAAATACTTTATGGGCATTGATAATTTGAGCCATAATGTGCAACGAAATTGACTCGCTTTAGTGCCGGCTAATTTATGTATGCCACAGGCGGAGTGGCACAGCACAGCGGAGGCATCGCGCAGTTGTTTGCAAATACAATAAAGGATTTTATATTTTGTGTGTAAATTGTATTGTGGGAAAATCATCTTGCAACGGCGGAGGTGTGGCATGCCGTTTTGTATGCGATCTATGGGAAATTCATTGATTTTTGACTTTTATTTCTCTGGAAATATTTTTGTGAAGTTTCTCCTGGGCTTTCCATTGCTTTTACTGGTCCTTTTCCTACAGCTCCTCCAGCTATTAGTTGCGAATGTGGAGGATCATTCGTTGATCTGTCGTTGATATTTCTTCAACTGGTTTGGATACTCTTTCCTTTTCTCTGATTGCTTGCTATTCAATTATTTTGTCTTTTCCATTCTTACTGCTCGTAAGAAACGATTTGCTTCTACTGTCCCTCTAGTGGCTCCAACGTACGACCAGAGAACTTGTTCGACTAATCTCTTCCGCAGTCGTCGTGCCCGAAGCTTACTTAACCAAAATGACAGCTGGGATATGGATTGAAAGATGCTCTTTTCATTCTTTCGCTGCTCCCGGGAGATGGCAGAGAGATGCGAGAGATGACTGAAGGCATATGGGAGATGGCAGATGCGTGATGGGAGTTGGAAGCTGGTAGTGCGGGAAGGAGCTGACGAGCCTCATTTTGTCATATGGCAAACAATTTGCCATTGTCATGCCAGCGTCTAACGCGGCGTATGCGCAATTACTTTAATTTACCCGCCGCCTTAAACGTTTTTAATGAACGTCTTCAGCGGAGCAGGGGGAGAGGAACAGTCGCAGGAGCGATTGGGTGGCTGTGGCAGTGGCATGGCTGCCAAAGTGGAGCAGCAGTAGCCCGCTGTGGCACATTAATTGTTAATGCCACAGCGATGACTTCAACTCTGGCTAAGGCTCAAGCGGCAATCGTCAAGCGGCAAGCTGCAACTGCAAAACTACATCTAACGGCAGCCAGCGCACTGCACAAATGGATGCAAACGATGACGCGGCGCGAATTGAATGATGTCTGCCCCAATGCAGTGCGGCAATTGTCGAGTCATTGCCCCATCTGGGAGGATGCCACTCCATGTAGCTGGAGAATGAGTGTGCCAGGAGTGCCTGGAGTGCCTAACAGCAGCAGCATTAGCTTCAAATCACAAAATGATTATGAAAATGGCCACAATTTCATGTATGCCCCTCAATGTAGCTGCATTTATTCAAACATTTTTTCGGTGGTGCTTAGCGGAAAGTAAAATCCATTTAGAAGATGGATTTTGTGGATTTTTTAAGGAATATTTAAGATCATCAACTAGCTCCCTTTTACTCCCTCAATTTACATTTATTTGTTGAGAAATTTCCAGAGTTTCATTGAAGAAATCTCAGCCGAAGGAAAAAGGTTCCGAACTGCTTTCCCCTTCACATGTTTCGAGCCCATTGGAATCTCTTTTGATGTTTGCTGTTTGTGCCATAAACACTTCATCGACACTTTGCCCAGTGTCCGTCCACAGACCCAGTTTCCATCCCACAGGCTCCTTTAAGACCCCGGCCCGACCCGATGCCCAAGCCCAAGCCCAGCTACGTCCTACGTCCATGTGTCCACTCGTCCACATCCACACTGGGATGTGCGATACATCAAACATGAGCTGCATTTGTTGCTGCTGGCCATTCCCATTCCCATTCCCAGTCCCATTCCCCTCTATAGAGGAGCTGAGAGGCATCAGTTTCAGCTGCTGGCAGCCAGCCGCTTGCTACACTTTCCTTTCAGGCCAAGAGTTGCGGAAGCGAACATTTAATTGACTTGGCGTGTTAAGCGTTGCATACCAGCACATAACAGCAATCAACCGACAAACAACTTGTGGGACGTGCAGCAGAGAGGACACTCCAACAGCCCGACTCCCGACTCCCGACGACGACACACTTTGGCCACTTAGTGAGGGATTCCGGTGCTCCGGCAGCGTAACTCCCCAGACTGCAGTTTGGCATTCGAACAATGCCAAGTAGCTACAAAGTTTATTGAGCGCATCTGATTGAGCGCATCATCATCAGCTTCAGTTTCAGTTTCAGTTTCAGCTGCAGCTTCTGGCTCAGCCTCAGTCTCATCAGCCAACGAGGGAAGCGGAGATGCTTGGGATGGTGTGGAGTGGCAACAGATGGAGCTTAGCTATGCGTGGCATGGCATGGCCTTAGTCTCAGTCTCAGTCCCAGTCCCAGTCTGTGGCTTGGCCAGTGCATCCTCTGCCCATTAGCACTGTCACTTTTTGCCACTGGAAACGCATATCATTTACAAAAACAAAAACCCAAAGCCCAGAGCCCCACAGTCCACAGTCCACAGACCACAATGAAACCAGGCAGTCATAAGCCGATTACCATCAAGCCGCGGACACGTGAACACTGAGACAGCGGACAGTGGACAGTGGACAGCGGACAGAGGACATTCGAGGTCAGGCACATCTCACAGTTGGAGCCTCCAGCTGACATGGGTGTTCAGTTTCGGTTACATTTCAGCAAGAAATTCACGCGTTGTAAACTTAAGCAGCAAAATCAATTAGCGGACAATGTACTGAAGACTCCTCCTTCGAGAATTTCTGATGTGTCAGCCCCCCACACTGGGGATTGGGAATGAAGATCATTGTTAGAGTGATCGCATGAGCCGAAGAGAAAGTAAAATGCTGTCGGGCTGCCCAGTTACACTCCAGCTACCGCGGCAGCACCTTCCAGCCTCGTGGCAGAGATCGATCGCGTGTGATCTCTGTGGCAAGATCTCTGGTGAAACGCTTGGGCAAGGTGGCAATCTAACCTTTTTGCTGTCTTGCTGTCTTGCTGCCTTGCTGTTTTGCTGTCTGCCAAACAATCTTACAAGCCTCAATTAGCAGGCACAACAGCGAAGATCGCTGAGGATCAGTTAACCTTGGGGTTTTCGTGTGTGATCCGAGATAGGAAATCAGTGGCACAACAGACAACAGGTGCAACAGGGGCCAAGAAACATTGTTTCCCACTCTGTGATCTCTGTGGGCCGTGGGCAGCAGCTGCCGCTTCCTCCCTCCCCCAAAATAATCTCTGTTGGCACATCAATTGGTGGTTCAAGGTGTCAAGTGTCTCGTGGAGGCATGGATGGCTGGATGAATGGATGGCCTCATAGAAAAGTGCGTGACGTGTCCGTGTCCGTGTCCGTGTGGTTTGACGCTTGTTAATTAAATTTTAACGCAACGCACTTTTGGGTTGATTCAACCCTGGAGCCGACTCCACCGTCCTCCCCCCCCCTTATGCGACAATCCGCCAAACAGTCATTGACTTTTGTCAACGCCTGCCACCCCATGGAATGGAGTGCGAGCATTCCGTGTGAGCTTTGTCAGCGCCACTAAGTTTTGGAGTGTTACCCAGAGAGATGTGGAGCTGGTTGCTGGTAAGCTGGAGTCGCCACTTGGCATCAAAGTATCTCTGCCAGAGAGAGAGAGAGAGAGAGAGAGCGAGCGAGTCGCGACCTGCCCCGGGCACAGGCCAGGAAAGGATTCGCGCCAAACCCCAAACCCCAAAACCCAAAGACGAATCCCGAATTCCCCTTTCCATTCCGTTTGTAGTTCGTTCTGGGGCTCCTTGCTGCTGTTCTGCTTTTTGTGTGAAGAAATGAAAACTTCGATGCTTAAAGGTTTAACGAACTCTCTCGCTCTTCCCCCAACTCTCTCTCACTCTCGGACGGGAATATCTCCCCTGTCAGTCAGAGCCCAGGACCCCGGGATATGAGCACCACAAACGTCTCTCTCTCTCTCTTGGTCTCTCTCTCTGTCGCTGTCGCTGTTGCTGTTGTTTTGCCTTTGACGTTTGCTGCTGCATGCAAAAAAAAAAAAAGAAGAGAAAAAACAAAAAGAATCTGTTGGCTGGGGTCTTGGGGTTTGCTGCCACACGCGCGCGTTGCAAGTGTAATTTTTACTTTCACCCTTGCCTCCTCCACACTCCACCGGGGATTGGGTTTGGCATTCTCCCATGTGAGCCGCCCTCCCACCCACCACTTGTACCCATGGTAATGCGGGGCGGGGAGTGGGGATGGGGTTGATGACGATGACGATGACGATGATGATGACATTCATTCATGCCCAAGAGCTACTCCTAATGGAACACACACAAACAGGCAGGAGGGAGCAGGCGGACATGGAGATACTCCTCACTGTCAGGGAAAAGGATTGCAAGGAGCGAGAGAGAATGACTGGACGTGGGTTTGGGTTTGGGTTTGGGGACTCTGCAGAATCAATCTTTCATTTATTTTTCATTTCCTTCAAGGGAATCAAAAGATCATTAATGAATTGCATTGCATTGACCAGTGGGTGGGATCAGGAAGAGGCTTTTGTGTGTGCTATGCCTCAGTGTGGCAAGGGCCAGTGACCTTGTGACTCAACCCGGCACCCGGCACCTGCCACCACTCCTCACCCCTATGCAGAGGCTTAAGAAATTATGCACAAAGTAAAAGGCGCTTGAGTGCACAAAATAAAGAAGATGGAGACGCCCCCAAGCCCCAAGCCCCAAGCCCATCCTGATGGCAGGAATAAAAAAATACAAAAAAAAGGTGACCCATGCCCAATGCTAGATGCATGAGCCATGTGGCATGTAGCATGTGGCATTGTTCTGTTCTGAGGGGAGTCGAAACAATGCAACTGGAATGCTGCCTACTGATCCCTCCTGGGTGCACCAACCATTCCGTCCATCCATCCATCCATCCATCCATGTAATTATGTGGAGCATGTGTACCCGGGATGTAGTTTGCTTTTCACACAAAAACAAATATTATGTGGGGGAGCAGCATCTTGAAGTCCTGCTCCTGAGAATCTTCTGGGGTGACTTTGGATTTGCCTTTGCATAATTTGCTGCCAAGTGTAAATACATTCGAGAGTTGGAGAAAACATGGAAAAACAGACAGCGAGAGAGATCTTTGACCCTCAGGTGCAGGTTGCTGTATGCAAAACACACAAAAAAGAAGCAAGAAGCCAGCAGCCAGCCTCAACCTACAACACCAAAAAGATCCTTAGGATACATAAGAGACTCATTAAATAGAAGTTTTTCCTGGGTTTTTAATTACTAATTGGCTTAGGGGTAGGCTTGCCACTTCAATTCTCAGAGCAGAGCCAGGAAAATAGCTTTCGAGTTGCACTTGGACTTTAAGAATTTTGCCACAAACCAACACACAATTCCATGAAAGCTCCAGGCAAGACCCACAATTTCAATGCCCAAACACCAAATCGAAATAAAACAATTTTGTTTTCTCAGATCAACGTAACATAATAAATAACATGTAAAATAATTTAATTAAACCAGCCCCGCCCTTTGTCCCCTTTGCCCCTGTGTCTTGTTTCTGTTTGTTTAAAATGGAATGCGCGTCTGACTATTGATAATGCTGAAGAGTTTTATGTCATCGCTTTCATCGCTGTCGAAGCCATCCAGGCTGAAGCACTCACTGGAGCGATACAGTTGCTCGTCATCCTTCTGAGCCTTGAATGAGACATAATAATGGCGATCGGGGTCTCCCTGGCAGTTGCCACGACGGAAGATCTTGATCAGATTGCCGAGGGTCTGGCGAATAAGTCGTAGAATATTTTTAGCTTGCACAGGCATGATTGATCCTTCACTAAATGGAAGGGAATATATATTACTGAAGCAAGCCCAAAATGTTGCTTTACTCACCTGAAAATCTTTTGACGATTTTGGGGGACTTCGGTTTTTAAAGTTTTCTCCAAAAATACAAAGCAAGTCAACGCTTGAAAATCGAACGCAAAAGACAAAGCCAACGCTGTGTGGCTGGGGGACAAAGTGGATAGAAAGGTGAGTCTAAGAGTGTATGTTTCTGTTTTTGTGCGAAAAGTGAAAGCGTAGAAATTGACAAAATGTTCACAAATGAAAACGACACTTTAGCATGAAGGCAGCAAGAGAGAATGCCGCCAGAGACCTGGATACCAGAATCCAGAGACGAGCAGGAAAAGCAATGAACATGCAGCACATCCAATGAAGCTTATCACGAGAGAGGGGCCAGGGCGGGGGCCTTGGCTGAATGGGTTGAGGATATGCATAGGATGGATGCGAGATAGCGCACATCATGGTTTCACCTTTATCCCCGCTGCAGTATCTAAGCGGACAACAAAAAACAAACCCCACTGCACTGCACCCTTCCTGATGTTTTCATTTTACTTTCTTGCTGGCAAGGAAATGAAACAAAAATGTGGAAAACAGAGGGGGAGGTTAAACTGCAGGCAAATATTCTGTTGAAGGATATAAAGATGCAGCTGGGGAAACTAGCATGGATCTGCCCCATTTCTACACACACACTCCTCAGTGATGGTGCATTTTGGTGCATCCTTTCACTTTGGAACGTCCGCTTCACTCGCACTTGTTGACAATGCGAAGAAAGGAGCAGAGGCAGGACACGGACACGGACACGGACACGGCCAAGTCAATGCACCCAACCGAACAATCAACGAAAGCGAGTGACAACAAGGCGAATAACCAGAAGCAAAAGCAGATCGAGTAAGAGAAAAAGAAGGAAAACAAGGGGAACAGCCACTCGGACACACACACATTTGCATGGAAGGGTTGCTGAAGGATATATGTAGGACTGGGACACGGTTCTTAATTGGTTCAACTCTCAGTGTTTGGAGAGCTGGATCCCCTGGAGGATCTCTATTAAAGTATCAAGAAAGATAATTTCAGATTAGTTGGGGAAACTTGAAGGGAAATTCTGAGAAGGCATCTCCCAGAGAAACTCCAAAGAAGTAGACGCTAAGGAATCTCTTAAGGTGGGGGAATGGGGAATGGGAAATGGGGAAGCAGCTGCAGCCACACTCTGGAGTTGCACAAACGGAAGAGGCGAATGCAAAATTCGAGATATGTTTTCTAATTACTTGTTCGCACTCGTGCATCATCCGATGGTTGGATGGATCTGGACGAGGGCACAGGGACTCCGGCGATCTCCGGCTGTTGCAAATGGAGTTCGGGGAGTTGGGTGTCTCGGAGGCTGAGTGAATTGGCGACACATAAATTGTAAATATGATAGAAGAACATGCAACACTTTGTGTGCTGCCTGCCTGCCTGGGGTTGTTGCTGCCTCCCCGCCTCAGCATTTCAGCATATAATTATCGCAATGCGTTTCTGTTGTGGCTGCTGTTTCTGCTGCAGCTTCTGTTGCACACGCGCCATGCAGGCATGCAGCCATGGAGCCACGCAGCCACTCGACACTCGAGGCTGGCATTGGGGCATGCAGCATGGAGCATGGGACATGGAGTGTTTAGAGTAGGCATGGCCTTCCTTCTGTTTACCCCATTAAAGTTATGTTGCAGCTGCACATTACTTTTCTTGTTGCAGTTGCAGTTGCAGTTGCTCTGCTTGTCCTTCGCCCTGTGTGTTGTGTGCGGTGTGCGGTGTGCGGTGCGTGCGTGTGTCTCTAATTAAGTGCCCCATCGGGGTCACCACAGCCACAAGCCACCAGCACAACCGCCACCCAATCAATCAGCGAAAGTCACTTGAGAGAGTGAGCGAAAGACACTGGCAGGGAGGACGAGATAAGGAGAGCAGGGAGAGGCATGAAAAGAGTGAGAAAAGGAAGCAAAGCAAAGAAAGACTTCCGCCACGCATCCATCGTCGGGGGGCTGGCAAGATGCTTGATGGATTTTCCACTCTTCCTCATTGCTGCATCATTGCCTCACATGCCACACCCTCAACCATGTGGCAACTTCACTTCACTTTCCTTTCAGCAAGCTGCATGGAAAATGTGCCCACGGGGCATGGCAGGGAAAATTATGAAAAAAACAGAGACACAAACAACCACGACTTGAGGATGTACTTTAATTTTTGACTTGCAAATATAAATTGCACAATGAAAGCTTTGCTTTAAGTTGTTGCCTCTACTGCAACTACAACTTCTACAGCTTAAACTACTAGCAACGAGAAGGGACGAGTGAGACGCTTCTTACGCGTCACAACTTTTATACCCGGCACTTCATCAGCACCTTAGCGGCTATTTGTCAAATTTTACATATTTTCTTTATCTGTCATCTACATCAGAAACACTACTCACGCCAACACGCTCCTTTAGCTCGCCACCCTCCCCTAGAGCCACCCACTGCAGAGTCAGGGCAGAGACGCTGCAGAGGCAGAGACGTGTCTGCGCGAAGCAGATTGTGAATGAGAGAATGTGCAAAAAACAAATATAAGCTGCGGGACGGGGTGGGCGGACAGACGGACAGACAGACAGACAGACAGACAGACAGACATGGTTCTATCGACTCGGCTATTGGTGCTGATCAAGAATATATATACTTTATGGGGCGGAAACATTTCCTTCTGTGCGTTACAAACAACCGTTATTCGCACAAATACAATATATCCTATTTACTCTTCGAGTACCGGGTATAAAAAGTCTAATATTAGCGCATAATGGAGGTTACTTCTTACTTACCTAAAATATATTTATTAATTTTATTTCGATTTATTTTGAAATATATATCTGAATGCCGTGCAGTTGAAATACTTTGTGATGTTTCAATCGGGCGATGTTTCCCTTTTGTTTCTGAAGTTAAAGCTGCAGCCTACCTAGTATGGGGAACAAACTGCGCGTCATGCGGCAGCACCCATCGGTAGCAAACCTGCACAACAAAACGGCATGCCCTTTGCTCTCCACGTGCACTGTTGGGTAGGTCTTCAAATTGTGAAACAGTAGAGGAAAAACAGAGAGTAGAGAGACAACAAAAGCAAGCAAACTAACCAACGAAAGGGGCAGAAAGCTTACGCACATACGAGTATTCCACGTGCGGGTGTACATATGGGAAGGATGTTGTTTAAGGCAACAGAACAGTGCAGCACAGAAAGTTTACCCTAGGATCCCGACGGAGGTAAGAAGCGGTTTTCCCTCTGCACGGGGTAGCTCAAGAGGGTCTCCCCCATCCCTCCACGTTCCGTTGCTAGGACCCACGGGAGCCCAGGGAGAGCCTCAAGAGTGCTGTGCCCAAGGTTTCGAGTGCTACGCCCCCTGGTATTTTCAATCTTGTACCTTTGGGTCCCTTTCCGCTCCATCGTGCACTGCAGTACCCTTACTCCCTTCCGCACTGCTATACCGACGCACTGCCTTACCCTTGCACCCCTGCTCCCTGCTCCCTGCTCGACGCCCACTCATTTCTTGCTGCGCCTGCCGCTTGTTGTATCTCTGGCTGTTGACAATGCTCCCCATGCGTTAGGGGTTTTTGATGTTTCCACAGTGGTCCGTCCCCAAACCCTAATCTCCCCTGCTGCAGATTCAAGTGCACACGCAGAGAGCTTTAGTAATTCCAGAAGCACAAAGAAGAAGCTCAAAAAGAGACAGAGAGAGAGAGAGAGCCCGCCCCTCTCTGCTGGAAAGCTCGATTCAATTTGTTGAGTAGCTAAATTTAGACGCTAATTTGGGGACCTGCTGTGTGCCAAACGTGATCGTTCGTGTCCAGTTGCCCAGTTGCCCAGTTCTTAGCCTCCGTCTCGGGTTACACCTACTCCGCCGCGAACGAGAGAGAGAGAAAAAGAACCCGACTGAAATCTACTCAAATTACCAATTGCATTTTTCGCCTCTGTCTTTCGGCGGTTGCTGCTGCTGCTGAAAGAATCTCTGGGTAACTTCGGTGGCATTATCATCGTCAACTTTATTATATTTTTTATCCCGTGAAGGAGCTTCTTTGGGAGAACTGCGTGACCTTGTTGGGGCGAGCATATGGCATATGGCATATGCAGGCACCGGCATAACTAGGTCTCCGATCAACCGATTGATACTATTCCTTATCAGCAGGCATTTTACAGGCAGCTTAAGCTCTACGGGTGTACAGTTGAGCCTGGGCTAAGGTAGAATGGAACCTTGCACTTGGCAAATAATAATTCACGGGCAAAACAAAACGTGTTCTGTTTGAATGATCATCTAAATCCAACTCTCTTTTAAGCTCGGAATACTTATTCTCTCTTCAAGTCTTTAATGAAACGCTCTCAAAAGTATTCCAAATCACCAAAAGGGTTTATAATTTATTGATGCTTCTATCCTGAAAATTTGAAATTTTGAAAACTTTTTGAAATGAAAATCAGTAACCTGTCCGGGAACGACGGGCTGGGGTGTTTCTCAAATTGTATCGGTGCTGGGTAGTCATGTTCTTAGGAGGAGTCTCTGGTGGATCATCTGCCATCGGAGCTTGGGAGGGGCGAGGCACAGGCCCAGTCACAGGTTTCTTAAGCACTTCAATCAGAATCAATATGGCCAGTATAAAGGCCAAGGCAAACTTTAGAGTGTTGCGGTGCTCCTGCACCACAGTCAGGACCTTTTCAGCATGGACCAGCATACTGCAACTGCATTTAGAGGGATTCATTATATATTATGAATTTAAATTCGATTTTACTTGGGTTTTTTTTTCTTTTACCTGCAGGAAGTTTTGTTTCTCAGTTTTTGTTTGTAGTTTTGGATTTGTTTCCACTGGTAGTCGCTTAGTAATGAATTCTACTTGATATGTGTGTTCAAAGCTGTTGAACTTTATGGAGTAGACTGCTTTTCGGAGATGATTTGATTATGATTTTAGTTTGTAAATTCAAGGGAAGTGTGTGATAAAATGTTTAACATTAAAAAATTAATAGATAGTGAGGCTTTTGAATCCCATAATCATACTTTAGAAGTCATTTCAATTCTCTCAAGCATATGAGCATCTTTCTTTCATACTAATTCCTTTAATAATGATCTTCTTACCCTCCTACCTATCTCCCTCTGTCCTTTATCTGAATAATAATCTTGCCAAACCACTGAAAATATCATCTGCCACAGCCCGACTTCGTGGCTGCTTAGACGACAGTAAAGTAGCTGAAATTATGATGAGAATACGGGTACAAAAGTGGCCAGGCACATTCCACAAAGAATGCTTCTCTTACCTATGTAAAAGGAATCTACAAAGTGTGATCAGATGAAGTAAGTTCGCTGCATGTTCGAGTTTCAGTCCTTGGAATGCGAGGCTTCTGTAATCATTCCTTACACCTGAATGAATCATCATTGAAATTGATCCAAGTCCAGTATTATGGCTGGGATACACTCTTACTGTGTACCCATACGAGCAAGAGCACAAAAATCTGACTTTCTGTTCATCCATCATCAAATGATTTCAGGGTACAGGTACTGGGCACTCCTGCCTGATTCTTTGGATCAGCCAGCCAGACGTATTTCTTGTTTCTGCTTTATTTTTCAATTAAATTAATGCTCAGTTAAACCTTAGCAAAACGTAGAGAAAAAACCCTTTGGCCATGGCAGAGTCAAAGTCAGGAACATAGTCGGAGTCGCAGTCAGAGTCGCAGTTAGAGTCCAGGAACTTTGTTGAATTAGCGGCAATTAATCACAGCGACATGTGTGGATTGTGTGTGGCATGCTGAAAAGCCGTAGCGCTGAATGCGGCATTTACTTGCCGCACTCGAGCGTGCCGCCAAGCGGTCAAAGTTCCGGGAAGCCCCCAAACCCCCAACCACCCAACCATCCATCCAATGACTGGCTGGCTGGCTCGCTGTGGCACCTGCTCCTATTTGTATTTCTTGTTCAACATACTACTCCATGAAGAGAGTAAGAGAGACAGGGATGGCATTTCTGCAGGTGTACAACTATGTCTACTAAAATTCCTTGATTCCTGATAAAAGTCTATGCATCATGGGTAGCAGTAATTATTTAAACTAAACTAAACAAATATCTGGCAGAGTAAGGGATCTCCAAAAGATGCGCCTGTAACAGTAATTGTATCTACTTTCCATGTATTTATTTTGTATTTTGCTTATATTTAACTTAAATGAACTTAAAGTACAAAGAATTGAGCTCATGTAATGTGTTTGTTCGATCGTTGTGGCTGGTTCTTTCCTCTCGGCGATTGCTTCTAGTCCCTAACTTCGTCTCTGTTACTTTCTCTGTTAACTCTACTGCTGGTCTCTCTGGCATCCCACATAGATTCGACAGAAAAGATAACAGCAGACATCTCTACATATAAGCTCTCTGTGTTTGCCACTTTGTGATTATTTGACTCACAGAGATGCCTAATCTGTAAACATTAACAAAGAAGTTTATTGAGCTGTCACATGGCAGCCAGCTGTAACAGAGTAACAGCGCTGTTAGCAGCCCAGTTTAACAGCCTGTTAATGCTTCTCCACCAACAGCCCAGTTGCAGCGCACTGTAACCCTCCGACCATGTGTTAAAAGCAGTAGACAGGCTGCACTCTATAACAGCACACTGTTGGCGCGCTCTCTTAACTCGCTTTAACAGCGTTCTTAGAATCCACAAGGCTGTAGAGCTGTGGGATTTAATTTCCCACAATGAGTATTAATACTTGTGCGCTTATTTCTTTTGCAGATCGAAGCAGTGCGAGGAGTAGGAGTCAACCATGTGCCATGGAGAGCCTGGGCCTGGGAAGCAGACGCAACAACAGCGGCAACTCCAACGCGGGTCCGACGACGGGCATCATCACTGCCAACCCTGTGAATTCCACCAGCGGGAGTGCGGGTGTGGGAGTGCCAGTGGGTGTGGGAGTGGGAGTGGGCGCAGGAGTGGGAGTGGGAGTGGTTGGAGGACACAGCCATCACCTGGGAAAGGTTCTGGTCCACTCGAAGATGAAGCATCAGCATCCCGCCAATCAGAACTATTACACGCAGCAGCAGACCCAGCTGCAGCGACTCAAGCAGCAGCAAAAGCTCCAGCAACAACAGCAACAACAGCAACAACAGCAGCAGCAGCAGCTGGAGGGGATTCACGGGGTGGGTGTGGCTAAGCACTGTCTGCAGTTTCCACCGCCACCGGACTACCCGCCGCCGGCAGCAGCTGCAGTTGCAGCAGCAGCGGCAGCAGCAGTCTCCTCGGCGGCAACCGGCGGGGTGTCCACCTCGCTGCTGCTGGAGCGGAATGGAGGCAGAAGACAGCTGCTGCCCCGCTATCCGGATCCCGATCCGGATGCCATTGAGATCTGCAACGAACAGGAGACCTCACCGCACCACCTCAAACAGCTGGCGGCGCGCCAGAGCAAGACACTCGGCAGGATCCACACGCACCACCAGCAGCACCACCAACAGCAGCAGCAGCAGCAGCAGCAGCATCCACTGCAGCACCATGTCCACCATGACTACTCCTACGCGTACTATGAGCCAGGAGCTGCCATGCGCCATTCGAATGTGCCCCGGCCGGAGGGAGCGGCGGCAGCCACCAAGGCCGGTGCCGGCTCAGCGTCAGCAGCGTCTGCGGCAACGGCTGGAACATCCACCAACTCCTCCTGCTCCAGCTCGTCCTCATCCAGCGAGCCGCCGCCGCCCAACTCCATACGCGCCCTGCTGTCCAAGGGCAAGAAGAACAAGCAGCTCGTCTCCCCGGCCACCCTGCAGTCCTACCAGACGCGCTACCACAAGCTGGCCACCGCCTCCCGTCTGGGCCTGGGACAGAGCGAGAACTTTTACGAGGAGATCAATGCGGCCGCCCTGCAGTCCTCCTCGGCCATGATCCCAAAGCCATCGTCCCACCAGCAACAGCAGCAGCAGCCGCAGCAGCAGCATCAGCTGAGGGGCGCTGTGGGCTCCCATTCGGCGGGTTCGCTCAATCAGACGCTGGTCGAGGAGGAACAGCGTCGGGTGCAGAGTCGCCACCACAAGATTCTGGGCGAGCTGAATCTCAGCGTGGAGGCCATGCTCATGCCGGAGAGTCCGCCCAAAGTGTCACAGCAGCCCAGTGCCACGGGGGAAGGCAGTGGCAATGGCAGTGCCACAACAGACAGTGGCCCGCCCCTCTGTCCCTCTGCCACGCCCCCCAAGCCCACTGTCTGCGTGACGGCGGCCAGCGGACAGCCGTCAATGCTGCTGGCGCGACTCGCCTCCACATCGGCGGACAACATCTGTGATAGCAGCGAAACTGGAAGCGGCGGCGTGGAGCAGCTGCTGCTGGCCACGCTCAAGACGGCTCCGGCGGCAGCCACCACCTCCGGGGGCACGGGCACCGCCTGCGACCTGGACAGTGGCTTCAGCGGCAGCAGCGGCGCCAGTTATATCGGCAGCCTGCGCCTCACCAAAACGCAGCACATCAAGTGCGCCCGCCAGACGCCCACAGCCTCCGCCACAATGTCCACGATGGCCACACAGAGCTGTCGATCCTTTCAGCGGGCAGCCACTGTCTACGATGAGGCGGGCATGGGCGTGGGCAGCGGCAGCGGCAGCGGCAGCACCTTCCTGACGCGCGCCTCCTGCGGCCGACGCATACTCAGCTGCGCCCGCATCAGGGCTGCCGAGGATCCAGGACCAAATCATCATCTAAATTTTAATCATAGAACGGGTGTACAGCTCATGACGCCTGTGGCAACGGCAACGGAGTCGAAGGCGCGCAGCTTCTGGAACCGCAAGGGTTGGCGTAAGCTGCCCGGATTCTCGACGTCCACATCGAGCATCAATGATGCGGGTCTGCAAGGTGAGTGGACAACAAATTTAAATTAATCGAGCTGAGACTCAGCACCCTCTAGATCTGGAGGGGAACTAGCGCCATCTATTCCATCTATTGTTGAGCACTTTTGCTGCTACCCACCTACAGATGGTGCTTCTGTATAGAGTGTGCCTAAGCAATGACCCCATCCGTTTTTAGCTTTTAACTTTATTCCCCAGTGCTTTTAGCAATAGTTAATCTTTATTTTTGGTTAGTTAGGGTTTCGTTTTTATGTGGAAAACACATTAAAAAATTCTTTAGCTTGGCATAGTTCCAACAGCGCCATCTGTTGGTTGTTTTAGAGAAACTCTTGACCGCGTAGTGGCGATTGGCGTCTGCACGTTCAACCCGAAAGCGGTAGATGTCGTCGCTTCTATTTTCATGTTTTGCTTGCGCGTCTCACAGATGTCGCTGCTGCTTGATCGCTGGGCAATGCTCAGGCCATGCCCCACAGATGCCGCCAGTTGCTCGTAATGGAGGGAGGCAACTGGAGCACATTTTTCATTTTTCCGTACCATCTTATCGCGGCTGCCTGCCTGGCCCCCCCGGACGGATCCCCTTTGGCATGGCAGCAGTTTGTTCTTTTTTTTATTTTTATCAGCAGCTCACTGGCATGCACAACGTAGCAAGCGGGAAGGGAGGCAGTCAGGGAGGCAGGCGGCACTGACAGCCAACCCAACGATCCATGATTTTTGTGTGGCACATGCTCTGGTGGCTGTGCTGTGCTCTGCTCTGCTGTATGGCTTTTGCTTTTGCTTTTGCTTTTTCTTTTGCCCAGTGCTTGGACGAACCCTCGCATTCGGTTTGCTCGGTTGTATTTTTCGCTGCTGGCGGACTCGCGGACTCACTGCCTGACTGGCTCTGGCTCTGGCTCTGGCACTGGCTCTGACTCGAGCTCTGGGGGCTCTATTCAAATTCACATTCACGCTCGGCATTCGTTGTGGATGTGGTTTTCAGTAGAATCGATCTTGTCGGGCATGCCGCATGCTTTTTTTTTTTGTGTGCCATTCGCTTCCCAGTTGCTTTCGAGTCGCGCGCGCTCGCCGGTTCCCACAAACAAAACAAAACATAAACTTTAATTCCTTTGACAATTTTGTTTGGTGCTTTTTGCAAGTGCAAGTGGATGACAAATATTATTTAATTAATTGTTAAATCACCTGTGTCTGTGCACTCTGCCTGAGAGTATCTCCTGTAGCTGTGTGTGTCTGTGCGGCTATCTTTTGATTACTCCACAAAACACAGCAACAACAAAAAAGACACTGAGAAATTGTGATTGTGATTGGGATTGGGTGATTCCCTTCGCTTCAGCTACAGCTTCCAGCTTTGAGGGGAGGCGTTGACACTTGATTTGTACTCGCACTCGGCTGTATTGATTTATAAATAATGCCCCGGCCGAAAATGTTCAGTTAATCAGCGAGCGATTTGTTTAAAAATTCCATCCAAATTATTAATGTGCGTCTTTGCGTCGTCGGGCTATAATTAGCTGTGATACGAGAGCGGGTAAAAGTGATGCAATTGCTGTACGACCTCCCGATGATCCATGACTAGAAAGAGACACATCACAGAGAGAGAGAGAGACAGAATGGCATTTCAATTGATTAAATCCGCTCTGGATCAGCAGCAGCAGCAGCAGCAGCAGCAGCAGCAGCAGCAACACCAGCAATCGCTGAGGCGCCACAGCCATTTGGGTCTGCCACACCAACATGCCACAGGAGTTGTCCTTCTGAAATGTGGGTAAACGTATACCAACCTATTGCTACTTATATTTCTACCATAAAACACACAAACTGAGTGCATAACGGAACGGGGAATTGCAGTGCTCTGGACCAGCCGTTGGCCAGATGATTCATTCCATATCCACCTTCCCCGTACCCCACCATACCTAGGTATAACCTGCCCGTTTGCCACACTCGTTGTGTCTTGCCAAATTGTTGTTGAAGCTATTTTTGTGCGTAATTTGCTATTGGATTGGAATGACTCACTAGTAGTATGATTTGTAGTTGCTCTTGACGGGCACCGGGACGGGACAAAAATAAACGAATTTCAATCCATTTATATTTATATTTATATTTATATTATATTATTTTTTGTTTAAGATTAAATCTGTAGAAAAAGGGCAAAGTTGATGCAAAAATAAATGTAAGCAGAATACAGGAAATAAGCGAATAGCCATTTGGGTATTAATTACGTATTTGGTGGATCTCTAGAGACATCTAAAGCTACAATGGTGCTATAGGGGGAGTAAGTAAAAGTATCTAGAGAGATATCTTTTAGAGGTATCAACGGAAACCTTGCTCGAACAGCAACAGAAACAACGGATCAGAATGCTAACAGAAATGTAACTAAAAACCATGTTTAGGACAATCCAAATACGAGCAGAAGACACATTCGATAATAATAATTAATATAACAATTAACTACAGAGTAGAGCAAAGAATTTTTCTTTAAAAACTAGCAAAAGTTAGTGCTATCTACAGAGCAAAAGGATAAGCCACAGTTGTTGCATTTGCAGCTAAATTAAATTTGCAAAACACACAGCCACAGCACGAGTTCAAGAGCAACAAATCATCATAGAGTAGCAGCAGCAACAACCATCTGACATTGGTTCATGCAGAGATGCGTACTCTGGAAACATTTTAGTGGCCGAGTTGCTTGGGTCAATGCCCAGTGACACGCACATTGTGTGCAGCTGTAGGTTTCCATATAGAATGCGAATATATGTATAGGTACTTACCTCCATTCTACATTTCTCGATCATCGACAGAGACACAGAGCAGAGCAGACAGAGTGCAACAGACTAACTTGAAATAAATTCGAAATAAATGCGTATACTTAAAGCTGTCAAAGCTCTTTACTGTTGTTGATCTAGTACCTCCCATCCCATCCCATACTCTCTCTCGCTTCTCCCTTTCGCGCTGCCTTGTTCGGGCTGTCCAAAAATTAATCATCAGGTGGGGGGGTGGTACGTGGGTTTGCAATTAAAAAACAGCACTTCAAAGTATTTATACAGATGCCTGGAGAGCACAGCCAAAAAATTGCCAAGCAAGATTGTAGTCGCCCAAGAGATATCCTATAAATATTTCGACGCACCACTAAGAGGGAGCAGTAATATTTGTGGAGCTTTTTTAAATACTTTTCATCTAACTTATTTTGTTTATATTTATAGTTTTCATTATTAATTTTGTATTATAAATTGATCGAATGTGTTCCAATATACACCTCACACACACACTGGCACACACATATATGAGGTAAAAAAAAAAATACAAACAATTCGAAATATGTAGTTCCTTTTTTTTTGTACTTTTCTCTCCTTTCTTCTCTTGAAATTAGTTCCTAGAAGCCCATTCAATTATTCATCATAAAAATGCGAAAGAAAAAACCAAAAGCGCATAAAATAGGGTGAAGAGAGAGAGCGAGAGAGAGAGGGAGAGGGAGAGCAAGAGTAAGAAAATTATTATTGCACTTTTGTTGTGGCGAGCAATTGCTGTTGACTTTTGCTGTTGCTGCTGTGGTCCATCGTTGATGATTGTTGGGTGTCGGTTGTCGGTTGTCGGTTGTCGACTGTTGTATCATTGCTGTATCCTCAAATATGTGTCTGGTGGCATTGTGGCATTAGCAGCGCGTGTCTGAGTGCCGCTCTAACTAAGCACTCGTTAATCAATGTCGCCACAGAGTCCCACTCGCCACAGAGTCTCATCAGTGTCCAGTCCCCCCCATCATCATTCCAGTACCAGTGGCAATTAACTCTCTCAAAGCACTCGATGGTATCTTTGTTTACTCCTTTCCTTCATCATCATCTGATGATACTCTCCCCCTACTGTATTCATTTTCTTCACTTCATTTTAGGTATAGTTTAATAAATTCAGCAATTAAAGAACAAATCTTTTGCCAAATCTTATGATTAGCTGCAACGTAAAATGCACCATAATCAGAGTCAATGCAGCCAGATGTTGTTGTGCCAACGATTTTAAAATATCTTTGGAACATTTAAGATTATATTCAGCCATCATATTGGTAGGGAAAACACCCTTTTGCAGGTGTACTTTGTGGCACTTGGCCAGGCATAAGATGAGCCATCCGCATCAACCATTTTGAGCCCGTTCGTTGTTGTCCTCCCACTTCCACTTCCATTTCTGCAGTCACCACGACGCTGTCTCTGAATCCGTTTAGCATCTCCATCGTCGGCACAACAACTCCCCCCACATTCCTGCAGTACAGGGCAACTCTTTAGCCCCCCTTCAGCCAGCCCCCCCCTGGGCCAGAGACAGCGACAGAGACGTCGAGGGAGCAGGGAGTTTGTCATGTACGACACGAAATTCGTGTAGCCTTTGGTGGATTGGGATTTTTTTCCGTCTGTGCTGCTGCTTAGTGAAAGTGTTTAGACTTTGCCTGCAACTAAAAACAAGCAGTCGAAGAAGAGAAAAAAAAACAAAAACACAACCCAAAAGAAAAAGCAAAAGCAAATGTGCTCATTATTTAATTTTTGAAAAACTGTATTTACTTGGCATACTTTTTGCTCGGCAGCCGCTTCGAACACACCTCGGGATGGGATCGAATGGGATGGGGATGAGGCATGGGAGTTGCAGGGTATACACCGCAGCGTATGCGCAACATTAATTAAAATTCAAACCCACAAAAACAACACACAAAAAGAGAAGGAACAGCTTCAGCAGCGTTGTGTGTGTGTTTTTTGTTGCTTTTCCGTGGCATTTGTTGGCCAAAATTTGCATAATAACAAACCACAAAAGCAGCAAGCAGCCAGCAAGCAGCCAGCAGCCAGCAAACAATGTAACAAACGACAATCGTCGATCTAAAAGTTATCTGAAATTATAACAATGCTCATACGTACTGTTGTACTCACTGCAGCAAAAAACCCAAAAATAAACAAGTGACCGAAAAAGTTCCATCGGTTAATGTCCATTGAGATATGGAAACACTTTCCGCCGATTACCTTCCTCAAGGCTCACAGATTCACTCTGTTAAGGGGTTTGCCAATACAAACACAGTTCACAGAATATTTAGAATAATTTTGTATACATTTTTGACGAGAGCAAAGTTTGTGAATGGACTAAAGAGGGCAAATGGTCTCAGGGACAGGCGAGTGCCAAAACACTTTTTAAAATTGTATATAAATATATTTATTTCAATATATGGCAATTATGAATAGTTGTTGTGCGTTTAATGGCATATTTTGAACTGGTATTACCTTGAACCACCTTTGAGCAAAACATAACTAATTATCGTAAGTCGTATTATCCACACCACACACTCATTCTTATTGTAAGAAGAGTTTGCAGAGGTGCATGAAAAAGTTTTACCAGCATGTGCGGTTTGGGCCTCCAAAATTCTCCAAAAGCGCGAGGAGCACACGGAGTTAAGTAATCTTTCGCTCCCTTAACTGATGAGTGGGTAGACGAAGGCAATTTTAAAATTCATTCATCCATAATGAGGTGCTGTCTAATTATAATTAATCCCTGAATTTCCACGGATTTGTTGCTACTCGCAGATGCTTTTCATTCACTTAACAATTCTTGTGCAAATACTGTGTATTTTCCCACTTAAAAATAATTTCTTTATTCCAACTTTACCCTTCTCACATTGTATCCCATTTCAAGCGTAAGCGTTTCCCAAGTTTCCGTTTTATCTGAATGATTGAATGAATCTGAATATCAACTTTACCAATTAAAATAGGTTTTACGAGGAAATTCTCAGGATATTCTTGCCACATTGCCTTTTTTCATTGACTTTTCCCTCTTCTGTTGTTTGCCATCCTATAATTATCTCTCACACCGACAAAACCCCACAAGAAATATTTTATTTTGTCCTGTAAAGGCGAGAGAGAGAGAGAGTTTCCATTTCCATTGAATTTCGCAGATAGAACTACATTTATTTGTGCTATCAATTTGAATACGAATAGTGTTTAGAGCGAGTGTCTTGTTCCCTGTCTTTCAATCCATAAATTTAGCTAACTTTGCGTTGTCGTTGAAAGGAAAGTGGAACCGTGTTGTCCGCTGCTTCGGTTCTGCTTCTGCTTCTGCATCTGCTTCTGCACATCTATTTTGTAGGCCATGGCCAAGATGATTAATGGCCGAAATATACATACAATATATGTATGCCATATGGCTGAGGCACACGCGGCCAATTATCGCTGTCAATGCCAATTGAAAGCCATAAATTTGTGAGCCTCCTTTGAGAGCGAAGGCCGCAGCGCCTGCGCGCTCAAACTCCTTTGAGAGATCTACATTTTGCCAATTGGTTTTCGGTGTTGACACCATTAGGCCGCAACCATTCGGGGCTCAATCGCGTTGCATGGGATCTACGGATACAGTGAGGCCAGACTAAGTTGTCTTTGTCTGATTTAATTTCAATATTTGCCATGTCAATTCATTTAGTAAAAGATTAATCAAATATTTCTAAGAGTATATGCAAAATGGAAACGATTAGTGACAAGCTCCTGTGGCTTCTGTGAATTGGAACATTTCCTATGTTTTGGTTTTGGGAAACGAGAAACCAACAAAGTTATCAACTTCATTTATAACCTAAGCACACAGGGAGCTGGTGCATAATGCCATTGGTTGAAGTGCAATTAAGTAATAATTTATATTCAACCCAGCTGTGTAGCTGCTGTCTTTATTGGCATATTTTAAGGCACTCTTTGCACTATTCACTATTGATTTGGTATCCTAAATCCCAAAATAAAACGAATGCATCTGCAGTGGGCCTACGTCCGTTTCCTTTCGTTTTGTTTTGGGGGCTTCGTGTGGATCTTTTCGCGCTGAAGCCAATTAAAGTCACCACCAAAATAGTTGGCCAATTGTTGCACACACACACACTTCCCCCTCTACTGGCCAGCCCCCCACTTTACCCCACATCGGATCATTGCTCCACTTTACGTGATGCGAGAAAAAACGAGAGAGAGAAAAGTTCAAGCGAGATGTCCCTCTTCGCTCTTCCCTCTGGTCTGTCGTTTGTCTTTTGTCTTTTGTCGGTTGTGTTGCATGCCACTGATCAGTCGCCTGAGATTGTGTGTGTTTGGCACCTACTCCCCCAACTACTGCAGCTCGCTCCCTTTTCTGGCCGCCCCACACTTCAGTTGGCTGAGAGCCAGTCAGGTTAGCGGCATCGCGCATACGCACCGTTGACCCAGCCGCATTACTTTCGCCTCAGCAAAAGCCAAAGGAAAAAATTGTGTTATTTGATTTAGAAGCCGCGCACAGCGGCACAGCAATCTGGGGCAAACAAGTGTACTTGCATCCAAATGTAGTGCTCCGAGTGCTCCGTCTGCCACTGCCACTGCCACTTGTGCTGCCCGCTGCCCGCTGCCTCTCTGTCGCTTAATTAAGTTTTTATGTTCGACTGTCAGCAACTGGATTGACTTGAAATCGCAACAAAAATAATGGCTAAAAGAGCGT
Organism: Drosophila guanche; assembly: GCF_900245975.1. Lineage (NCBI taxonomy): Eukaryota > Metazoa > Arthropoda > Insecta > Diptera > Drosophilidae > Drosophila > Drosophila guanche. Next base: position 3,148,017 of record NW_022995745.1, read on the forward strand.
ATAAGTGTATCTCGCTAACCAAAAAGCGTATGGCCAGCATTTTGTGGCACAAAACGTTTTTGGCACGCATTCTGCTGCGGCTGTTGCTGTGGCGATGACAGTGGGCTGCTGCTGCCGTTGGCCCGTTGGTCAACAACATGATTTATGTGGCCAAGCGTTGAGCCTGGGCGTGGCCTAGAGCTGTGAGCCGGAAGCAGACAATGTTGGACAGACGAGCGAGGCGAGGATGATAGACATGCTCCAGACAACATCTCAGAATCACAAACGACAAACCGCAGCAGCAACAGCATCAGCAGGCAGCAGGCATCAGGCAGAAACCACACAACCAAAAATATCGTTTCCTGCTCAGAAGTGCTCTTCAGATCTCCTCCAAGCAGCTCGCAGCCGAAGCTCTTCTTAGGTTCCCTACTTTGTTGCAGCGAAACGAAATGCTCTGACAGGGAACAGCACAAAACGCTCCTTAAAACAAGCCCAGGAATAACACAAAGGCTGAGAGCAGCCAAGCATATTTGAAAGATCGAATCTCAAAGAGAGTTTCCTTTCATCCACACACTGCGGTGACTAAATCTGCCATTAAATTAGTGGGGAATCATCATTCCATCCAGACACAAAAGCTAAACCCATATTTTCCGCTCTTCAACTCTTGTCAGAAATCACCTATCCACATGGGATCTTTGCTAATATTGGTAAGCTCTAAGACTAAAATAGATTATGGTCGACATAACGATTTGATCCTACAGCAAATCGATCGTATGTCTCTATTTTTTATTCCCTCTTCCGCTTTTTCATTGTCATCGCTTGGGGCAGAGGAAACAGTGGTTCCATAAGGGTAGGCCAAAGATCGTATCATGTCGAATGATCGCAGTTCGCACTCCTTTTGTTGTTGGGCCAATCAATGAATCTTAACCCTCTGGCCTTGGTCGCTTTTGATGCGTATCGACAGGGGATGCACGAATGAACAAACAGAGAAAACAAAGCGCAAAGGAAAGAATAAACAAAATAAAATATTCAAGGAACAGTTACACACAAAATGAAGCTAATATGTTGGCATATTCCTATGCAGATATACAAGTTAGAGTCAGCTTTAAGCAAACTCCTTACACTCCAGGTGTGCGGATAAATTCTAATATGAAATCTAAGGCTTGAGTTCCCTCTCTTCGGTGAAATGAGAACACAAATATCTGAGCACAGTTACTCCAACAAGTATGTGTATTAATCACGCCCAGAACACTGATTGATTTGCAGTGTCTGGTTACAGTCCAACCGGATGGCAGCAGCCCACAAAAATCAACCGAAACAACAAATTAACAAATAATAAAATCTAATCAAATCGAAAGAAAAAAAAAACATCTACATAAATCCATTCATTCAGCCATTTATCGCGTGTGTGTGTGTGTGTGTGTGTGTGTGTGTGTGTGTGTGTGTGTCAGGTACTCGTATTGCATAATTGATAGCGGGATTTGCGGACTGCCGCCAGATTGCAGTGCGGGGGAACAAGAATGGAATGTCCATGTAATTGCATGCCAGGTGTCATAAAGCTCTTTGCAATTTGTGTGTTGTTTCTTTTTGTTTCCCCTCTTTTTTATTTGTTGTTTCTGCTGAAGCCTGGGCGAAATCCAATTTTTGTGGCAAGTTGCGCTCTCGGTTTCGGGTTTATTTTGTTGTTGTTGATTTTGGTGGTCGTTGTGGTGGTGGTGGTGGTGGTGGTGGTGGTGGTGTCGAGTGGTGCCCACGCACTCTTCCGCCCGCATTCTCAGACGACGCGACAACGACAACGACAACGACAACGACAACAGCGACAGAGGCAACCGGCAACCGGCAAACGAGGTGCCACTTTGGTGATTATTTAACACAGTCTAGTGGCTCAGTTGGTCAGTTCTGGTGGCAGGCAAATTCACTTTTAATGAGAAGCCGAAAAGCGTAGCCGCCACCGCCACCGCCATCGCCCCAATTGGCCTCACAGTTTTGCAGACAGTTGGGAGTTGCTGCTGCTAGATGCAACTCCACTCCTGCTTTTGTTGCCTCTTGTCGTCATTAAACATAAATTTCCATGAATTAACAACTGTAGCAGCAGCAAAAGCAGCGCGACAGCAGAAAGTGCAGCAACAAGAGGAGCAGCCTGCCACCTCCACGATTTGGGGTTGCCTTTAATATTTCCACACAAATATAACAAACATAAATGTGTATGTACCCTCCAGAGCAGCTAGAGCATGAACATTTGTACGAAACGAAAGACTTGGAATTATGCATAAATATTCTTAGTATTCGTTGCCCTCAATCTTCAGTCTGCAGGGTACTTAATGCTTCGACTAACTTAATCCTTGACCCACAGCTCCTCGTTTGCTTTTCGATTGTTTTCTGTACTTTGAAAGCAAGAAAGGAATGGTCCAGGGCTGTGAGTAGCGCAGAAAACCCAACGACAACAGAGCTGAAAGCAAGCAGCGAACAAATTTAAATTGTGCTAAAAAAATCCGCAAAATTGTACGCAAAATAAACGAAAAACGAAGCCTTAAAGTTAATCACAATTTGCATTATTTCAAGTTGAGAATATTATAACGAAAGTGCGTGGCTTCTCATTTGCCTGAGGCCTCATTTTGTGGTCACCTCAAAAGGTAAAGAAAATCTACAAAGTGATTTTACTTTGGCAAAAAAAAAGGAAGGGAAACCCGAGGCACATACAAATCATACTCGTAAATGCAATTTGATTTGTTTATGTGTCGAATTTTGTAATTAGTTTCCAAACAAATCGATCAATGGCTGACTGACAGATGGATGGATGCCCCGGCTGCTCCGGCTGCTGCCTCACTTTTGCTTGTACGAGTTATGCGAGCTGTGGCAAAAACCCTTCGATATCCAATAAATCCCTGCGATTTATTCCTTTGTTCTCCATGTCTGAAACGAGGCGTAACCAAGGCTCCAGTTCTCTGCAGTTCCAGTCGCATTCACATAACCTCCACTCAGGAGCGGCTCTGGCCGGCTCTGGGCTTCCTTCTAGTCATTTTGCACATTTTATTATTGCTTTTTTTGTTCATTATGAGATTGAAACACGTCAAAAGCACGCCTTGTAACACGATCTTTTTTTAGCGATGAATGCCGCCTGGAGAGGCGGGTGTAGAGAGACAGACGTGTCTCGAACACTCGAGAACAATCTCCTCCTCGCGGCCCTTTGGGGGGTTGTGTTCGGCGTTGAGTAAGGGTTATGTTCTGCTCTGTTCTCTCATGTTCTGTGTGTGTGTGTTTTTTGTGGGCTGTTCTTGAAAGCTCCTGCCCCCCCCCGCACACTCTAGAGTCTAGAGAGTCCATTCGGAGCAGCTGCTTAGCCCGCTTATGTCGTCTACCAGTCTGGCAGTCTGGCCGTCTGGCAGTCTGTCGTTTGTCGCCTGCCGTTTGGTGAGTGATTACGACACGTGAGTGGGGCAGTATTTCAGTTCGATATAATTCGAGCTTTGAGTTCTTCGAGTTGTTAGTCGTTGCCTCTAAAATAATTGTATTTTCATCACTCAACCATGAGAAGAAACCAGCGAAAGCAATTTGCAAGAAAGAATTGAGTTATGGTAAAGGTCACAGAATGACTGATCCATCAATGGAGACGTCTGTCACCGCTTCTCCTGAAAGTGCACAGAGATTTTGTTGCTTTTCATAGGAAGCAAAAGATTTAAAGTCTCCAAAAATGATTGCACTTAGCCATAGCTTAACGTGCTTAATGGCTGCCATTTTTAAGCCGAAAAAATCGTATTTTTGCCGCTTTTGTTGCCGCTTTTCTGCTGCCATGTCAAGTGTCCGAGAAATGAAACCCAAATTCGTGGCATACGAAATTGCGGCATGCATCAGAGACAGCGCCCGAAAAAACAAGGCAAATTAATTTTTGGAAACGGCTCTTAAAGCCTGCCTGCAAGTCTGCAATCTGCAAGTCTGCAATCTGCAATCTGCAAGCCTCGCACAGATGAGGCCAGGGGCTTAAGACCCACAAAGCCGCTCGCGTTCTCTGCCCACGAGAATATTTACTTTACAGAGCCATGAAGAGCCCGAATGAAAGGCAAAATCAGTTTGCATGAAATGCGATTTGCATTTTCCAACCAAAAATGTGTGTTGGGGGGGGGATGGACACACAGGTGAGGGACGCTGAGCTGGAGCTTTTGTCCTGAAGGATGGATTATTGCTTCGATTGTTCTGATGTTCACCGCCGCCACCGCCGAATAGAACGTAATTAACAGCAGGGAAATTACATTCCAGAAGGGTTCGTGGAATTTCCACAAACCCCCGAAAGCTGCACAAAGTGCAGGCCACATGGACGTATGGACATCTATTGGCATTCTGGTGTTCTTCTCTGTATGTCAAAGAAGTTTGCAGCTGAATGGCATGGAACACAACAATAAACCTGAGAGCGCCAGAATTCGGTGGAATGTAAAGGAAGCAAAAAGTCCACACGATAATTGTTGGATGCTCTGGGAAAAGTTGGGAATATTAGAAATAGATAGAAATAGCTCTAGATCTCGACTAGAATAGAGATAGTAAACCCGCCAGGTGAGGGTATATTTTTGTATGAACTACGTAATACATTTTGGCATGGAGCGAACCTACCCCCTAGAGGCCCATCGCATCCCCTGTGGCTAGACGACCGCCTGGCTGGGCAAACTCGTTGAAAATCGCTTGAAAATAATTGAGAGCACGCGCACACCGGATTACACGAAAATTATTTTATTGCAGGACTTCCGAAAACCCACACACACACACACACAGGGGGGGGGTTGTTGCATTTGCATGGTAGAGTAGAGTAGAGTAGAGTAGAGTAGAGAGAGAGGGAGAGAGAGAAGGGATGGGATGGGAACGCTGCTCAAAAGTCAAAAGGGTAAATTGGTAAAAACTGTCAGTGCCATATGGACAGAGCGGGGAAGAGAGCGAGCTGCGAGCTGATCTTGGTTAAGCATTTTTGCGGTCTAACGAAATGGCTCAATGGACTGGAAGTTTGAGGAATTCGATACGATAAACAATACACAATACACACACCCCCAGAAAGGCAGTTGATAAATATTGATATCACTACTGTAAACATCGATATTGGTAGCCTCAATGGGCCATAAATAATAATTCACTTAACGATCCCCGCGATGGCAATCTGTGTAAGTTTTTATATTCGGGGGTAGGGCAGAGGATTGTTGTAATTTATGGGAGCATTTGTCTGGTTGGATAGAGTCACAGATGGGAGGAACTCCTGATGGTCTTTAGGATTAAAATGGAAATGGAAATGAAAGCAGCGCCTTGAGCTTCGCATATCATACGACACACATGTGTCATATTGATTCTCAAGAGTATTTACAGCTTTGCCACAAAGACGTTTCTTGAAGGTACGTACATGTGCCCCGCCTGCCACACGAGCACAGTTGCAGCTCAAGTTTCAAGCGTTTTCCTGCTTAACGTTTGCGTTTGCTCGTTGGAGATTTTTGTTTTCAATCGAACGATGAAATTAATTGTCTCCTTTTACGCTGGCTGTCGGTGCCACTTGAATGGATGGCACCGCACCGCACCGCGCCGCGCCTTACCTGAATGTGTGGCATCCACACACCACACCACACACGACGGTGATTTCACGGGTGGTCCCTCCAAAAGGTGTTAGGCACGGGCACCCCTACTCATTTCTTATTTCCCCAACTGGCCATCGAATCATTATTATTGTACCGCCCGCACCCAAAACATTTCATTGCTGGAGTGTAACCTTAAACGTGGCAACAACAAACTTAACCTTGCGCCAGGCACCGCCAGCTGCCCGACGCCTGCTGCAGCCCCAGACACCCAAACGGCATTGTCATTGTTTACAAGGGAAAATAGTAACAACCAGAAACAGATTTTCAGAATTGCAACAGCAGCTGCCACGTGCATCTATCCACCGCCTGACTTGGCGAATCCAAATCCAGCCGCACCCCACCGCATCCGTCCTGCACGCTAATTGTCAGCAATTTAAACCGAGTGAGAGAGAGTATACAAATACTCGTATGTAGATAGTCAGTATGTGCGGCATGTGACAGCTGGTGGCTTGGCACAAGCCGCTGAGTAAACACGGCAATGGAGCGGAAGGCAGGGCGACTCTCCCCTAAGGCAATAACTTCCAATCTCACATTTGGCATGGTTGCACAGTTCTCAAGCAGTTGCAGTAGTTAATGTAATCCTGCAGAGTGGGCATTAGCTGGGAAGCAATACATATGCTATGCATCAAAGAGAGTAATCAATGGGCACACCAACCATGTAAACTTTTCTCACACACATTGTCCATGTGCAAGTGGGAGCTGCGATCAGTGTAGCCTGTGGATCCGACCGATCAATGGCCGTGTAAGGCTACGGTACGGTATGGGACTGTCCGTTGACCGTCAGGATCAATTAGCTAACATGAACAATTTCACGCCTCGTTTGGTGGCAGATTAAAGAGCCAGCACAGGGAAGGCAAAGAAGAGAGGAGAGACGAGAGCCAGATGAACAGATCGAAAAAAGACTGAAAGAGAGAGACACAGAACAAAAGTTGGTCAATGGATTCATCGATGATCGCTCGCGTGTCTGAAAGACATTTTGGTGGCAATTTTAATTACTTTCATGCATTCCTCCTGCTCACACTACATTTTCTCTCTCTCTCTCTCTCTCGCGATCTCATTTTGAGATCCACTTGAATGAAAATACAGCAATTTGCAGCTTGTTCGAATTTTATTTCGTTTTTGTTTATAGATTTTTCGAGATTTAAGGAATTTACACATCATTTTGAAACAAGAAATTTTACTTTTTGGATATTGTCTGTGTCTGTCTGCCTCACACTCTCTCTCTCTGTCTCTGTCTCTGTCTCTCTACAGATAAATGTGTATCTATGGATGTACATATATATTTGTGCATTTTCTGTTTTTAGTTTTTCCGCGACCTTCCCTTCTGGCCACCCCTTTTGCTGCTGTTGCCTTTGGCAAAGAAAATGTTTTGCCAATTTGGCGATTTGAATGTCCGATACACTCGACGGACATGAACGATGCATAGGCATAATTTCGTTTTGCCTTTTTTTTTCTCTTTGCTGCCCCTGAGTGAGATTTATCTAAATTTTCGATACAGCCTCCTCCTCCTGCTCCTCTGTGTGGCCCCGCCCCCTTGTTAGCGCCCCAGGACCCCAGAAAACCAAAGCAAAAGTTGATAAGTTGTCGTCGTTGCAGTTGTTGCAGTTGTTGCTTAGGTTGTTGATAGGTAATTTACATAATTACCTCAAGGCGTGTCGACCAACAATTGTATGTGGCACCTACCTAGCCCCCAGCCCCCAGCCGCCATGCCACAGCCTGCCAGAAGTCAGGGAATATCATCCAGACCACAAAGCCCCAACTCAACGACGGATGATAAGCCGCCAGAGAGCGAACGAGAGAGAGAGAGAGAGAGAGAGAGAGCCAACCTGCTGCTGTGACACCAAACAAACAACGCAACAGAAAGACAGAAGTGATACATATTCTGTGCGGCAGGGAATCGACCAGCAGATGCCTCTTAGACGTAGGGAACTTCGAGGGAAGACTAAGGATTGACAGAAGAAATAAGCAAAAAAAAAAACATTTGGGCTGGATCTCTCTCTCTCTCTCCCAGTGTGGTTGAGCAGTTGTGGTGGGCAAAAGGTTTCGGATTCTTAGAGACTCTCGGCAGGGTTTGCCCTGAGATTTCAGTTGACAAACTTGAATTATTGCTTGTAGCGACTAATGGATGAATGTTTTATCGTGTGCCATGCCAACCGATGTGCCCGAGGTGGCGCACACACTCACCGAGTAGGGGCATACAATTGGTAATCAAGGCATAGCTATGCGGAACTGAACAGTCCCGCCGCCACAAAGGGTGCAATGGTGTGCCATAGGGGAGGGGCAGGGACTCAGATGGGGTCTGTCAGGGGGCACATTGAACTTTTCTGAAGCAGCAACGAGAGCAGAAAATGAGAAGAAATCTGGTCTGCGGGTCGGTCACTGCCAGTGCCAACAATGCCATGCCAAATGCAGGCGTCCCAGTCGCTGTTGCAGCTGCAGTTGCAGCTTCATGCGGATGAAGCATTCGCACTCGAGTGCGTGAGCACTCATTCCGTTTATATATAGCAGAGGTATTCTACATATATCCATGAAATCCAAAGAGTTTCTGAGTAGAATACGAATGAGATCTAGAGGCTGCCGCTTGTTGTTGACTTGTCGCTTGTTATGTGTTCTTTTCTTTTTTGCCAAATGTAATTATTACGAGTATTTTTATCCTGGATACTCTGTTAATCCCTGCGCCCAGAAACTGTCAACACATAACAGATATACTCGCATGTACACAGTTTTCCCTCCCATCTCCCATCTCGCATCTCCCATTCCATGTGTGCCCGTGTGGAATGTGCAGTGAATGTTGGGATCACAGCTGAAACATTTTGCTTTGCTGAAAGAATAAATACGAGCATTCGATATGGCCAGAACTCTGCGGTCCATCTGTGACTCCTTGTAGGCCCATGGCCACCCACCATCCATAAATAGTCTACTTGCTAATTTAATTTGTATTTTGGAATGCAATTAAACGCAGCATTCATAGTGCGTCATTCGATCTGATTTTCGGAGCATCTGTAAGCGGAACGTGTCCTTGCAACGTGTGGGTGCTCTCCATGCCTCCCTCTTTATTGTTGATTCATTGCGTAAAAGAGCAATTTGTGGTTGCTTATTCTTATATTCTTATTATGCCACAAGTTCTTGCCTTGCCTTGCCTTGCCTTGAGTTGCCCCACTCCTACACTCCCCCTGTATCAGTCGGCTACACCCACGCCTGGACTCCAACTGGGAGGAGCGTGCTTTAAATGAAACACGAGATTTTAATTGAATCGAATTTGGACAGTGTCTATTTTTGGCTGTTTTTTAGATGGCTTCCAAGTTGACATCGCTGCAAGGGATTTAAATTATTTTTTTTCAGTTTATTAATTATATATTCAAAATATTGAAAATATTCAGTATTATTATTAAAATTTGTATAACTTTTCGAATAACTAAATTTTATATTTCAATCAATTTGAATTTATTCAGTATATTTAGTATTTTAATTATACTCAGAGTATAGTGAGTATATTTAGTATATTTAGTATATTGAGTATTTTCTGATATATTCTTAGGGTATTTGTAGACTTGAGTCTGCTCGCAGGAAGAAAAGGATAATTGGATGGCTCGCATGTGTCTGTGTGTGTGGGCGTGGCCTGCTGCTGCTTAAGTTGTTTGCCTGCGTGTGCCTTGCCTTGAAGAAGTAGCTCCAAATGGGGCCAGCCATGGGGAGAGTGGAGAGTGGAGAGTGATTTGCTTGTGTGTCCGGGGAGCCACAAGGCGCACGTGAACGATGCGCATTTGAGTGTCTTTGCCGTTCATCTCCGTCCAGACTTGCCGCAGCCACGTGCCACAAACAATCGAATGGAAAATTTGCATCGCTTCCTAGCTCCCATTCTCCTTGCTGGCACGGCTTAAGGCCGTTTGACATTCAAATGGTCAGGCCTCAACAGGTTGCCGCCAGAAAGAGATAGAGAGAGAGAGAGAGAGAGAGAGAGAGCGAAGAGTCTCGGAAGTGGATTGTGTGGCAAGGACTTTGCAAATCGCTTGGATTGGCCATGACAGGCAATGGCATAACTTTCCTTTTGCATAAATATAAATAAATTCAGAACAGAGACAGGCACTGAGGGAAAGCAAATAATATCGCAACAGGATAAACTTCCAGTCACATTTTCGAGTTATTGATGGAAATATTACCTATAATTGATTTGCCAAATCTAATGTACCACCAGCGATACTTTGATTCCATTTGTATGCCCAACCATTGGCTCTAATGTTTTCAATTTGAGTCTCCCGATTCTATTCCCTATTCCTATAAGAAATCCCCATTCCCCACTCGCTTTTGTGCCTCTCAATTCATGTATTGAGGTAACCACTTCGTATATCATTTAACAGATTGCAACACTTTTTTGGGTTGAGCGGCAAGCAGGCGGCATCCATTCCCCTCACCCCATGCCTTCCCTCAGCATCTGTAACTGCAACTCCGCAGATTTCCATCTCCATTTCCATTTCCATTCCCGATTCTTCCCGCTGGAGCACACTGATGATTTTGCAATCGATTTTAATGGTTTCTCTGGTCTGGCTTCGTTTGATATTGATCAGATGCTCCCATCCATAAAGATGTGTGTTCCCTGTTCCCTGTTCCCTGCAGACTGCCATCGCTCCTTCATTTCTGTATTGTGTTGTCTGGGGCAGAAGTGGCGTTGTGACCCATATACAAATTAGTTCACAATCCACACCTTACAATTGGGGGGGTCTTGGGATCGGGAATGGGTAATGGGTAATGGACAGACATTTGGATGGCATTACATAATCCAGAAAGTGCATCGAACCAGAAGCAATTCAAAGTCGATACTCTTTTTTTTCCCTTTCTTTTATTGTATTTTTGATTTGAATTTGTTTTCTGTTATCTTAATGAGCAAAGCTACTTAGGTCTTAATGTGGAAAATATTTGGGTTACCTCCCGCTCCAGCTGGGAGCAGCAGCAGCCTCCAACTTGTGCTCCTACTTGGATGTACTCCCACTCCCACTCCTATCTCAACTCCAACTCCAACTCCAGAGTCTCCTGCTCCCCCCTCTGCGCCGTACTTGATGCTCATTGTCTGGGCCATTGTCTGGGCGATGGGGGTTCTTTTCGCTTATGCATCTTAAGTGGCCTATTAGAATATGAATGCCCTTAACACACAGCCAAAGAGTGGAGTGGATAGAGGATGGCAGTTCAGGTCCACTCTCCCCAACCTTCTATCTACTCCTCTATGCATCCCAACACTATTCATTGTGCTCATTATAATGTATTATGTATTGTGTATTATGTATTATGTATTATGATTATGTATGGATTTCATTTGTTGTCATTGTCGTTGGGTCTCTGGCTCTTCTCTGGGTTTGGGTTCCTCCACTCTACTCGCTCTCGTCGAAAAGGTGTGAAACAGAGATTCGTGTTGAGGACAATGCCAGCAAAATAGGCAATCCGAGCAGCGAGGAGAAGAGGAGACGCCGGCTGCGGTTGTGGCAGAGTCGCTAATGAAGGTACTGTGCTGTGGCCTGTGTCCATCAAGAATTAACACCTACAAGAAAACGTTGGGAGAGAGATCAGAGTTGGAAGAAGACTTTGGAGCGCAAGGAGTATCAGAAGTTTATTTTACTTTTGAATTGTAGACTTTTTCCAATGGCCTGTCACAGAGTGAATGCTTTACAGTGAATCATATTCACTTGGTTCTGGCAGTCCCTTTGCTGAACTTGCAGCCAAGTTTATTTTTTATTAATGATAATTAAAAGGAATTAAAAGGCAGCCATATCGAATGTGTGTGTTTGTGTGCAGCCATCGATGCGGCGGCGCCAGTTAGAGCTTTGAGATTGTCTATGGATCGATCTTAATTGAATTAGATGGCGATCCATATCCAATGGAATTCGTATTGCATTTTCCTCACGCTCAGTGGCCTGCCTCTGTGCGGTTCGATTCTGTTTGGGTTCTGCTCGGGAAGTGTTGGGCAAACAAACAAATGGTGCCTCCCCGTATTCCCTGCCAAGCAAAACAACAAAATTTCATTAAGAAAAACAAAAAAAGAGAACAAAAAAATGCATTTCGATTTCAAGAACTTATGAATGGTGCATTCCGTTCCATTCCATTCTGTTCCCCCTGCTGGCATACCGTTAAGTGCACTGCGAACTCATTTTTGGTCGAGTGGTTGCTTGGTGGCTGCACATTCGGGCCCTATAATTGCATTCAATTTCCTGTTGCCATCATCATCAGCTGTCTGTACACACTCGATCGATACACGATGCAGGAACAGTGCGTTCTCAGGCTGTGATATGGTGGAACATGAAGATCTGTCTGCACAGTAGCATGTTTCATTGATCAAACTCGAACCTTGGCCAAGGTCTGCTCTCGGGTCTCAAAATGAAACCTGAAGCATGCTCCATAATCGAAGCTTAACGAAGATTTTCACTTTCCGTCACGACTTGGAAAGCTTCTACCTACCGCCCAATAGATCCATACATATTTATAACACTTTCATTAGCCCCCCACTACTGGACCATTTATTGGATTGTAAAAACAGAAATGATACGAAATGCGTTTCTGGGAAAAACTCCGTTAAAAACGCATAAAACCAAATCAATTCTACCCGCCAACATAAACATTCTCGAGACGAGTTTTTGAATACCACGAGTAATAGTAATAACAATGGTAATAATAAGGCCCAGATATGGGGAATATTAAAAGAGCTACCCAGCTCTAGCCATCCATTCGGACATACAAATTCCCCGAAAAGAACGGGAATCCGTTTAATTTTTTGTTTTGTGGAGGGGAAGAGCCTTAAGAACTTTTGGGGCACGCTGCACCGCTTGCACCGCTTGCACCGCTTGCACCGCTTGCACCGCTTGCACCGCTTGCTGTGTGTGGCGTCGTCAAGTGGAGCTTAAGTGGTGACCCCGACGACTTCATTATGCAAATGCTCAGATCCCAATGCGGCAGGCAGCACTTCAATCATTCGAACCAAAGTGGCGGCTATAATTATGACAAGGCGCCTCCTCCCGTTTTTTGAGCCCGAAAGTAGAAAGAGAGAATATCATATCTTGCTTGACCGCGTTAATAATGAGCCGGGTGCCCTCTGTTTTCCGACTGCCTACCCATCATTTCCATCACAGTTTTCATGGGTTTTTAATTAGCGTTCGATTCGAAATGTAAGGTGACATCTGCCGAACCGAGCGGCACTGCACCACGCCGAGCCGCAGCGCCTTCCCAGCATTCGTTTTGCCTTCATCTTCTATCTGAAATTAATTTAAAGTTTTATGCTAGAAGCATTTTTTATGGCCCCACTTGATGGCTGCGTTGAAAGGGAGAGAAATGTATTTGGATCGTAATCGGAGCGCCCGCATAAACCTTTGACCAAAGCCTTGGACACCGCGTTGGGTTCAGGGCTCCGGGCTTAGGGCTCTCTGTCGTGTCTTGTGTCTGGAAAGGACAGAGAGTGTATGTGTGTGTGTGTTCATCCTGGACTCGACTCTTGTTCCCTTTGTCATGTTTTATGTATGTACACAAAAGAGTGGACTCAGTGGACTCCGTGGACCCCGGGGGCCAGAGTGGATCCAAGGAAGAACATTTCTGGGCGTGAGTTTTCGTGAGTCTTTGGCTGCACCGAAACATTAATGCATATTTATGGCACAAGACTGCGACTGCGGAGACCACACTGAAATGGGTTGACAAGTGGGCTGGTTCTTGTTTTTTTTTTTTTTTTTTTTTCGGTTTTCATCTGTTTTTCGGTTTTTTGGGGGGCCCATTTGATGGCCAATTGACAGCTGATGTGGTGCGGATCATTAATCACAAACGAAAGGAATCTTCTGCTTTGATGTTTCGCTTCTCTTACAATTTGTTTGTACTTATTTATTTCTCTTTTTCGTTGTGGAAAGATCGAAAGTAATTTATGAGAAATGAGACCACAGAGACCACAACCGAACCACAAAAAAGGGGTCAACCATAAATGTCTGAAAATTGCTGCAGTCCGAAGTCTGAGCAGAATTTTGATACTTCAACAAGTGCTCATAAATATTTCATTATTTAATTCAGTGTTTACTTAATCTATAAACTAATTCACGCCCACCATGCCACTTGTTTCGATCCACCATCTTGACATGTTGGCATATCCATGCCACAACAATGTGCATCGGCTATGGGTCCCACCATGTGGCATTGTCCTCAAATTGCATTCGTTTTAGTGTTCGTTGCGTTTATATCCCCTGGGCATACTATGTACTTATTGGATATCGAAAAGCTATTTGCTTTGTATCTTCTTTTAGTAGATACAAGAGGTATCCTCATAGACCCAACTATGTGTAAATATAGCACTCCTGTCGACTGTTTTCTGATTTTCTGTGTGTGTTTTCCTGTTTACCCCGGACGCTTATATCGTTTGCGCAGTGATTTGAATCGCATCGGAATGGAATCAATTGACAGCCAGAGCTCAAAAGTGTCAGCAAACACACACACAGTGTGCATTGGAGGTCCCTAGCACGCTCCTTGCACCCACTGCCTCTCGCTCCCTTCTCTGTGTGTCCCTAGGCAGCGGATATCCTTGTGGAATGGTAAGATTATGACGCATTTCGAGTGTTATCCAGTTGGTTTTCAGCGTTCTGTCATTCCGATTGTTTTCACTGTTTTTGTTTTTGTTTTTGTTTATGCTTTTGATTTATCATAGCTTGCGGTTTTCCCGGAAAACTGTTTTAGGGGCAGCTGTCGTTAGGGGTTTCGAGGGCTAACGATGGGGGTTGTGCAACCCTACCAGAAAGTCTTCTTTTTCACGCATTTTCACACGCTCTCTGCTTCATTGTGTTCGGTGCTGTGCTGTTCTTTCCCTCCTCAATGAAGAAAATGACTTGTTAATTTTCTAATTACGAAATCATTTTCCTTACGAGAGCCGCCGCCTGTGTCCTACCTGCGTCATAGTACCACCTCTTGGTCCTATACCACACGATGTAGCCCCCCTCGCGTTCCCTCTGGAGTTTCCTTTTTTTGAAGCGCTCTGGCAGAGAGAGAGAGAGAGGCGCAGGGCCAGGAGAAACCTGTTTGATTTGTCTTAATTTCTTCCACCAGCCGAAAAATTTCATTATTGCGCCTGTGGCGCTGTCTGCATATGTATGTGTGAGCAAGTATCTGTGAGTGCGCAAATACACGGGGAGAACAAAAACAAAGATACACATTAAAGTCACATTTCGAATTTAGTTTGTGAACTCCATCGTTTAAGGCACTCTTTTCTCTCGGTGTATCCTGTTGGTGCGTCTGGTGAGGGTCGCGCTATCAGCGCCAGTTCATCAGCATTTGAGCCAAGAGCCTGTCTATGCCTCCTTTTATCTCTCTCTCTCTCTCTCTCTCTTTTTCTCTCACTCTTCCTTTTCATCTGCTGCCTGTTGCCTGTTGCCCTGTGAAAAAAAATCGAGCAAATGGGGGGTATATGCGCTTGGGCATTCAGTTCAGTTTTCGGTGCTCTTGAGATAATCATTTTTTAGCCAACGTCACTTGAAAAATGTATTTATTATTAAACACATGTTTAGTATACGAGTTTTACTACCACCATGAAGAGTGTCACGTTACGAATGTCATATCTAGATCTTTAACATTTTTTGTGTTCTGATTTACATAAACTTGTTCCTAATATACATAGGATAATTTTTGCTTTAGAGGGTATCCCCTCAGTTGATAAACTTTCGCTTTTTATTTTAAATTTGTTTTATGTTGTGCGTAAAGTACAATGGGCTGAAAACATAGAGATGGATGTTTTCTTTACCTGTTCCCATGATGTTCTTTGTGGCTTTGTTTTTTGTTGTTCCTTTTCGTTCTTTTTTTATCGTAATCATTTGTGAACTGAAGCTGTCTCTCTCTCTGTTCCGTCCCTGCTCTTTGACTCGCTGCGTATGCCCGATGAGTATCTCAAAGGCACCACAAACACAAGCATATACAGCATGATGCCTGCATGAATGATTTCTACTGCTTGGCAGTTTGAATGTACTTCTTCTCCCTCCACCACCTCTGCTGTGTCTGTTGGTAATCATAATTATCTTTAATTTTAAGCAAGCAGTAACAAAAAGTAGAAGAAATGCTGCTGCAGCAGCAGCAGCAACATTGGCGTTATCTTCTTTCTCCCTCTGGCACATAAAATTCGAATTACATGAATGAACAAAGCAAAGACACGAGCGTGTCTGTCTCACTCTCGGTGCATCTCTGCTGAGTCGGCTACTACTTCTGCTTCTGCTTCTGCTTCTGCTCTGCTTCCGTCAGTGTCACTCTCTTCTCAACAGGTGGGTCTCTCTCCCCTCGCAGCAGCACCAGGAACTTCACTTCTTGCTAAACACATATTTATCTGAGGATATGAGGCCTGGCCTACAAGTATTTTCCTTGGTCTTTGCCACAATGCAGGTGCATTCATGATGACAGCCCCCTCCCCCCACGTCTTCCCATATCTCTAATCAAGTGTTATCAGTGGGCAAACTTTCGCCCTAGAAAGAGACAGAGCTCTCACCGGCTTTTGATAGGCGCTCAGCAGCTGCAGCACCGGCAGCACACCAGCAGCACACCGGCAGCACACCGGCGGCAACACCTAGCGGCACCAACCTAGCGGCAAATTTTTTGGCAAACATGCGCAGAAGAGCACCAGGGGGAACCATAATGCAGTCGACTACTGTTTGCGTGGGAGGATTTACTGGCACTGGCCACCCACCACACAAACACACACATGAAAACATTTAACGACACGACTGTACGTGTACACAACTGTTGCTGCTTTTGCACTTTGCACTTGATTTTGCCTGACTCTGTCGACGCCTCTGTGCACTGCGCCGGCGTAGGCAATGCTGCAATTGAAAACAAGCAGTGAAAAGGGGAGCGCGAGAGCAACGGTTGGCAAGGGGTGTAGAGGGGAAACTGCGATCGGGACACAGGCAAAGGCAAACGAAAACCAATTCAAGTGCAACGTCAGAAACAAGAGCGGGGGAGTAGCAAAATAAGTAGAGAATGAAGAGGAATACGAAGCAGAAGAAGAAGATGAGGCAAAAGCAGAAGCAGCAACAGTACAACAAAACAACAGATGCAGTAATTTCCGGTGCCGCTGCCGCCTGCCTATTGTTCTCAATCAGCTAACGCCATCTCCCTATAACGATCCCTCCTTACTTGCCCATCCCTTCTCTCGCTCTCTCTCTCTCTATGTTGTGGTTTTGCGCAGACGCGACCGTTGCAGTGCTTCAGCTGCGATATGCGGGTGCGTCATACTGCAAATAGTGCAATATGATGAGCGGTTTAGGGGGAGAGTGATAGCGAAGTGGGGAGGATGGACAGTGCATCATACGAGAGTGCGACCAGATAAGGAAATTGGCGCATCTTCTGGAATATCCCGTTGAACCGATGTTTCATTCATAAATTGCGCTACAGTGGAGCAAAATATAAAAAAAGGAACAATTTTTACCGGCAGATGCATAATAATTCTAGTAAATAGCACATACATGTTCATGTACATACATACATAATACATGAACATATGGTTCGGCATCTACCGTATCATGGAGAGCCATACAGGCATTCACTGTAAAGAGAGAGAGAGAGCGCTCTCCCATTTGAGCGTAAAAATAGCAGTCCATGCAGGGAGAACAAGGTGAGGTTAGCTTGATGGAAGTTCATGTTGCTGGGCATAATATTTCGTGAACCATACCTGTTTTCACATCCTCTTCAGTTGTTTTCAGCAACATTTGACCAACAAATAGCACTCAAACCGGTATAAAGCAACATGAGTACGGACAGCCATCACCATGTTCGGCAGCAACGCTCTCTGACAGCACGCAAAAATGAGCCGTTGGGGTCTTGAAAATGCAAACAAACTCAAAATGCACTCAAAAATGCCTTCTCAGTTTATTCATGAATGAATGAAAACAACTCACTCATACTTGAACCGCAAAAATGAGCAAGCTGTCGCAGTATATTCAACAGTGGGGTTGATTTTATCATGCATGCGCTGCATTTTGTTAGCCATTTTACTTGATGTCCACACCTTTCTTGTACCTTGCCTGCAACATGTGTTTCAGCCACATGTCGCCGAGCAACATTTGAAGGCGGGCGCATTTGAATGAATCGGCCTTGCCGCCCCCGAACATGAATGAAATCTTGGCCGCGGAAAAGGAAACAACTAGTGTGGTGTCGGATTTTTTCGTAACTCAAAAAAGTTCGCTGATACATCCCATCGAAATATCCATATTGATAAATTGAATAAGAAAATATAAATATTTATAATTTCGTCGCTTGCCGTTGATCCAACCAGTGGAGGGCGTTATTTTATTTTTTTTACCGTTCACCGCTTGGCATTTGCCGTTCGTTTAGTGTTCCAAGTGCAACCCGAAACAGAGAGATAACTGCAAATTTGTGAATATTTGTTGCACTTTTTTTGTTTTGCGAACAACAGCAGCAGACAGTGTTGCCGCGTGTGCTATATTTGCCAAGAAATTTGGCCGCTTGTCCGCCCAATCCAGGCCGGGCGGCAGAAGCAACAAGTGCCACACACAAAACACAAAACAGAAAACATACCGAATACCGAATATCAACATTTCGGAATTCTGAGACGTGCGTGTCGAAACAAGTGTCCAAAACTGGAGAGTTTTTTTGATAAACGTGCCCACCGCAGAGAACCTTTCACGAAATAAACGTTTTTTGCATCCAAGATCTAAAGTGCAGCATAAAGCAGAAGCAGAAGCAACAGCTGTCATAGCAAAAAAAAACGAATGAAAGAAGGAAAGAGCAAAACAAAAGTGCAGTGACTCCAAAACCACAAAACGATCAACAGAAACAGAAAAGAGACGCAAGAGAAAATACGAACATTGTGAATGTGTGAGTTTAGTGAAGAATAGAATAGAAGAAAACACAAACGAATCGCCAAAAGAACGACAAGAACAACTGAAAGAACAAACCGAACCATCATCCATTGGTAAACGAGGAAAGAGAACAAGAAGGTAAACGATTACAAAGAGAATTGCGCATGCTGCATTCGATGCAGCGGTGGCTTAAGTCTGTATAATATTTCCCCCATAGGACAAAGCCAAACACTTGTGTGTGTTGGTACCGTAGCGTATTGCTTTCCTGCTGCTTGTCTTTTTGTTTGGGCAGAATCTGTATGACACTCAAGATAGAACCAAAGTTGGGAAGCTATTTCGGATATGAGTTAAATGTGCCACCAATGATACTGCTTATACATTAAACATACAGTATCAACATATTTTAATGCTTTTCAGATTAATCCATATTAATCCTCACAGTTGGAGCCCACAGTTCACAGTTGAAGATCAAACTGTGCTTGATAACTGAACGGAATCACTGTATGTACTTTTATATCATTTAATATACACACTCGACACCTGAACAACATACCAATTTCATGGCAAAAAGTGTTGTTGTTAAATGATTGTGAACCCTTTTTTTGTGTGGTTTTTTTATGTGTGTGTTTTGGATTGGACATGAAAATTTGGGAGCATCGACTCCCAATTTTGTTGCAAAAACAATAAACAATTAAATTGCTCTATAAATGTGTACTCTCTATGCGTCTTAGGTACGTACCGATATGGGAAATCTCAATATCATCATTCTCCCGCTCATATTGACTCATATTGAAAACAATCGTATGCTTCGATTATAAGTTATTCTTGCTCGTAATCATAAACGAAATCAGGCCAAAAAAGATTTTTATTTTCGAAATCCAATTGCATTAAGCAGCATGTGAGTGTAATTATGAATCATATAATGTAATTCATGCCTCAAAACTGATGCTACTCTCATACATCTTCATAGATACAATACTACACACCGTATGTTGGGCGGTGCTACCCTACAGGCTTGAGTTTTAATACGAGTGTCATACAGGCTTAAAATCTAATGTGAGTGTCATACAGGCTACGAGTTCTATCCTTAATGTCATACAGGCTTAGTGTATGATTTAAGTGGAATACGGTCTTTGTAGATTGTTTCGTGAGGGGGGGCGGGGAATTAGAGATCGAACTCTGACTAATATCTGTGTGCATGTATGTATTTGTTTGACAGTCAGCTTATTGCTGGTGTGCGTGAGCAATTAATGTCTGTCTCTTCTTCTGCTTTTTCATGGTATTGATAATTGCTCTTCTGCTCCTGATCTCTGCTTCTCTTAATTTATGAGCCATTGCAAGCGAGAGGGTTGGGCGAAGTTGCTTCCTGCTGATGGTGGCTCTTAAAACAACCGATCCCCTGACTTGCCACCACCGCCCGCAGCAATGCATATTTATTGTTGTAATTTTTCCTGTACTCTGTCTCCGACCCGGCCACTACCAATCCCCTCCCACTCTCTTTAAAACCCCAAAAAATAAAAATTTAAGAATTCAACACGCAGTTGCATTTACATTTTTGGTTTTTTTGTTCTCTCGATTCCTGGAACTATTCTCAAAGAAAGAAGAGAGAACGAAACAGAACGGAAAAAGCAGTAATTGTATGAAAGGAGAGGAGTGTGGTGAGGGGAGAAGGTAAAGAGAAGCGATAAAGAAATCAACCTCTTTGTTTGCGTGTGTGTGTGTGGGGCCACATATCAAACTGCAATTGCCCTCCACTGTGATCCGCTCCGTACACCCCGGCACTGCCCTGACCCCGCACCTTCTGACAAAGGGCAAACCGAAAAATGCCGTAGGCCAGAGATCCAAAAAAAATATGTATGCAAAAAAAAAAAAGAGTACAAATTCGTTGGAAAACCCCCGTTTCAACTACACAGCCTCAGAGCGTATCAAGTGCACTCTCTTCGTGCTGCGCCGCCTTAAATTTCTGTCCTCCGGCAAATTGATCCGCGCGCACTCTCTTCCGCATCTCTTTGCTCTCTTTGTATTGCAATTTCATTCGTTGTTGTCGCCCGCGTTTTTGAAGGTTGAGGTTGGAGTTGAAGTTCGGCTCGCGGCTGGGTATTTCGGGTTGGGGTTGGAGTGCCTCCCTTCTCATGATCGATCGATCTCTGTTTGAAGATCGTTCTGTCCCTCTTTGAGCTTTAATCAAATGAAATGCAGGAAATGTGCAGTTAAAATAACCCCCTACGCTGCCTCTTGACGTTACCTACATATGTATGTACATGTGTATGTACATATCTGCCCTTTCTCCCTCCCGCACATAGCATGGGCTGGCCGGCTGACGTTTCCGTGGAATCTGCTCAATATGTCGCACATCCATCGGCCACACATGTTTGGCATTTGTTGGATTCGAAGAGAAATGCATAAACAGGAAGAGAGAACACACAAACACGCACTACACTGCACACTGCGCTCCTTTTGTCTCTATGCGAAAGAGTGAAAGAGATGGCACATGACACGGGACACACACGTTTGACAGGCGGCTTGACAACAAATTGAGTTATTTCCGAAAACGAAAGAAAAAGGGAAGCAGTTGAAGAAGAACAAAAAAACATACACACATAAATAGAAAACCTAAACAAAATAGCTCAGTGTACTAGAGCTAGAGGGAGAGGGAGAAAGTTGCGTCAGAATTTAAAAGAAGATTTAAAATCAATTGATCCGAACCGATCCTATCTGACTATCCACCTCCCTCTTGGAGAAAGTGAAACAAACAAACCCCCGATGCCCCCGCACAGTGGGCCACACACACGCACACATGCTATATGCTTTTATGGCCCACTGTACGTTGTGGAAAAGCAAAGAAAATGAAATTAAAGCAAACGCAGAAAGATGACTGATTATTTCTTTCTTGTGTCTGTTTTAATGATTTTAACTAGGAAAAAAAATTAGAAAAACGAAAGTTGATTTTCGCTTGCAAAGTCCAAGGGTATGCTGCACATTGCAGCAAGGTTTGTTGGGACTGTGCAGAAAATTAGAAAATCAGGAATCAAAGGGAGAATACGTAATACTTTGCATTCGATTTAAAGACAGAACAGCTGCAAAAATCTGGCAAATGCCGAATCATTCTAAAAAATATAATTACGACTTGTGGCAAATAAAGAATAGGTATAGATTGCGTCGGTTGTTTGGTTTTGTCTTGAAATTGAAGCGCAACAAATGAAATTGAAACGCATGTCGGGCTGACTTCGCTCTGCCCCGTCCCGTCCCGTCCCGACCCGTTCCATTATGTCCCCACCATCTTCGATCCCTTTCGATGCCACACTCTTGGTGACTCTTCTGTGCCCCTGTTGCCTCTTCACTGCTGCTGCCACCTCTAGATGCAGTTAACATTGATTAATTCGTTTTCTTTCTCGTTCACGCTGTCGTCGTCACTGTTGCCTGCCTTTTCATTGCTTTTCCTGTTGTTTGCATCTATTTTCTGGGTTGCTGCTGTTGTTGTTTCGCTTTTTGACAATTTTCAATTTTCCCTCGCATTTCTCGAAAATCATGTGTGGCAACATGTGTGCGGCTTTGTGCTCCCCTTTCTGGCGGCACGGCACGCCCCATCCATCCGTATTGCCAGTGCATTTCGTTTCTCTGTTTCTATGTGTTTTCTTTTTTCTGTTTCCCTGCCTCTTCTTTAAACCGATTTTTAGGTTTCGATTTCATTTGCGTGTAGAAATGCATTAACAAAAAACACACACAACAAATTGGTGTTGTCGCTGGTTCTTGTTTTTGTTGTTTCTTTAAGAAAATTGTCTTCAAAGTTAATTTCTATGACCCAAAGATATAGAGAGAAAGAGAGAGAGGAGGAAAAAAGAGAATTGAAAGATCCACTAATGTATGGAATTTTCCGAAAGTTTTGTTCATCTTCAATGGAATTTTGCGTATAATTAAATAGTGGATTAAAATCTATAAGGAAAATGCACGGATATACCAGGTGTTCAAACAGCCAACGACAGGTGCGCTTCAACTTGTTTCTGTTCTGTTCCGTCCACAAACATGCCCGCTTTATGACACAGTTTCCTTTCGTGGAACAAATTCAAGCATTCACGAATCATTAAACATTCACGTTTGGCTGACAATTTTCAGAATATTTAAATTTTGGGCATGAATGTGCAGCTTATTAGTACTAGTTAATCATTGACTAAATTAATTAATAAAAATATTGAATGGTTTTACTTGTAGTTTTAATATTTTGTTTCCATTTTGGATCCACAAGTGTCGCCATTTAAATCATTATTTTCGAACTACTTTACCATTGGACAGCTGAGAAATAATTCCAATTCTCGCGGGGCGATTGCTCATCTTTT
The DNA here is from genome assembly GCF_900245975.1 of Drosophila guanche. Taxonomy (NCBI): domain Eukaryota; kingdom Metazoa; phylum Arthropoda; class Insecta; order Diptera; family Drosophilidae; genus Drosophila; species Drosophila guanche. Next base: position 3,170,742 of record NW_022995745.1, read on the forward strand.
TAATTACTTGTGCCGTTAATCTCTCAATCATTCAGTTAATTGGAAGATAATCAAATGCTCTGAACAACGTTGATTCAGGTTCGTTCCCCTCCACTTCACTCCACTCCACTCCATTCCCCTGCCCCATTTATGCCATGAGTACATTCCGCATTCCCATCGAATGTAGAGAACTTTGAACGCCTGAATGCCACTTGAACTACTGCACTTTTGTTGGGGCAGTCGCGCGTGCCAGATAAGCCTACGAAAAGCGTGTCACGGAAAAGCGGGGAAAGCGCTCTGGTCTCTGGTCTCTGGGCTCTCTCTCTCTCTCTCTCTCTCTCTGTTTGCTCGCCGCATTAATCGCTTGCGTGCAAAGGGCACAAAGTTCTTTTCAAGTACCGGGGATTATAGTTTGGCCCGCAAGGCAAAGGATTTGCAAAAAGCAGAAGGAAATCTGTTTCAAAGAGTAGAAAATAGTATGGGACAAGGCAATCGGCTTGCGGAAACCTTTTTTCCCCCATATTCACTGCCAATTTCCATTCTGCTGGTAGTTATAATTATCTAAATGGATTGTTTCGTAAAATATTAATGGGAAGAAGATCAAATAAAACTATCAACCAATAGACGAATAAAATCTTTAAATGCCATTTCCACTAGAGAACATTTATTTTGCCTTCGCTGTGTGCACATAAAAGTTCCCATAGAAATGTGGCTACTAATTGAACCCCAAAGTAAGCTAAGCTCGTGGACACTGACAGGTCAGTTAGCCCTTCGAAAAGGTCAACAACTGTACTGAAATTGTAAATGCAGCGTGCCACCACCCACTCTGCCACACACTGCCCCCCACTGCCCCCCACTGCCTGCTGCATAATGTGTGTTCTCTATCTATCTCTCCCTCTCGTGTGTGTTTGTGTTAAGTGTTTTGATGAGCGTGTAATGGGCTCATGCTGCTGTCACGTTTAATTGATGGAAAATGCTACTCCCTATTCCTATTCCTATTCCTATTCCTATCCCTATCATACTCTCTCCTCGCCGGAGTGGTGCGTGTGTTTGTGTGGCATGGCCCTTGAATGCGAATTCGAATGCGGGTGTTGCAGCAGCAGCAGCTGGAGAGAGTCACAGTGGGGGTGGTAGAGGGACGTACACAATTTTGTTCTCACATCTAATTTAGTTTTATTTGATTTTACTGCTGTCTCTACCACTATACTCCGTGCGTATTCAGTCATTCCGAGGGTATTATTATTCTGATGAAGGGTTTTGGCTTTTACGAAAAATTTACTCTTCCTTTAGAGCATCAATCGGTGGTGTTTTGCTGCAATTTATATCCATTTATCTATACATATCTGCATCCATGCCCAAGCTTGGACTCTCTCGAGCATGCTCTTTTGAAGAATTCGCTTGTGTATCACGAGTCCGATCAGCAATGTGCCGCATCAACTTAGAGTTCATCTACATCTGTTTTATTGTGATCTGCATATTTATTGTAACTTTCTCCGTGAAGGGTACACCCAAATTCGTTAGCTCTCCCTTAATTTTTGTGTGTTTTCTATAATATAGCTTTTGTTTTTTCCTCCCCCACACACACACACACACACTTGCAGACGAAGCCACCAGCGAGCACTTGTGGTTCATTAAACTAGCAATTTATCCATGCGATGTGGATGTCTAAGTTAATGTTATATTTAAACAGAAGTTAAACTTCCATGCGGGTCGGGTCATAAATACATATCGAAATATCATAAATGCCTAGGACTTGAAACGGGAAAAATGTTACGGTGTAAGTCCCCCAACAGAGTTTTGTAATTGCTTGTCAATTATTTTACTGTTATGGCTGTTAAAAGCTTTGAGCCCGCGTTGGCCCTCGAGTGCCCGTCCCAAGGGGATCAAATATTTTGTTGCTGTTCGTCCGATAAACGTTCGATATTCGCTTTAATCAAAATCAAATCAAATTAAATAAAAGAAAAAACGTTCTCAGGCCTCCTCGAAGGAAAACTTGAATTTAATGTCATTTGGCCGATAAATCTTTTGGCTCAGATCGGACAAAAATTGGCCAACAAATTGTAATTTACGATGGAAGATGCTGGCTGGCTCTGCCTGCTGCCTGCTGCCTGCCTGCCTGCCACACACAAAAGATGATGATGATGATGATGATGATGATGATGACGATGGGGGGATAGAAAAGCTGTGGAAGCTCCTCAATTCCCACGTTCAATTGTTCCACAAGTTCCACACAGTAGTGGCAGTGTGGCAAGGGCAAGGGTCAGGACTGTGTGTGTGTGTGTGTGTGTTCCCTCCATTAGAATGTGTGTTGTGTCTGTGCCTCTCTGGTGGCGCCGCTGCTGCTGTTGCTGCTGCTTTTTGGAAGCCTGTTGAGTCGAGTCCAGGGCCCTAAATCGTAAATCAACATCACACCACAACCAGCCAAGGGTGTAGCATGAGAGCTGAAGCGGGGGGGGGGATTTCGATCCCACAATGGGGAAGTGGCAATGTCTGACGCTCTCCCACTCTTCATTCCACACCCACAACACTATACAGAGGGAATGTCAATCCCCCTGAGAACAATAATTGTGGAAAGATTTTTTGTGCTGTGTGTGTGTGGAAAATCTGTGGGAACTTCAAAAGCCATCAAAAGCGCAAACTCAAGCGATAGTCAATTTGTTTTTATCGAAAATGTATCGAAAACTAGACACTTTCCTAGATTTATCGTTCGATAAATGATAATTCCAGAACCAAAACGACCAAAAAAGCGTTGACCTTTTTGTAGGGATCATCCCCATGGGTTAGCCTCCCACATAAATATCCATTATGTCAGAGAACAGAGAGCCAGAGCCAGAGAGCCAACTCCTAATCCCATGGCAGAATGGCAGAATGGCAGAATGGCAGAATGGAAGGGTGGAAGAGGCGGAGGTGTAGGCCTGTGCCCCAAGAGTTGGTTGAACTCTTGACCAGCTGTTGCCGCCGCTCAAATGTAATTCACTTAATTTTGTACCCCACTCTCGCACTCGCACTCGCACTTCACCTTCCTGCTGCTGGTAGAGCTGACATTTTTGCATGTTTCGCACATAAAAAATATAAAGAAAATAATAAAAAGTAAAGAGTGCGGGCCTGGTCTTGTCTGGTGGCAGCTTCCAAGTTGCGCCGCCACTTTGTTTATAAATTGTTTTCTACTATTTTTTTTTTATAGCCGCCACAAACACACACAAAACAGTACGTAAATCTTCTCAGTGCTACTCGTACCGTGCCCTCTGCTCTCCTCTGGTGACGGAATGTGTTTTTGGCCAGAGCTTAGTGCCCCTTAGATTCAGATATAGATTCAGCTTCAGGCTCAAGAGACGCTGGGCTCCATCAACCATCAACCATCAACCATCAAGCATCGCTCCATCTCTAACTCCATCTCTCCTCGACTCGGTTTGCATTTTCAAAAGATTTTTATCTCAGATTTTATGACAGTTTCTCGCTCGCTCTCTCGCTCGCTACGTGATTTTGCATGTTGTCTGAGGGAGACACACGAGGGACAGAAGGGCAACTGGGGGCAACAGGGTAACCCACCAACTGGGCAAACACGTACGTACGACAAATGTTCAGTTCTGTATGAGGTGCATACCCTGCAGCAATGGGGGCATATTGTATATTGGGTTGATTGGGTATATCTCTTCATATGGCAAACGATCAATTATATTTTCTCTGTCATTTTTGCGCCCAGAAATTGTATTGTTGGGCATTCGCATAGTCGAGTAATATCTCCGGTATCTTGTTCTTATATTCGTTGATGTTGATTTTTGCTTTTGGTTTTGTTTTCTCGGCTAAAAGTCAGTTGGTCGATGGGTTAATGGTGAACTGGACCCAACAATAAAGCCCCAAAAACAAAGCAATCAGTCAACAAGGAAACGGCGTTAAGTGCACTCTATATACGAGTACGAAAACAGTCCCAGACATATAATAAATTCCGAAACTCGTTGACACTCCGCCTCTCTCTCCCCCTTCCTCTTCTTCCTCCTTATTGAAAGTCTCGTTTTTCATTTCATTTTCATTTGGTATTTTTTTGTTGGCAATTTTTTTGGGGGAGGCCTGTGAACTTTTTGCATCATCAATCATGCGACTCGGTTCCCCCAGTCGAAGGCGCAGGCGCAGGCGCAAAGGCCAAATGTTTGACGGAATGTTTGACAAATGTGTGTGACGATCAGCTTTAGTGGTTGCGAGGAGAAGGAGAGATTTCCCCCAGAGATAACCCCAGCGAGAGTCGATGAAATGCTTAACAAATTTTAACACTAACAGTCATCGATCGAAAAGTTTTGTATACAAGACAATCTGATTAATATGCCACACGGGTTTTTGTGATCAAATAAACATAAACCACTCAAACACTCTTAACGGAATAGAATCTTTGGACAGCAATCTTAAGGGATTTTTAGTTCTGCTCCTTAGTGAATGGTTCCTCTCAATGCTCTCCAATATGTTCCATATTTATCAAAGTCTCTTCTAATCTCTCTCACATTTTGAACAAATTTTCGCATTTGAATTTTAGTTGCGAAAATAGAATTTTGATTTGTGGAATTACATTTGGGTCAGGGGTAATCGATGCTGAATCTAGAATGTACTTGAATAGCTCTCGTATTTGATGTGGTGGTGTGAAATGCGAATTGTGCTGTGATGAATGCATCTCCACATCCTCCTGCTCCTTCCACAGCCACAGCCACAGCCACAGCCACAGCTTTGGCGCTTCATCATCATCACCGTTGTGGGGCATGGGGCAAGGGGCATGTTTCCCATGTAACCAATTAGTTGGGGCCAGTGTTGCGGCCCCCTGTGTGCCCCCAGAATATGTGTGCCGACAAAGAGAGCAACTGCCAAGAACTACTACCGTTAGGGGGGCCACCATCAGCATCTCCATCTCCCACTCCTACCCTGCCATTCTCCCTGCTGTTTCTGCAGTTCGTTCTATTCGATTTTAGGTCTGTTCTGGTAACCTGTTACCTCTCCCGCACTCCCTCCTCCCTGCTCCTACGCTACGATGGCGTTGGCGATGGGAAGACATTAATTACATTCCCGGCCCAATGCTAATGATGGTCGATTCTGATGAGGCAAATATAGTGGGCTAATAGGTTGGCTTGGTTACACCTCCTCAGACACCACCTCTTACAGCGCACAACCCACTGTGTGCGTCTCAATGTTGTGCTTCTTGGAAATATATATGTCAAAGCGGGAATGCGATTGCAGAGACCTCGGGGGACCGCTGGTTCTGGTGTTTTGTTGTTCTGGCGAACCTCGTTTGTGTGGCAACCAAATTGTGTGGAATTCTCGTGTCAATTCGAGCTGAAATTATGGCCCAGCATCGAAAAGGACAGCAGCAACAGCAAAATTCCTTGTATATTGGTGGTCTCTTCCTCTGTGCGGCTTACTTGGAATTTTCATTACGCACCAAAAGGGACACCAAAAGGCCAATAAGTGTGCCTCTGCTTCCTGCACCTTGTTGCAATCTGTTGCGTGTCACATTTCCATTGCTTCTTGGAAGGGGCAACAAGTCTCTGTAAGCTATAATCTTGCTTTTAAAGGTAAAGTGTGAAGTTTCCAAGGAGATATTCACAAAGTGTGCCATCGATTATTTATCGAAAACAATTACTACTCACATTAACTGCCCGAAGCTGATTTGGGAATAGTTTACTCTCGATTATCTATCGATATATTTCGATAACGTCAATTAATTGCTTCAAGGTTTTCTTCAACCTACAATCTTTCACATACGCCCAGTATATTTTTGTGGTTTCCCCTTTTGAAAATAGATTTATTTGTATTGTTTTTTTCGATTTCCCGACTCCTTTCTCCTGTCACTCTCTGCCTCTTGCCATATTCCATTCGAGGTTCTAGAGTTTCATGCCTCAGCCCCTTCATTAATCAACTCCTGAGGCTCCTGCGCCTGTTACTGCTTCTCTTTTCGTCTTCAGTGTCTTCCTGATTGTACACTTGAGACTGAGACTAACTAAGGGATTTCCTCTTAATTGGCTGCCAAATGAGTTGGACAGTAATCGACTCAATTGAAACGCCTCCCACCCACGCCCATCGATGCCACATTCTTGGCTCCATTTCCGTTTTCCCCTTTTTTGTTTTTCGGTTTTGTCTCTAGTTCAAGTTCAACCCAATTGGAACCCAATCGAACATGTGATACCCTACTGTAGAGGCGCGAGGGAGAGCGCAGAGAAGAATTAAGGAACAACTAAGAACTCTCTCGTTCCAATTGATTGTCCATCTAATTGTTTATTTTGTTTATTTTGGGATAAGTTAATTATTTTTAGCAGTTCATTCCCACGTTCTCGCGTGTCATTCGATGGAAAACTCTGCATGTCTCTACTCTACAATTAATGGGTACAGAACTGAGTGTGTTTTTTTGGTAAATCAATTTTCGATACCTTGTTTATTCCTCCATTGTATCGCACACTCTTTGGTAAGGTGGCGGCGGCGGTGGCGAGGAGTGTTGAGCGCCCGTGTCACTTTGGTGCGATTTCCGAAACAAACTTTTCAATCAATATTTAATACGAAATCTCTTTATTGATTTATACGATTTTTGTGTGTTGGGCAATGGATGAATGGCCTTGTCCCGGCGTTTTTCGTCTATCATTTTGTATTCTTTTATTTCGGCTCGTCTTCTGCTGTAAATGCCCTTGAACTTTATTTGTTTCTTGATTTCTTGTTGATTGAAACGAATTCAATTGAATGGAAACGAATGGAAGGGAATCGCAGTGGAATGGGAGCTGCCACTGGACTGGCCACTGGAGATTTATTTGCGGCTGACCTTTGGCCACACCAACCCCCTCCCCAGGCCACGCCTTCCTCATTATCATTATGTTTTGTGTATATGTTTATCCCCCTATTCCACTTCCACTTCCTCCATCGTTTACATACATTTTTGGTTTATTAGAGGGAAAAATCAATTTTCTAACTAATTGAATATTTTTTAATATTTATTTTTAGGCGTTGCTCAAACGATTTGCATAAATGTTCGTTAAACACACAACACAAATTTGCCTAATGCGACCTTTTCTCAAACTTCGGATGATACCTGGGCAAACATAACCTCCAAAGTGGAAGTTAACCTCAAAGTTGAGCACTTTTAACCCTTCAATGATACAACGACCCATGGCCCCAGCTAGAATTATTTGTTTAGGCAGATTTTTGGTGTAAGATTAAAGCAAACTTTAATCGAAATGCGGAAATGTATGCCACACATTCAAAGAGGTAGAGAAATGAGGAAGAGCGCTGGAAGAGAGGTGGCAATAAAGATATGTGGAAATAGATACGAAATATGCACACATAATCGTAATAGATATCCAATAATAAGTACCTCTCCTGCTGGAACATTCCTCCTTTTGGGATAACTATTATTATTCCCGTTAGGGCAGACACCAACAACCGATAGTTGCTGCCGCATGACGCACAAGGAAAATCTGTCCAACAACCTCTCTTTCTAGTACTGCTACTACTGCTGCGAGTAGGAGTTGGAGTACAACAGTACAATAAAAGCCAAAACCCAAAACGAAAGAACGCAAACAGAACACACACAAAACGGGAACAGAGGGTTCGGCACCCGATAGCCCCTGCTGCTGCTGATATCATTTATCATGCTAATGCCGGGAAATCGGATCGAGAGAGCTGTGTGTGTGTGTGTGTGTGTGTGTGGAAAAGTGGAACGAGCTTTGACACGCATCAACAGAGCAATAACAAACAATGGGCTAGAGGGAATATTTAGTAATGCGAATGGGCGATGGATGGATGCCTGGATGGGAGGAGGGCAAAGGGCGGGAAAAGGCTGCTGCTACAGCAGGCAGAACAAGAACAAAACCTGTCAAATGCTTGCCGATTTTCAGATATTTAATCTAAATTTATATTGACAATGTTTTTCGCACCCAACTATGCGCAAAGTCGTAGGTGGAGGGCAAACTCTAGATGCGGATGAATGGATGCCCTGGCACACCCTTTTTGTTAGACGGCCTCTAATTGGAACAAACGAGAGAGGAGAGAGACTTAGCAGTGCAAAAGTCAACAACAGGCAGTGCACTCTCTGGTACTGCTGCCCCTTTTGTAATGGTTTTGTAATGATTCGTGATAAGAGGCCATGCATTTATCAAATATAAGCATGCACACACACGGTTCATTATCAATGTCACACAAGCGACAACATGAACAAGAGGCATGTGGCATGTGACATTAGAGGACAAAGTGTTATCCTCTGCACCCGCTATGCTCATTAGCCACCATTTCTCTGCGTTTCGATTGAGTTACCACTGATTGGCGATTTACAGCAGGCAGCAGGCAGCAGGCACAACTGTACCCGCATTGATTGGCATGTGCACAACTGTACCTGTGCCCCACAACAACTGTTGATACCTCCATTGTGTGCAGCAACAGATGCCCAGATGCATGGAGCATATTGAAATGGGACAGGAAATGATACAAGTTGTCTGTTGGCCATCAGCCATCGATGAATGGATGGAAAATAATCAAATTAAAAGGAAAAACATCAATTTCAAAAGGGATCGCCTTAATTACATTCGGATTATGCGATTGAAGCTGGTGGCTTATTATACTCTCAATTACAAGCACGTAATACACCAGGGAACACTACACTCTGGACTCTGTTCATTTAGCATTAATTACGGGCATCGCGCGTCTAGTTTTGCTCCCCACCCTCACCATCAGGCGTAATGTTTCCCTATGCATATGGCTAATTGATGGATTCGTCAGTGCCGTACAGTCATTCCTTGGCGGTAGTCATTATGTTTGAGATTCAGAGCTGTCGATCGCGAGTGCAGCGACGCAGGCATTCGATTTGTCATTGAGCGTCATTCGGCTCTGGGTTTATCTATCCTGGAAAATATAATATTTTCATTCATTATTTCCATAAATTCAGTATGATGTGCACTCGTGTGATGTTATAACATCCCAAAAAAAAACCTCAACCTACGTGCATCAAGCATAAAGTCAAGTCAAGTCTGCCGCTTCATCATTTGTAGCGGGAGTTGTCAGGGCTACTTGCGTCAGTCAGTCAGTCAGTCAGTTAGTCAATCATTTACAGATGTTTCGCTCTCATTAATTGGCCCCTCAACATTGACTCTGTGTGCTGTTGCTCCGCTTCGCCTTCGCCTTCGCCTTTGCTTTTGCTTTTGTTTTGTGGTGCCACTTGGGTGGCAGCATTTTTTATACGCGTTTTAATGCACAGAGTACAGAAAAATGTGAAAAACAAAAGCGCGCAAATTGTTGAATGCAAAACGCCGGACAATTAAGTGATTTCTGTTGTTGTTGCAGCTTGTTGCTTTTTTTTTCTTTTCACTTGACAACCGACCGACCCGCTAAGAAGAGTCTGAAAGTATCGCCTGCCGCTGACGCTGACTCTCGCATTGCGTCGCAAAATAAATTCGTAATCGCCGGCTTGCAGCTGTCGTCGAGAGATCCCCGTATCAAAGCCATGCAGCTGGAACGCAGTTTTCCAGTTGGTTTTTCCTTTGCATCTGACAAAAGCCTCGATGGCTGCACTACTGCTGTTATTGCAGCAGTCTTTGATATGAAACACAGCAAACACAGCAACACCGCAACACAAAAAGAAAAAGCAACCGGCAGGCCGGCAGGCCGGCAGTCGGCGGTAGGCAGCCGGCAACCGGCAACTTGGAAAAATGGAAAAAGAGGGCAATGAAAATGCCAAGAATTAATTAACAAATTGATAAGTTATTCACTTTACTTCAGTTGAGTTCACTTCACAGTTAGCCGACGTCTCTGATTACCCCACAGAGAAAATACACTGAACGAAAGGGCGGCACAGAGGGGGGCGGGGCATTCATTTGCACGCGCCCTAAGATGGCAGCACTGATGATTGTGGGTGCCACAAAAGGGGGCCGGGGTCTAGGTCTTGTGTTGGTGGACTTGTTATCAAGAAAGTCAGCTCAAGAGCTCATCGCTCATTAAGTTTCCAATGGGGAAATTGCTCAAGAATTGGCTTTAAACGTTGATCTTTCGTCTGCCTGAATGATGGATGGATCAGGCGATGGATGATACAACCCAAACAATTGGCAATTGGCAATTGGAGCGAACGGATTCCTTGGATTAAGTCCTTCGACTGATTCCTCTTACCGTTTTGCATTAGTAGAGACGTTCCATGTTCTCTTCTAGATGCTATTCCAATGCATAGATTTGACTTTTCTTAGGATTCCTTGGGGCATGTGTTTCCTCTCAAACCACAACAGAGAGTTGTGCTCTTTTTCAGAGTTTTTGTTTGTGTTACCAAAACTGGTTCCAATGGTTGCCATTTACGTTGCATCATCTCCATTGGGTAGATGATGACGAATTCTATTCACGTATTCTTCACATCCATTTTCTCTCTCTCTTTCCGCTCCATTTCCCCCCCTGCTTGTTTCTTCGTGTTGGTGGGGACACAACCTTCTATTTGTATTATGATTATTTTTATTATGCGCGCATTGTCAGCGTCAAAACTCTTTGGATTTTGCCTGTTTTGCCGTTTGCCATTTGACTGTCGTCGGGTATGGGAGGAATATTATTCCTTTCCTTCCTTCAACGTCAGCTGCTGCTGCTGCTGCTGCTACTGCTGTTGCTCCTGGGATTGTCATCACCATCCATCCGCTTGGGGAACTTTGGACGCCGATGAGTAGCTGACACATAGCTGATGGAAATTGTTGGCTCAACATTTTCTTTCATTCTTTCATATCCATCCTGCCAGCCTGCCCTCCTGTCCTCCTGTCCTCCCTGATGTGTTCTGTAGAAGTTTGTCCGCATTCCATGTTCCATGTTCCGTCTGCAGACGAAAGAAAATCTTTGCTCTCCTCAAGTTCATCCAGTCAGCCAGTCCATCAAAGTGGGCGAGAACTTGACAACTATTTTTACATGTCTCTGCGTCGTCACATAAACCAAAATCGAAACAGCAAAGAGCAGCAGACGGTTGACGGCAGGGAATATGGCAAGGGGCAGAGCTTCAGATGGGCGATGTGTAGATTGGGGGAGTGTTACAGTGTGTAACAAAATGATGAGGCAAGAGCATAAAACCCATTGAACCTCACATAATTCGGAGATTGATGCACATTTGCATGAATGCTATAAATGAATGGCACGATCTACGATTATAATAAGCCATTTCAGCATAGCGAATTCACCTCTACTTTATTTTGAGTTCTCTTTTAAGTATTTGTATGAAAACATTTAAATTCATAAACTCCTCCTTACCACCATCGATCATTTGCAGATTTATGTACATTTATCAATTCATTTGTCGAACCATCTATGATGAGAACCTGTATGATGTAAGATCATTCCCCTCCCTCCGCATGGATGTGTGACTGCGATTCTGAAACGCACTGTTTTATAGTAGAAGTAATTTGTACTCCTCCTCCCCTCCTGCACCGGCCGTGTATTTGTTTATTGATTTGTAATTTAGTCTGTCTGCCCTGGCCTGGCCTCATTTCGTTAACCAATTTGCCCGTTGTGCCGTTTCACCGTTTCCCCAGTTAACCAATTCCACAGTTAAACATTTCCCATTTGCATTTCTATTTCTATTTTTACTTTTATTTGCCCTTTTCACTTTCATTTGGGTCTAAGTTATTAACTTTGGTTCCACCTAAGTTTCCTTACGTCTCTGTCTGTGCGGTGCGTCCCCCACGCCCAGGGCCAGCCCGAGACACCCCGTGCCAGTGTGTCTCTCTAGTTTGCTGAGCTTTTCACTTTTCTTTTCTTTTCATTTCTTTTCTCTGCGCCTCTCTCTGCTGCCTGCAGCAACGCCACGCCCACGCCCACAGGCAACTTGTTGCGCTTTTACTTTTTTTCTTGGACTGCTATTTATTTTGGTGTGTTTCTCGTCGTATTCCAATTTTTATTGTTTTTGCTAATTTGTATCTTCTCTCCTTATTCCATTGCAGGTGAGTAATCCCCATCCATCCATCCATCCATCCAGCATTCAGTGGTACAATGCAGACACTGGCTCCACACTGGAGTCCATACCATTCCCTTATTTTGTGCCAATAATCTTGATCTCTCGATCTCGGGCCGGGCTCTCGGGTAAGTGTTCGGGCTAACGGTTATGCTAAGAACGAAAAGAGAAGGAGAGATGGCAATGCGGATCGAGATTTCCCCCATTAATCTTCAAAAGTGTTCCTCCTGTGACGGCGGGTTGCTCGCCGCGTTGTGTGAGTCACAAGATACGGTAGAACAGACCTTCTCGCGTCACTCTTTCTCTCTCTCTCTCTTTTCGCGTTTGCCTAACTGCAGTCTGCAGTCCCTCTTCTGCGCCGTACGATAAGTGCGAATATACAAAAAGATGACTCACGTCCACATGCACGAAAGACTTGCTGGGTTTCTTCAGTCTTTTCTTTCTCGTTTTGTTTTGTTTTGTTCTTTCTTTTCATTTTGATGCCCTTAGAAGCGAAAAGTCTATTGGGATGTTGATCAGTTGGAGGCAATTTATCTTTATTTATCCAGATTTATTCATTATCGAACTAGAAATAATGTTTAAGAGTCGTCCAATCCATTTCCTTCAGCATAAGGGATCGGATGCACACCTTACCAGTTAATAAAATAAACCTATCAAAAACTGATCGTTAAAGTCATTGAACCATAAATTATCGTTAAGAGCATTCAAGTTAATTGCATCGATTTTGTTACATGTTATACATCAAAGGGTATTAAGCATTCGTTTGGAACACCCCAATGGCGAATAGCCTTAATTTCTTGATATTCTGTTTCTGTTTCTGCTGCTTTTGGCCATTTATTGCCGCCAGAGGCCTGCAAAAAACTTGCCAAATACCAAAACAACAAATTAAAATCTCTCTCTCTCATCCGCGGACGCGCGGCTGACTCATCCATTTGGCTAGAAATGTGCATCAGAAGCAGGAGCAGCAACACCAGAAGAGGTGGGAAACTGCAGGCTGCCTGCATGACGTCAGCCCCGCAGAGATGAGAGTCTGACCGGAGCCCTGAGTCTCTGCAACGTGTAACCCCCACTAGCATATTTTTGTATATTATTTTGATGTTTGATTTTGGTGACCCCACCCTCTCACTCGTGTCGGTCGAATATTAGTTCACAAATTGCCTTTCACTTTTATCATTTCATTTCATAGATACAATGGATTCGATTCCATTCAATGGTCAACTGTTGCGGCTGCGGCTGCGGCTGCACCGAACTCCGTTCCTACGTTAGTTATTGTGCAATCTCTAGAAGTTCAATCAACTTTGACCCTCAACTCCGCCAAAAAATGAAAAGAAATACCACCATCAACAGCAAAACTCGGGCCGAAGGTCGTACTCGTACTACCTCTACCTCTACCTCTCTGTCACTCTTTCGCTGTCTCGTCATCGGACACCGCCAGCGGACATCGACCATTTGGCAATCGTCAATCGATCTTATCAATAGACGAATGGTTCGATGCCCCACAATCGAAGAAGAGCCGAGGAGCCCCACACACAAAACGTGTTCATAATTTGTCAAATAAACGCAGCGGACATGACAAGAGCCAACTGCCACAGTGGAACGAGAAAATAAATCGTCAGAGAATGTTGCCTTGAAGGAATGAAGAAAGTCCGAAGGCCTCTTCAGAGAATGTGTCGCCTTGACTGAAGGAATGCTGAACGCTCTCCCTCCATAAATAAATTCTCTAAAATTCTCACTAGTTGTCACATTGATTCGACGCGTGCTAATAAGCTATCGAATGTCCAATATACAATTCATGAAATTGTTGTACATTATTTTCGCACCACTGCAGTGCACTGTGCCAAATGGATGGGGAGGTCTGGCTGCCAACGAAAATTCATTTTGCCCGTCAGCTGTCGCCGGTTTCTTGAACTCTCGAGCGTCGAGCTGAGTGTCGCCTCGCTTGTTCTCTGCTCGTCAAAACTTAATTGGGCATTCAGCGGCTTCCCACGCCACAGGCCACAGCATCCACTCGGAAGAAAAATTACCCCAAAAAGCACCACCCACTGAGACGCCGCATCCTATCGCCTGTTCTTTCTCTCTCAGTAAATGAAAATGTAATATCATTTAATGCAAACAAAAATAAGAAAAATACGTTTAAATACCTCACATTTATGTTCATTTTTTCTGTGTGTTGCCTTGAACCTTTAATAGCAAAAAAAGCAAAACTTTGTTTTGTGGCTCTCTCTCTCTCTCTTTTCTTGCTGATTCGTCTTCGTGCGATTCCCGGAAGTCCAAATGTTCTTTACTCTTCTGCATTTCATTTTTCGTTTGCTTTCATAGCTGTTTAAATGGTGCAAAATTGTGATGATTATCCATTATATTTGTGCATAAATTGTTTATAAATTGTGCACAGTATTCCCCCCTATTCCCAGACTTTTTCCCATTTGTGTTATTGTTTCTTCCTCGTGCGTGCGTGTATATTTATTGTTTATGTTTATTTCCCTGCATGATTTTTCGTATCATTTTTGGGGTATTCGTTTTGCATGGCGCTGCTTTGGCGTTTTGTGTCTGTTGCAATCGAAAAGAGACTTTAATTGGCTTGAACTTGCCCCCAAAAGAGGTGCCCCCCCACACGTGGACTGGCTGTTGATTCTCTTGCTGTACAGTGCGATACACAGCTGTAGGCACTGGCATGCAATAAAATACTTGTCGATAAATGGCATCACATGAAATAATTATCTGTGGATATTTCCATAAATCATCAATTTGTCGAACCGAATCTTACAAGCTCATACAATTTTACACAATTATTTATGTTCTACCAAAGGTAACGGCGAACATTCGATTTATGTCAAATTGTATCCCGAATTGCATTTAGAAAATAAACGGATATCGATTCAATGTTCAAACACTTCAAATAGATGATTGCGTTAATTGCTCCTCTGTATCAGTTAATGTTATCTTGCCTTACACCCATTGGTACGCACTGTACAGGCATGCACTATAAACTCTCTCGCCGCATTGTACGTGCGTTGTGGGTTTGTGTGGGGCCAAAGTGTTTTTATAAATTGTCGGAATAACGACTGCCGGGCTCTTGACTAAATTGTTGCCCATACGAAAAACTCAGGAATTATATACACTTTCATCTATGATTTGTTCCACCATCTACAGATGTGTATCTTAATATCTGCACATCTGTGTATCCGTATCTGAATCGGTTCTATATATGGACAAGCGCTCCAGCTGTATGTTAATTTGCTTCACTTTTCTGACTGTGCCTGTAGCTTGAGCTCTGCCTCTGCCTCTGCCTCCGACTCTGACTCTGTCTTTGTTTTTGTCGCATTTGCCATTTCATAAAATTTCATAAATTATTGCACAATTAACCTTGAACGTTGAGCAGAGCAGAGCACAGAAGAGCGATACATTCGAGTATCTGTATCTGTATCTGTATCTATGTGTGTGTTTTCCCTTTTTAAGTTCTTGCTGGGTGACTTTGTACATGTGTATGTAGCTCGAAGCGATCTTTGTGGTCTGTGGGGATCTTCTCTGTGAACTCTGCGTTGGCCTGCGCCTAGCTCTCGCTTGGTTCCTCGATTCCTCGCCCCCAGACAGACACACATCGGTCGGAAGATAACCCATTTGACACTCAACTTGATGACAGTTTTGCGACTCATTTAAAGCGTATTAAGTTCTTGCCTTCCTTGTCTTGCCTTCATTTTGGCTTTGTTTTTCTCATTTTCTCATTATTATTATTATTTGTGTTTTTGTTTTGTTCTTGGGAACGCAGGAGGCTGCTGGTCAGGGACTAATGTCTCGTCAGTATTTCTCCTCTTCGCCTGACAAAGTGCTTTAGCTAATGTTTCGTAAACGGAAGATCGAAGATCCCCATGAACCCCATGAGCGCTGAAATGTGTGTACCTTTTGTTTTCATATTGGTTTTTATTTCCGTATGAAAATGTGTGGTGTCTGTAGGCAGACAGACGTGCGAAACTGGAAACAGTACTCTCGAAATTTTCTTATCAGCATCGATGTGTTTATTTTTGTTCACTTCTTACGAGTGTCTCTCTCTCTCTCTCTATCTCTCTCTGTCGATGCGAATTCATCTTTCGGTTGTACAGATTTCGCAGTTTATTGTGAATTTAATTATTTGGAATGCTCATTAAATAATAATTAAATACTGGCTTTACTTCATATTGTTATTGTTTTTATTTACACAACTTTCGAACTTTCTGGTTGCCGTGACGGGAACGGACCCAGAAGACTGCTCATCAAACGTGGCTGCAATTGGGTGGCGTGAAAGGAATTCCAGATGTCCATTTCTCCAGATGGGCATCTACGATGTGGGTAGCAGCATAGTGCAGCGGAGTCTGTCGAAGATGTATTCGAACTTACACATCAACAACAATCAAAGATTGTCTACAAAGCCACAAAAATAGTTGTGTTGGCTCCAGGAATTTCAAATAATATTTGGCCGAAAAGGCAGAAACATATGCACAAATGAGCAAATAATATTTAGCCCATTCTGGATTAGCTTTATTACTCAGCGGAAGATTCAAATGTTGTCTGAAGGTGTCACATATTTTAATGGTTGTGCCCTGCCATTTCTACATTTCTTCATTTTCTTTTCTGTACGGTTTGAAGTTGGTTGCGTTTGCCTTTACTTATTTTTAACACATTGTGCTCCATTTTACCTGGCCCTTTCTTTTTGTGTGTGCGCGTCGCTCTGGTTAGATAATTCAACTAAATTTTATGGCCAAGATCTTAATTAGATCTACTAACAAATCACTATCTGGCGCTGCTACGCAACTAGGAAACTTTTGCCTTTCTTTTCTTTGTGGCCAACTTTGGACTCGGATGATTGATCGACTTTCTGAATGAAGCGAACAATTTCAAAAGATCTCTGCTAATTAGCGTCTGCCACTGCCACCCAGTGCCAGATAGATGGAGAGTGGAGTTTTCACAATTAACAACAGGAAGAAAAACACTGAGGCAGGCAGAGAGATCCCCAGTGTTTGGCCAATTGGCTATCCCAACCAATTTATTGTCCAAGTTCTGCGCTCGACATTTTTCATTTGGTAGGATTCTGTGGGCGGTTTTTGGGTAAGGGATTTCGTGTAATTGAGAATGTTTCTGGCCCGAAGCGCGGAAAAATCTGCATATAATTGGTCACGAAGGGGAAAGGTACAGAGAGTTGGAGTGGGAGTGGGAGAGGGTTCAAGTGGTGGACACGCTTGGTTAGTGTTTGTTTTTTTTTCTGTTTTTGTGCAGTTCGCGAACATCCTTTGAAGCGGAGTTCCGTTTCGCTGTTGATTGTACGGCAAAAACAACAACCTTCACTCACAACACACGCCCTTTGCAACAATCGACCGACTCCAGTGGCCCCAAAATGATTGGCTGCTGCTGCACCCGTTCAGATTTGCCCTCAAAAAGTCCGGAATGTGGAATAAATTGCACTGGAAAAGAGTGAATGAAAACCCAGCCAAAACCAATTGAAGACCAAACCCAAACCCAAACCCCCGAACTGAAATTGGAACAAAAATTTGATTCGCAATCAACGAACCCACAAGATCTCAAAACTCGATGGGGAGTCCACTCCAATCCATTCCAGTCACTCCATGAGGTGCCACACAGGTGCAAAAACTGTGACAATGGTTTCGGTTTTGGTTTCAATTTCAACTTCTGCCTCAGGCTGCTTCTTTGACTTGAACTTGAATGGATTTCATGGAGAGTTCGCGCTCGGTTGTGTCAATTATTGGACTTACGAGTGCGAGTACGAGTATCTCTCTAGTAAACAAACATCAGGTGAGGCCGGGGAGCGGGGGGGGGGGGGCAACATCATCGCCAAAGTTTGTTTCGAAGTGAACTCCAACTGCGTGCATGAGCCACTGAGCGGCTGAGCCACCGACTCGCCGAAGGGCAAACTTGCTATAAAAGTCACGTCCTTGACTCAAATATACACATATATAATATTCGCTGGGCTCTCTCAAGCGACAAAGAAACACCACAAGCAACAACAAACAAACAAAATTAACATTAAAAAAGAAAAACCAAAACAATTGCAGAGGCAAGTGACGTTCGTAGTGCGGACAAATGGGTTAAAGCTGTTCTTAAAGATGGTAACATAATTGTAACTGGCTATAAAGGAAGAGTTCTGTTATTTGTATATCTTTAACGGGCAACAAAAAAAGAAATATTAAATAGATCAACAAGAAAATAGCATTGGGATGTGCTCGTATAGGAAATGCCAAGTATCATCGATCAGCGGCAGATGTTGTGATTAAAGTTAATCAATCTGTCTTAGTGTCTCTCCCCCGCTCTTCTGTTTACTTATTTTTCTGTGGTACCCAACATTCGGCACTCATTTGTTTATTTCTGCTTATTCTGCTTATTTCCATTCTTTTTCCCTTCTCACACTTTTGTTACCGTTAGTTTGCCATGTGACTCACTTCATTGACGAAATCAGCGCGGGATCCCACCACCAATCCAATCCGATATGAACCGAACCAACGATCTCGTCCCAACAAAATGTTGATAAATTCTATGGAACTCAGTTGTGGAGTTCTGTTGAACCACCACTCCTTCCTCCATCTATCTCACCCTTTTATCTTCCCAGTTCGTTTGTACTCATCCCCCCGTTTTGTGTTGCTGTTTGTTTTGCTTTCGCAGAATTTAGTTTTTAGTTATTTATTTTGCTGATTCTGATATAAATGAAGTCGAGCAAAAAAGGGCATGAGAGGGCCAGGGGTTACAGCCATTGACCCTCCCAGTCGCTGACTGGGAAAAGGCACTGCCAAGTGCTCCATAAATGAAAAGCTGCCAACTTATGTCACCAAAAGCAGCGATCATTGCCACTACTACTTGTACGGGGAAATTGATCATTCAATCAACTCTGGATAAAAACATTTTATTGATTAAAAGCATGGCAACAAATGACAATTGCGGCCTCCGCTCTCAGCTCAAAGTTGTGCGATATCTATTCTTATCCTTTGGATTGAGCTGTTGATGGATGTGAGAGTGAGAGCTGATTGACAAACTGTCTGTGTAGGAGGAGCTGCTTGCTATTGCCAGCCAGTCTGCTCTGAGTTGCTCTGCTTTGGCTAATCAAATTGCTTGTGACGCAATCACGCATCCCCCAGGCTCCCTCCACACCCACACCCACATGCACAGGCACAGCCACTCTCCCCCCTCAACTATCGCTTCCTTCACTCTGCTGTGCGCCACAAAGCCCCCCCTTGGGCTGGAGCAGGCCGCGAGTATAACATCAACTAAATTAATGTAAATTGAATGACACGCAATGGGGCCCGCAAAGCACTCGACACAGAGTGAAAGTGAGTGAGAGTGTGTTCCTCTGTTCTGCTCTGCGGTTCATTCTGTCTTCGAGTTCATCCTGTCGAGAGAATTTCCATAAGGAATGGTGGAAAACTTCAGGGAAACGTCAGAGAGTGGAGAGAGTTGAGGCGGCAGGTAAAGCAAATTACATTTTTTTTACCGCCTGAACCCACCCCACCAACCTCACCCCTGGCTCCATCTTACTCGCGCACAGATCATCCATCTCGCTTTCACGCTTAGGCTTAGGCTTCGGCTTCGACTTCGATGCTTTGTTCGCTGCGTCTTCTATTCCTTCCCTTGCTTCTGCTTCTTTCTCTCTGTGCGGTTCTGCTCCACCATCAACGGAACCGACTTCCTGCCTGAGCACTGCTCTCCCACTCTTCCGCTCACCCACTCTGCCGCTCTCTTTACTCTGTTCCGAGTGCCGCAAGATGCATTTCTATAGGGTGGAAGAATCAATTAATCGATTCTGATAAGTATGGATTTTTGGGTTTAGTTTTTGGCCTGCGAATCAACAAGTAGAGCCGCAGACACTAAACTAGACTCTACAACTGAAGAAGTTATTCCCAGAAATACTGACCTCACCTTTTCGTTTTTCCTTTTCCTGCGGATACGTGCGTGCGTGCGGCTCTGTCTTGCTTCCTTTTGGGATCCCCACCCTTCGCTAACATCTTCCATCCATCCCATCCATCGTGTTCTGACTTTGAATATGCTAATGAGCGTTTAATTTTCTGTCGCTGGCACTGCTAGCATCGGACTTTGCTTGTCGCAGCAACGGCGGCTGCGACTGTCTGTCGTCTGTGTGAAATAAACCGTAAACGCTTAAAATTCACTTTCAACTTTGGGGCTTCCTCCGCTGCTCCTCCTCTGCTGCTGCTGCTGCTGTGGCGACCTTTAGTAGCTACTAAATTAGAATTTAATTTGAATATTGTCTTTGGCATCGTTAAGTCTGTTGCTGGCACGCCCCTGCGGCCCTGGAATCGGAATCGTGGTGTAATTGTTATGAATGCTCGCAAACTGCTTCTAGCTCTGTACCTGTAAGGGGGAGCTATGGCGACAGATGCTGCTAAAAGATACCAAAGTGTATGAACACAAAAGAATGGGATAGAATTTATTAATTAATTACTTCCATCTCTCAATATCCCATTGAGGGATAGAATATTCCAACAGGCGACGTTGTTTTATACTTTAACCTAAGCCAAATAAATATAATATTATGATTGTAATCAAAAAAGAAAGCAGAGCAGAATCAACTTCTTTTTTTCGACTTCTGGCAATTTTCCACTGCCATTTACAAGGTATTTCCTGAACAGAACTGAACTGCACTGCACTGAATGAGTTTTGCAAACAATTAAGCGCCGATCAACGATCAATCAATATCGAAAATTGAGTTCAATTGCAAAAGTCGGGAACAAGATCCCAATCGATGTCTACATTCGTACGAGTATATCTATAGATGTTGCTCATTGAATGTCAAGTTTACATTCGTTTTACTTGTGCATGTTTCGCAATTAATTTGTCGTATCTGTGGATCTGTGTTTCTCTCTCAATGTCAATGTCGGGGGCGTCATCTGCGACGTTCTTGAGACGCTCGGACTCCCTCTCACATCCGTGGGAGTCGCTCGCAAATAAATAAAATATTTATTTATTCATTATTATTATTGTATTTTGGCGTTTGCTTTTCGTTTCGTTTTTAACGATTTCTTGAACAACAATCGAATGGAGGGGAGGGGAGCAAAGTGGAGTTGTAAAAAATGTTGTCCGGCAAACGAAACTAAAGTCCAATACGAAATGCAATTTGTCAACGCGCTCAAGAGTCATTAATTTTTTTGTTGGCTGGTTAGTGGTTCGGGTTATGGGTTATTTATAGCCAAATGTTAACCTGATGTTCAATGGGTCCATGCTTGTACAGTGCGTGTCTAACAGGGGAGACAGCGAATATATTTGAGTTTGACTAAACACTTAGAGAAAATAAGCACCAAATACTTTCAGCAAATGGCAAAAAAAAAGACTTTTTTTAAACCAAATATTTAATTTAACATTTTTTTTGTGTATTTCTGTTTACTGTGCTATTTTTCTCTGTGTGTATGTTAGTTGTGAAACGCACTGTATATGCAAAATATCCACCGAAAATTGTTTAAACATCTGGACATATGACATATGTTTCAAGACTTGCAGCAACGGCAGACCATCCACATCCACATCCACATCTTTGCCATTCATTCAATTTGCATGTCGCCCACGTCTCGGAGGGCCTCCGCTTGCTCATGGGCCTGTGCCTGTGCCTATGAGTAGAGGAAAAGCGTAAGATATTTGAGCTTTAAGCGCCTTAGGCAACAACTCCGACTCTGACTCTGATGACGACTGCAAATTAATCTTATTAACCAAACAAAAAAACAAAAACCAACCGAACAAAAGAAGAAAAATTTCGCTTTCATTTTATTTGATTTGTTTTATTTTTGGTTTGGTTTCGTTTCATCTCTTTATTGATTTCAATGCATCCCATCCATGAGTGGGCAGCCCTCGAAAAAGTGTGGGCTTGTGTCTGACGGTGTGCCATAATTGACAGGTTGTCCGTCTCCCAGCCTTTTTAGGCTTTCAGGGCTAAGGATAATCGAGTGCTTAACCTTTGGAATTGATCTTCGAATCCACTCTAAAACTAATCAAAATATCATTTTTCTTCTTGTTTAATTCGCAGGTGAGTCCATTCGTGCCCAGTCGATAGCCCGAAAGTAGAACAACTGCTTTGGAGATCCGCACAGATCTTTCTTCGTTGATGCAAAGGATCACGAAATGTTCAAGTGTCAAGATGGATGTCATTTTTGAGTGTGGCAAGTGTGGAATACGTAGAACCAAAGTCTGTCCGTCTAAAAGTATTCGTATGCGTAGAGATACTTGCCCATGAATGTCTATAGTTTGTCATTGCCACTTTGGGTCTTAAACGAGCCTACAATAAACACAACAAACACTCAAACCATGAAGCCATTACAATGGACACTTTCGGTTAATAGCTGTAAGAATGAAGAACACATATTTATAATAATAATTTATAACTTCGAGAACATCTGTTACTCTCTCAGGTGTTTCTTCCGTTTGATCTACATGCTGCCTGTATATGTATTTATCTCTCTGGCCGCGCTTTCCCCATTAGATCTCGCGGTTTCTCTCAATATTTGAGGGGCCCCGATTTTAGTGGATCTCCGCCTGAGCAAACGTAGCCACAGTTGCCACAGTTGGCGCCACACTAATCCAATGGATTGGATTGTTGTTGGGCAAACACACGAGGGTTATCTTAATTAAGCCAAACTGCAACGTGTGTCAACAGTCTGTCTGTTCTGTCTGTCTGTCTGCCTGGCTGTCCACTCGTGTCACTTGTTGCAACCAAGCCCCAAAAAGGTATGTGTTACAGCACGCACCTGCCCAATGTCCCATGCCCCAATCCCCATTCCCCATTCCACATGCCTGCCATCCGTGCGCTCTCTTGGCCAGCTTTCAACGTGTACTCATCGCACTCGTACCTAGTACCACCTCCCATTAGGCCACGTTGCGTTTGTCGTTTGGCACGTTTGAATGTTTGCGCATTTGAAAACTGATATTTCCCGCCCGTCGAAAAAGAAGAGAACCCATAGCCCCCGGTCTCTGCTGACTGCTGGCGTTCGTTGCCATGACAGACATTCTCTGCGCGCTCTGTGACACACATTAAAGACCTTCTTCTACTGCAGAACAAACCCCTGTATCTCTCTCTCTCTCTCTCTCCCTCTATCTTTCCCTCATTGCTGTTTACACGCATTTGCATGTGGCGGGGAGTTGGGGGACGGCAGTTCGGTTTTTAGTTAACTCTAACCCAAAGTCGTGTGTGTTTCTCTGTCTGTCTGTCTGGGGGGATGGGGCTCGGTTCTGTTTGGGGTTGGGTTCAGTTTGGCTTTGGCTTTGGCTTTCGACTAGAATGAAACACACCCAAAAAACAAAACAAAACAAAACAAAAAGAACACAAGAGAGTTGTGTTGACGAGAGAAGGGGAGAGGGGAAAAAGAACGCTTGTTTTTCCTTTACAACATTGAGACAACATTGTCATGGTCTATTTGGCTTTTGGGTTCTATTTTTTCGTTTTATTTTTGTTCTTTTGCTTTGTTTTACAACTTGGAATTTCTCTAAACATTGAGCTTGATATTAAAAAAAAATGTTTTATACAAGAGAGTGAAATATATGTAAAAACATATTTGCAAATCCTTTGGGGAAGAATTTTCATGGCTATATTACTATATATTTACCATTACCTGTTCCATAATTTCCACTCGAATGTTCCACGAATATTTAGAGAGTCGGGGGAAAGAGTGAGAGAGAGAAAACGTTTCCAAGAATGAACAAATTCGGTGGGTGGGTGCGTTTGGCGCAATGTTTTAATTGCTGCTTGTCCCCTCGTGCGAGTCCAGTCGGCCAGTCACGAGTGAAGGCATGGAATGGGGAGGAATGTGTGAAGGCGGAGGAGGAGAAATTCAATTACGAGCCACGCCTGTCACAAGAGAAGAAAGAACCAGACAGAACTCCGCACAAAACACAGTGCCAAGAGAGCACCTACCGAAGAACCTTGCCTGATTGCACGACAGTTGTGAGCTCCTGACGCGGGCATGAGCCGAGGATCCAATTTCCCAGCTAAATT
Source organism: Drosophila guanche (assembly GCF_900245975.1). NCBI lineage: Eukaryota > Metazoa > Arthropoda > Insecta > Diptera > Drosophilidae > Drosophila > Drosophila guanche. The sequence continues at coordinate 3,194,609 of NW_022995745.1, forward strand.
TACCTTTTTTTCTACTCCTCCTCCGCCAGAGGGTTAACTCCGCCTAGGCTTAGGAGATTCCCCTTTTAGCGCCACATTTTTTTTATTATTTTTTTTTTGTTTGGCTCTAATAATTTCCTCTTACTTACTTTTTGTGTGTGTTTGTTCTGGTTTTCCCTAGGGATGGGATGCGGCGGCGGTAACCCGCGGCGAGGGAGAACAACATTTTCTAAAATTACAAACAGTCTCCCTCAAGACTCGCCTTCTCTCTCTGTTGTTGGGAGGGGGAAATACAATTTCTATATTAAGCATAATTTGAAATTATTTTACATTTTACAGGCTGCAGGAGCAGCAGCGTCTTGTCTTGGAAGTCTCTCTCTGTCTCTGTTTTAGGCCCAAGTGGAAATTAGTTTGAGTTTAATCGCTGAGAAATTGACTTATAATGAGACTAATTAGCCCAAAGGGTTTCGCCACTCCAATGGGCAAAAAAACGGGAAAATTGGGAAAATTTTGGATGATTGTGGAATCATGTTTGTTGGGCATTGAAACGCACTTAAAGCAGCGATGACATGCATGTTGCCTTGTTTAATTTTGGGAAAATGTTTTCAGAACTACTCCTACAATAAATATAATAAAATACCAAATATTCCACTCCCTGAGGCCGACACTCGTATGTAACTTGTCCAAAATCTTTTGCTCTCTCTCTCTCTCATCAAATCTGTTACTGATTCATTGCGACCTACGGCTGTCGTGTGCCTGTGTCAGGCGACTGTCACACGACTGGTTACCGGGAATCTGTCTCTATCTCTGTGTCAATCCTGGTCCAGGTCCTGTTTCTGGTGCTGGGTACCGCTGTCAATCCCAGTCGCTGCCCTTTCGCCTGATGCCAAACTGAAACTCAAATATTTATACCATTTACATGGCTAAGCAGACTGGAACGGCTCTGGCTCTGCTTTTGACATTGACTATCACAGCAGCCTGCCCCTTGTGGACTGCTGTGGTCCCCAGGCTACAGGTCCTGGCCCAGATAAAGGCTGTGGCAATGCCTGTGCCTGAGGGCGGGCCCTCAATCTAATTAGTTTTCTTTTTTGTGATATTATTAGACGGACCATCTCTTAAAGTAGATGACAGACATTCCATTGCATTGACATTCAACAGACTCTTCTTGTTCAGCTCAACATTTACGAGTAGTTGTAGTTTTTTGTGTTGTGTTTTTCGATTTTAGTCGAGAGATTGGAGGCCTGGAACATGGCTTTAACCTCTGGAAATATGCGTTCACTTTTACATATATTTTATGTAAATTTGTGTGCCACAGCGCCTGGGGAGAGAAAAGTAGCTACACATTTAGGCCATGAAATTGACATGATTACAACTTGTTGAAATTTCGCCTGGCTTTAGTCGTTCCACCACACCCCATTCGAACGGAGCCCCTCCTACGCGCTTCTCCTTTTCTCTGTTTCTGGTTAATTATGTCATGATCTTTTTATGTAAGCAGATCGCTTCCAAACGGAGAAGGAGGAGGTTCGAATGGGATCGTATCGGATCGGATATGATGTGGAAAATGTCGCATTTGCATATTTCATGAACCTTCCTACCCACAAAGGCGGCCGGGCTCATGCGGTTCATGCAAGTGGCTAATGAAGTTATTCCCCCACACACACACACACACACACACACACACCACACACTACTGATGACCTGAGAAACCCAAAACTTCAGCTGCGACCCATACCCCCCGTGCCGTTAAAAACAGTTTGTTTGCTCATTTAGCGCATCGATTCGACAAGTTTTTTCGAGCCAATTGCAAGAAAAGTTGGAAAATTATGCTAAACATCTTGTCAGTGTGTATGGTGTGTGTGTGTGTGTGTTTGTGTGTGTGAGAGAGACACAATCCCGTTGGTTTGTGGCGACTCAAAGCAGCAGTCTCGAATCGTTTACCGAATCAATTAGCTCCCAGTGTGCAAAAGGGTGGAGAAATGGGTGCAGCGCAGGTACACTGTGAGAATTGAAAATGTAGGAGAACGGAAGCTGAAGGATTTCCCAGTAAGAAGTACTCGCAGGATAAATATTCGCTGGATCTCTTGTGCGACGAAGCCTTAATGGTTGAAGTACCCCAGTACTACTCCAGTAATATATTTCTTCGAGTGCACTTCACACATTTTGCTCTTCCATTTGGCAAAGTTTTTGTTGCCCTTTAATATTTGGAATCGCTGCGAGAATGGTGCAACCCGAGTAACCATCGAGGGACTCAATTTACTATTTGCCCTGGCCAATGATGTTGAAAGGAGAGGCACTCTCAGTTCACTCAGTCGATTCTATTCGATTCCATTCAATTCAATTTGATGCAATTCGATTTGTGATCAATGTCAATTGGAATTTTATTGTTCAATCAACTCACGCACCTGCAGCGACAGAAGAGTCGTAGTCGATTAATGTTAATCGATTTGTTGTTGTTGTTGTTGTTGTTGTTGCTGATGCTGCATTGTTGCATTTTCAAACATGTCGTTTGGTGAAATGGCTTGCCCCGAACGTGCACCTCCAACTGCACCTTCACCTCGCGGGTTTTGCGTCTGCCATCGTCCCGAGTGGCGGCAACTTTCAAAGTCAACAACCAGATTGAAATGAGAAAAGTAAACGCTTGCTGCTGCAACTTGTTGTAGTCTCTCTCTCTGGTTTGAGGTAGAGAGTTGCCTTATGAATGTTAAGTAATTGCTTTGAATTGTTGCAGCAGCCGTGGATAATCGCCCAGGTCCCCGAGCTCCACATTTGGGGATCATCGCATGGCTTTTATGTGTGTTTGTTGTTGTTCAGTGCGTAGCCAAGCACCGTTTAAAGACGTGATTCCACACACCAATAATTGATTGGGTTTTGAAAGACACCTTTGGAATGGCAGTGGCACTGTGTGCTGTTGTTGTGGACACATGTTTTAAGATTGCAATACATATGGATTGGCATATAAATAAATAGCTACATAAACACATACATAGCTGAGATACAATCTGCTTTTAGACATTACATTTTTAGACTCTCTCATTGCACTGTTCAAAAGGGACTAATATTCTTACTACATTTTTCTTCTGATGCGTTCTATTAAATATAATGGCTTACAATTTACTTTAAAAGGGGGAATACAAAGCAGATTCTTTATCGGTTATTTATTTATCTATCAACAATAAACTGAATGGGCATAAATCATAGATCAACAGATCGATATTCATCCGCAGTGTTGAACAAATTCATGTTCCGCATTTACATCTGCATCCATTGTACACTTCACTGTATATTTTATCTTGCATGAGCACTGAATCTAGATACATTCCATTGCTGCTGTTGCTGTGGCTGTTGCTCATTCTTTACTCGACTTTATTTTGCGTTTCATTTGCGTTGTTGTTTGTTTTCTGTGTGTGTCTATTGGTGGCGCCACTCGCTTGGCTTTTGCTTTGTGTCTATTTGTTTATGTTTTTATCGCCAAATGAAATTCTTGTTACAAAATTATATATCACCCCCACGCCCTGCCCCACTCCCCCCGCTTCTGCAAGAGTTATGCAAGAGTCTCTTTACACCCTGTAAAAGCGTCCAAGGTTGTGCTGTCTGCCGCCGACTGCCGCCTGTTACACATTCCGTTTACACATTTGCTCAACCCAGTCCCCAGTGCCCAGTGCCCAATGTTTTGTTGTTGTTGTTGCTTTTGACCACACGCTGTGCCTAGGCCCACACCGGCCGCTTGTCTACCTTCTCAGAGGAGCCACCGCAGCAGCCACGACAGCCACACACCACACTCTTTTTTGGCCAAAAATTGTCTCAAGACAAAATGTTGACGTTGGCTGACAGTTCAAGCAGCAGCCTCTGCAGGAGTAGGCACACCGTCGCAGGTGTCTGTGGCTGTTGGAAAGGCCATAAAGGTTAAGTGGCCCACTAATGTGGCAATTTCTTCATTGTTTTCTGTGTGCCGGCAGATACCCTGCATAAACTGTGAGCAGGATGCAATGTTAAAGAAAAATGCAGTAATTAAATGTAAGAAATCGTTTAGTCTATGAGAATGTTACCATAAGCGAGCGGCACCATTTGGCTGACTACGAGTTCGATTATTGTGACATTTCTATGCATTTCTTTGCTTTGTTTTGCTTCTTTATTTGTTTTGTTTTGGCCAACAGCAGCAGACAAGCAGACAGCCAGCCAGCCAGCCAGCCAGCCAGCCAGCCCCCACACGACGAACAAGTGAAGTGAACAAGTCGATGGGGCGGCGATAGGCGAATTAAGGTCAAGTTTGTCGCCTGTGCGTGCCATCGTCATAGACAAAGTCATCGTCATCGCTGTGGCTGTATCTGCGGCTGGTTTTGTGCGTGTTGCAATCTTTTGATTGCCGCCGCCGCCGCTGGCAAAACGGCAGCCACATGTCGCCAAAGCACCCCAACCCCCAACCCCCAACATACACAAAGAATCAATCATACAAAATGTAGCTTTATTGCTTGCTAGTGTTCAGTATTCGGTCAGCGCAAAGTCATCAAACTGGAAATGCTGTAAGCTGGGATTCAGCTGAGGAGAAAGAGATTAGAAGCGCGAGGGGAAGGGCGTAAGGAAAGGCTGTTTGTCCATGGAATCTTTGTCGTTTCGTTAAATATTATTTAGATATATTTTGTAAGAATTTCTAATATTTAGACTCCTGTTGCACGGAGTATTCACCATCCATCCATCGAACGACAACGACGGACAAACTTCAACCAAAACTTCAGTCAAATGTGTCGCAGTGTGTCGCCTCCCTCCACCCCTCCACCCCTCCACACACCCCCTAAAAAGCCATTAATGAATATTAGCAATAATTTTGTTGCCGTTCATTTACTCTTTCGGCAGTTACTCGACATCTTTTAATAGATCGTAAACGGGTTTGCGCTGTGACTCTTGACGCTTTTTGCTTGTGGCTTAACCTGTTGCCAAAATACACAACAAACAATGCGAGTACAACAACAACAGCAGAAGAAATACATACAATAAAAATAAATATAAAATAAATGGAAAAACAATATTTATGGCACTAATTCTTAGCCGATTGTCGATGCCATTGTGGAGCTTTTATTCGATTTAGATTCTTGATATTTGTGTCTGGTCATGTCATTCTGCCCCTTGAGGCGGAAACGTGTTGGTTGCCTGCCTGCCTGCCTGCTAATTAAGAGAAACGAGGTAGCCCCACAGACATGGACATGGCCATTGAGCCTCTGATCGCATCGATCGCATAGAAGCAGCTAGCAGCTAGCAGCTAGCAGCTGGCCCTTGGATACGAGGGAGCATGAAAGGAAGTTCCAAGCAGAGAGGGGAACGCACTTTTCGAGTTAGGAAATTGAAATTCAAATCAAAAAATAATATCACAATGCGCGAGAAATACGAGTAAGGTATGGAAATGGAAGTTGAATTTAAAGTTGAGTTGAGGCTAAAGCAGACATATGAAATTTAATAGCAGTTTTAAACGGAGGCTGCCACTTTCCAACCGATGCAAATTATGCACAAGATTGTTTGTATGTGTGTGCCCCATATGGTTGCAAATAAGCAGCAGCCACTGCCACTGCCACTGCCATTTCCACTAGCCAGAAATCAAACAAAACAGTCAAAAGCGCAAACAAAGATGACATAGACATGGCCAAGACGTTGGGTGGAGAAGGAGCCGTGTAAAGGGCATTGGCAGAAAGAGAAAGATGTGGGGGCCCTGGGGGATACAAACAGACTGCGTGTCTCTCGCATCGGATCTCCATCGGAGGGGATTGGAATGGGATTGGGAATGGGAATGGGAATGGAAATGGGAGGCACTAACCGCAGAGTAGATGGGGATGGGAAATTCAATGGCTGGAAATGTGCATCATGTTGTCGATGATGCTTTGCTTTTATGATCCGTTTGTTGTCTACATAGGCTCCAGTCCTCCCTCCTATTACTTCATTATATAATCAACCAACAACCAACAACCAACAACAAACGGGGAAGTCGCACGACGCCCTCACGCACTCTCTGGCAAAAAACAGAAACCGAAAGAAAATGCAGAGCTAAGATAAAGATAGAGATAGATCAAAGACCCAGCTTCCGATGGGTGTCCGCTTGCAAAGCTGGAAGTTCAAATTGAATTGAATCCGAACAGACGAACAAAACAAACAGCAAAAATCTTATACAAATAATCCATCAGAGACAGCGAGATGCAAATCAAACGATGAAGGAAGTAATAATAATTGTGGCATTGTGGAGCTTGAGGCGTTTGATGACATCATTCGAAACGCTTTTTAAGGGGGAAACGTTTACAGAAGTAGTTGTCGAATGTGCATTAAGAGCGGATCTAGAAATTAATCACCTCAGCCGTTCGCCTATGGGACATTTGTACAGCGGAGAACAATGTGGAAGTGGAGACATTGGAGCCACAAGGTCTTCAATTTCAAAACGCCTTCAAATGTTTTATATATGAAAATATTGCACCTTGTGGTGAGGTTCACACGATTATTCGTTTAAACTTTGAATAAATAATTGTGAAAAATAATTCATTAAAGGATTTACTCATGCCATCATAGGGCATTCCCATATTGATTGATCTTTTGTGGGTTTTTTTTCCTCTGTGAAACTTTCGCTGGCGAGAAGATTGCCTTAGAAGTGAGTCACAGATCACAGATTAATGCAAATGCAGTAGCAGTGGCAGTGGCAGTGGCAGTGGCATTGGTCGTGCCCTTTTTGGTTTTTAGTCGCTCTCTGTCGCTTTTGAGGGGTGCGCGGGGGGGCCACCTGTGTGTGCCACACGACTTTCACTTTGAACTTGTGGCGCATTCTTGGCCAATGGCCATCTGCAAATTGATGCCCGGTGGCTGTGGCTGTGCCTGTGCCTGTGCCTGTGCCTGTGATGTTTTGTGATGCATTCAACTTTCAGCTGCCACTTGTGGCATTCCTTGCGGCATAGCGACAACAGTGACGCTCCAACATTTACGATCAATTATTGATATTGCTTATTATTATTTTATTAAAGCCATATATTGGTTTGGCGATTTTGGCTTTTGGTTCGGTATTTTTGCTGGTCTGGTTTGCTCATCATCATCATCATCATCCCAGCCGTCGTCAGCTGCCACATAAATTATGTTGTCGTTTTGTTCATAATTATAGCGCCGCACTTCCATGGCTAACAATGCTGCAACAAAAAGCAATCTGCACTGCAATATGCATTGTGCCCTTTCGTTTCAGTGGACATTGCGCCATTTTTAGGAGGTTTGCCATGGAATGCAAAATTGCAATCACCCAAAGATATTTTCAGTCGAAGGACAAGCATAATTTGCCAAGTTTTATCTAGATGTAAATATCATTATCGAAAGGCAGGGGAAGTATGGGGCTGGTAATTATCACCGAAAAGAGCATCGAAAGGTATCAACAGCTTCGACTCTTCTACGACTAGCCTTTCACCTTTTTTTCTTTTTTGTTTTCTTTCTTGAGTTTTTGCTGTTGATGCATAAAATGTTTATATTTCGAAGCAGAAATTGTCCACAAATTGGCGCCTGGAACGCAAGTGACGACAGCTGCCAAACGACTGCTGAACCGGCAACAATTTATGCAAATTGCACTTGCCGAATCTCCCGAATGCTGAATGCAAGACAGTGTGGTGCGAGGTACGACTCAATTCCGGAGACTGCACCAAAGCCAAAATAAAATTGTATCCATGGGTTATGGGCCACTGCGCTTACGCGACTTTGTCGGCGACAGTGAAATGCCGCCAGTGGAACAGAAAACTTGTTCCACTGATAAGAGACGGAGGGGATCCCCCCCCCCCCCCCCACTCCAATGAAAGTGAAACCATGTCACACATATGTACAAAAATACAAAGATAAAGATAAGCTGCCCCAGAGAGAGAGGGAAAAAGAGAGAGGGCGAGATGATTGGCTGTTGTATTTGCCGTTTGTAAATATCATAAATAAATAAAAGAAGGCCCAAATGCAGCACCGCCATAAAGAGTCAAGAGAAAAGCCCGAAATGAAATTGAGGCGAAACTGAAACTGAAACTGAAATTTACACCGAAACAGAAACAGAAACAGAAACAGAAACTTTACGAGCATTTTCCTGTGGCACTCGCTCGCTCTTTTGCAATTATGTTGCAACACTTGTGCAACACGACGCTCTGCTGACGATAAGAAGCTTGGTGCAGACAGACAGCTGTCCAAGAAATCTGTTAATCAAGCAAATTAATTCAATTCCAATTCCAATACCAATACCAAGGCCAAGGCCATGCCTCCCGAGGGTGCAACTGCGTTTAGGATTACAAAATAGGAAGCACAATCTGGCAGGATGGCAAAACGAGTGCAGGGAGCTTCCCAGGAGAGAGAAAGAGAAGAAATAAAAATAAATTCACGTAAGGAGCACTTTCCAGAAGAGAGAAAATGTGGCAGAAATTTCTCCGAAGCGCAGCAGAATTTGAGGCAGAATTTTCCAGAATAGAGACAGGAGAGGAGATTAATTCCGATTTAACGTTAACCTGTGGAAAAGCGTGGAAAAATGCTGTATGATGTGTGCTGATGAAAATGATTGGAAAATTGGTTGGATCATTTCTTCGAAAACTTAATTAAGAGCACAGAAATTGATATTGCTTTATGGTCTCTGCTGAAAATGAGCAACAGCACATGGCAGGAAGCAGGATATGAGAATTTCTTCCTGGAAGAAATATAATAAAATGCATTTCACAAGAATCTATATCGGGGGAGTAAATATTCCATCTATAATTCACTGTAATTTCAGTTTATGGCAAATCTATAAGCTGTTGAAACCCCCCATACACATTAGTTGAGAGATAAAATAGAAACATTTTTGATTGAAAGCTGAATTCCACACTTTTTGCCACGCTAATCGAAAGTCGAAATTTGATATTTGTGTGTTTAATTAGTGAAACGCGTGGGTCATCCTTTCAACATTCGCTGGTGGGTCAGAGTTTGGGTTTGGGTTGAGAATTAACAACAATATTATTGTGAAATTTGAGATCATAACAGAAATTAATTGGTAGAACAGCGAGAAAAGCTATGCGTGGAAAAACTAAAGGAGAGGAAAGAAAAATGGAGAAACAGGCAGAGGGGCTGCCCTACAGCAGCAAAGAAGATTAATTAACGAATGCCCAACGATCTTTGGCTGCTAAAAGGAAACCAAAAAGCAAAGAGCTGGACAACCTGGAGATGGGAATTAGACCAAAGAGAAAATCGAAAGCAAAGAATGGTTGAAACAATGCGTGGGATCCCTTCACAAAAACCAAGCGAAACCCATGTCCATGCTGTTGCTGCTGCTGCGTGCAGTTCATTAATGAAGGAAACAGCAAAGCTGCTCATGTCATGGCGTCAGGAGTCCTTGCCAACCACATCAGTCCCCGCCATGCTCTCCCGCACAGATTTGTCTGCAGCCCATGGCTTTTTCCTGCATCCTCCTGCCTACTGGCTCCTTTTTTCTCCCTTTTGGGGAGAATTTCCGTGTAGATTCGGCGTTTTACGTCGATTGTGCAGACTGCAGTTATTGGCCAATGTAATTAAGCCACGAACTAAAACTCGAATGGCAATGGCCAAGGATAGGCGCCTGAAACTGGCAGTGAAACTGCCAAGGACCTGGATGATGACGATGATGACTATGCTGTTGCTCTTGCTACTGGGAATATAGTTTTTTGTCGCCGCTTTTCGCTGGTGCCGCTGGGGTGTGGGCCACTTGAAGTAACTCGCCAGCAGCAGCAGCAGCAGCAGCATTGTTTTCAGCTCAGCGGCCGCTAAAAATAGTCAAAGGCATGTGCCCTCCATCTGCAACGCCAAACGGGCAGAGGCTGGCAGGCTGGCAGCCACATCGAGGCATCGGCATCGGCATCGGCATCTGTGGCTATGTTTCCCCAACGTTTCTTCTTCTCGCGTTGTATGCTTAAGGAAGGAAAATTGTTGTAGCAGAGAGAACAAGCAGAAACAACCGAAAGATACCCAGTGAATAGAAAAAGAACAGCAGCAAAAAAGTAATATTCTAGAAATTATTGGGCCGACTCGAGATGCACAAGTGAATGGTTCAAAAGAGAATAGAAATATCAGCTTGTGATCAACTAATATACCCCAAAATAAATGGTGCAATTGAGTAATGGGAGAAAAGAAAAAAGCCATCACACAATGACAACACGAGACGAGACGAGACGAGACGGGTTTCCTTTTTCAAAGCGGCCTGCAAGGAAATGCCTTAAAATAGGCAACAAAAGAGTAAAGACTGCTGCACACCACACACAAGGGGGAGAGTCGGGACTGCGACTGGGACCGGGATCGGGAATATTTTGTGGCATTTTGCATGGACGAAGGCAACCCGAAGGACGTCGTCAAGTGCAGAGAGCAGCGCCCTGCGTCAAGTTGCCAAAGCAATTGAGTTTGAGTTGACTTCGAGTTGACTTGAAGTCCATTGGAGGTGGCGGCTCCTCTCCTCGCCATGGCGTTTTTCCCGAGGTTTCTGGGATGGATTGCCTGTCGGTGTTGTTCATTCACATGAATAGAACCAGAGTGGGAGAATGGGAACTGGGAGCGAGTGAGCCCACACCAATGCGCGGCATTCCCCATGCTCCATGCCTCCCTTGGCATACCTCAAAAGCGAAAAGCAGACCCACTCGAAGCCAAAGTTGCAATTGAAAGAAAAGAAAAACGAGAGAACAACGAAAAGTGCAGGGCTGCAGGGAGGTGTAAGGAAAAATTATATGCCACGCGCTTCTCTGTGTTTAATTTGGATCTGGCGTTTTTCACATGGCTATGCCAAGGCATCCAATCAGCGTTGCAGCGCTTAAATAATTCATGTGGGACAATGAATATCTGTACCACTGACTGACTAACTTTGTGGCAGCTCTACCTGCCACACAGCTGCACCTTTCTGCCCCCTCCCCATCCGGAAAATGGGAAAACTAGTTCGCGACGACTGACAAACAGAGACAAACACAGAGGGACAGAGGGACATTGAGACAGACCTCGAGACTGAAACAAAGGCTTAGGGCTGGGGCTGGGGCTGGGGCTGGGGCTGGCAACAGAGTTGTAGATTATCTAGGGGGCGTGTGCCGCTTGACATTAACAAGGTCATCCTGGGGGGGGTAATTTGCAATCGAATTTCTATAATCCGAATGCCTTAACTATTGATGAACGGCAACGGACAAACGAGCAAAATAAACGAAGACGGTGAGGGGCGGTAGAAACAAAACGGAAGGAATTCCTCAACACTTGTTAATGGTCAAGGCAGTCGGTCCTTGGTCTGGTCCTTGTCTGGTTCTGTTCGTTTCGTTTCGGTTCTCACCTCCAAAATCTTTGAATGGCACCAGAAGGCAGATGCGCCACCCCGTATCCATTTGGTAAGACACAATGCAAAGGGGCTACTGTGTTTGTGAGTGATAAAAATCAAGAAAAATACAAAGCCAAGAGTAATGCTTGAATGCAAGAATTTTAATCAGAAACTTATATCTATTTGGCATAAGCGAAGGATTGTAAAACTTTCAACGGAAAGGCAATGAATGCTTTAGCGGGAAAGTGTGTAACTTAGTGACTCAGTCCCTTAGACAGGAGCAGCATGCATCAGCAGTTGTCGGTTCCTTGAAGGCCATTCAAAGTGCTACAAAGAGAGCAAACTTCCAGTTAATTTTCAGTACATTTCCATGTTGCTAGCACCTAAAATTCATTCGTTCTGAAAGCTCTTTCCCACTAAGCCGCTTTTTGCTGCAAAACCCCTTTGGGGTTTGCTTCATTTTGTTTTCCTCCTGGTCATCAGAGCTTTGGCCCTCAATTTTCACACATTTTGGCCGTTCTCTCACTCTCTCTCTCTCGCTATTCCAGGCAATCTTCTTCATCAACTTTTGAGTCACTCAACTTTTCATGGAAACCAATGCGGTGCCCCCCGAGCATCCTCCTCCCCACCATCCATGCATCCACCTCTGACCCCCGACTGTTGCTTTTGCGTTTTTCTCACATTAACACCTTTCCCGTCAGCAGGTTGTGAGGTTTTTCATTTTATTTGTGGATATATCTTTGATTTGATCTTTGGCAAGTTTTTTGTTTTTGTTTTTTTGTTTTTTTTTTTTTATTATTTTTTTCCCTTTAGCTGCTTTCGATGTTCGTTGGAGGAGAACTTAAAAAGCAATTTGCTTGGGGGAGCCTGAAGGCGCAATAAATAGAATACGAAATCGAAATAGGAACAAAATACAAATAAAATACTTACACACAGCACACAGATGAGCTGAGAAATAGACGAGAAATACGATTTAGCTTCCGAGTCTATCTGTGGGGTGGGTTTGGTTTTTGTTTTGGTTTTGGTTCGGGCATAATTAAGTGCAAATCTCTGGGCAAATTGAGTGTCTGTGGCAGCTGCTGCTGTTGCTGCTGTGGCACCGCCACCACTCACCTTTTTTCCTGCCCACTCTGCCTCCCCCCCACGCCACTGATTCATTGATTGAGTCAACAAACGAAAAATCATTTAGCCAAAACGAACATTTGGCCGACCGATCGTTCAGGACAGACGGACAGATAGACTCTGTGGCATTTTAACCCAATTTTTCGTTGGCTCTCTGGCAAATTGAACAACAATTTAATTGCTTGGCCCCCCATCACCACCCCAGCAACGCAGTCTCTCCTTCTCTCTCTTTCCCCATCTCTGAGGCTACCGATGATCACCGTTAACAGGCCGAACAGTTTTCGATTTTATTAATAAAGTCGTAAAATTGCAAGAGTTTATCACTGCAGCTGCAGCAGCAGCAGCAGCTCTCTCTCTCTCTCTGACTCTCTGACTCTCTCTCTCTTGTGTCTAATTCTCTTTTTTTCCGCCTAATTTCGTTGTGATTAATTTTGGACTCGAATCTCTGCGAGACTCTCATTCCCATTCCGCCAATTGGATTTTCTCTGTGGCTTCTTTTTTTTGGCACAGTTTTTCACTTTGACACGCAATGCAAGGGGAGGAAGACACATGCAAAGGCATTCGCAGAGACACAGAGAAGGAGGAGATTGGAGAGGCGGAAGTTTGGTGCAGAAAGAAGTTCTAAAAGAGAGCGAGTTTTTCTCTTCCGTTTTCAGTCGCAGCTCGCAATTCATTTCGATTGGTAGTCGATAGGTTGTGTTTCAAGCACAACTGTACTTTTGAGGATAACATTTATATATCCTGTTTGTTTGAGTGAATCCTTTCGTATTTGAATCCTGTATCTTTTCGTATCCTGCCTGACATTTGTTGACTTCTTCTACGTCCATCAATCTGCTGCTGTGGCATTCATGAATATGCAGCAGGATTGCCATTGCCACTGCCACACGCTTTTCCCTTTAGGAATTTACTTCCGTTGCTGCTGCTGCTGCTTGCTACGTGTGTGATTTACATTATAATAATTAGTTTATGTTTATTGTCTTTGACTTTGATGCCAGGACACCTCTTCCTGGCAGAAATGAAGCAACCAGAAACACAACAGGCCACAGGGAGCATTGCAATCCGAATCCCAACCTTGACTTGATTTTGAGTAACCAAAGGATGTACCCACAGTCCTGTTTTCTTTTGGGTCTCGAGATTGACTTCCCCGAGGAACTTGCTTGGTTCTACTAGTTGTAGTTTTCTTGCCTGCATTGCGGATTGCATTTCCAAGTGAAATATGTACGAGGCAACTATCCACTGGCTCGTGTGTGTGGCATGCAGGAGAAGAGCATTCCGAGTGTCGCATGTTAGATGTCAAACGATTCACAGGGGGGGGTGTAGCTCTTTTATGTTCTGTGTCAATGAATAATGAATCCGAGTCTTAATTGGGCCAGAAGCTCCTTAGCTGATTGTCTCTTAATTATGTTACCTTTGAGTTCTAGTCGGCCAACAGGTAATTCATTTGATTTCTTCTGCTGCTGCTCCTCCTCCAAGTGGATGGATCGACTTTTAATGCATCATCTTTGCATGGAATATTGGTTGTATTGTTGCCAGACCCTCCTTTGAGAGGGTATTCAATTCTCCATCTGTGGGCTCGTACCTCCTCCATGGCTTTTTTGCATTTGTCATTTCAATTAGCAATGGACCCGAGACCCGCAAAACCCCAAGATCCACGATCCAAGTAACTCTTTGTCTTTGTCGCTGTTGTCGCTGTTGTCGCTGTTTCTGGCGGCAGCTTTGGATCTGTCTATGGCTTTGGCTTTGGCTTTGGCTTTGGCTTTGGCGCTCTGTGGGTCTCTCTCCCTCGTGAGTGTGTTTTGGCCCTGTTCTGCCTTTGCTGGCCGACCTGTGGGCGTGAAATGAGTTGGCAAAACAATAAAGAACGTATGTACAGTGTACTCGGGTATATAATTTGTATAATTTAAATGTGTGCTGCCGGCAGGGACGGGAAGGGTAGGGGAGCATTAGCATTCGGCACTCGCAGAGATCTCTTGTCTGTTGTTCTGCATTCGCCATTCGGCATTCGGCATTAATGAGTGGCTCATTAATCACTCGCAATTGGCAATTGGCAGAAATGCGAGACCAAAATGAAATGGCATCGAATGGAATGAATGATTGACTGAATGACTAACCAAATGACTAGCTGAGTGGCTGACTGTTTGACTGACTGATGGACCAATAGGCTGCAAAGCAATAGTTATGCAAAAAAGCGCACGAAAACTGTTGCATGAGAGAGAATCTCGCGAGTTGCCAGTCGCTAGAGATGCAAAGATGGGAAGATGGCGACGGGAAGATGTTGGCAGAGTTGGCAGAGTTGGCGACTCCCCCGCGGGCTGTTTGCTGCCTCGCGTATGGCGTATGATTAATTTTGTTTTCGGCTCGCTAAAATCATTTTGCATTATGCAAAAAAGGAGTGGTGGAGCGTTGCAAGTGGTGGATATCTTTTTGCGTGCCATGTGGTTTCCGCTAACTGCTGCACACACACACACACACACATTTGCATGATGATAATTAATGAGCGAAACACACAAACACAAAACATGGGGCAGCATGGTGTAGGGATTGCAGTGCGTATACGTGATGTGTCGTAACAAAATCCCCCAAAACAAAACAAAGAACATCTATGCAAAGAGGATATCCATTCGAAGAGTGGGATCGGTATTTGGGGCAAACACTTCATGGAATCTCACACGTACTCGCAGTGTGTGAGTAAAATGCGAGTACTTAGATCCCCGACAACCGCAGAAAGTGGGAATTATTTGAGTAAAATGTTTAAAGTTCATGTCCAGCAAAGAGCGGGCCAAGAAGGGTGTATAAATTCTGTTCTGTGCATCATAATCGAGCTCCAACTCTGCATTAAGTATATGTAGGTAGCAGCCAGAGCACGGTAAGTGCCAAAGTGAATAGCAAGCCAAAAAAAAGACTGCAGCCAAATGAAACACTCGTCGAAATCAAAGGAATTCCCATGAATATTTTCTGCTTTTTTCGCTCAGTGCATCATCAGTGAAGGTCGCTGCTTAAGATGTGGCTGGCTGTAGGCATAATGCCATTTCTCCTTCTCCCAACTCGAAAGTTATTTAAGATTAATTATAAAAGCTCTCCGTTTTTTTGGAGATTATGTTAATCAAAGTGTATGCACAAATATACACAAATATGTTAGCCGGCAATCAACTTAAACGATGCCCAGCCCCTCCGCCCCCAAATGCTCTTTTCAATATGTGCCCCCCTTCCCGCTCTTCAGTGGAACTTTCAGGACTTTTGCCTGCCTGTCGAGCCTCCGTCGATACAAAAAGGAAAAAGTTACACAAACTCAATTTTGTAAAAGCGAATTCTGTCCTTGCCGCCACCAGCCACCAACCAACCAGCCACCAGCAAAATGTTTGCTCGTATATTTAATGTAATTTGAAGATGTTTTCACAATTTGCGCAAAATATTTATACAATTTTCTCCCTCTTTTTGAGGACACACACAAAATATTTGAAAGAGGGCTAACAAAAATATGCAATTATCACCGAAAAGAGCCTGCAGAGTGCTGCTCCAAGTGCCGGTCCATGGGTCCGTCCCAGCCACGTGATTAATGGTCACCAGGAGCGGGCACATGTTTGGGTTTAGTCTCTGAATCGGTTTCGATCTGGAATCGTAATCGGAATTAGAATTCGAATTAGAATTGCCATGGCCCAATGCTTTTGTCTTACAGCGGTCTTTGTGCCACATGGCTCGTTGTCTTTCTTTGGGCATGTGCCAGAATGTCCAACTTCGAATGATTTGATACCCTAGGAAACGCCTTACGCTTCGATATATGCCTGAATTTATCAATACGTATAGCCCCCACTGAAGAAAGGGTATTCCATTCTGCCTATGGGGCTGGCCTCTAATTCTAATGCTGCTGCTGGTCGGGTGGAGTTGTGTGGGAGGTTGCCCCATGGCCACCACTTGACAGTTAGCCCACACTCTGCAGAGCAGCAAAGAACAGGCCAGACACAGACACTCATGAGTGTGTGTTCGAGTGTTGGCCAGAACTTTGGCGCGCGGCTTTTGCACTTTGATCACGGCGAATCCCACGCCGCTAGCCACGAGCAGACATGGCCATGGCCAATTCCTGTTGGCCAACTTAATCTGCATATTGGCCCACAATTGTGGCCCACCACACAATTAACTCACTTACAAAACGTACAATAATTGGCCATTGAATGGCAGCGAACCACCGACCAAACCACTCCGAACCGACTCCCGCCATTCCCATAACTCATTCATAACACATTTCGGCTGTTCTTTTGTATCTTTCAGATGAGCATCGCATAAACTCTGGCTCATGGGAGGACACCTTGGACGACCAGCAGCAACAGCAGCATCAGACGTCTTCGTTTATCCACTCGCCGTCGTCGATCAATCCGGGGCACAACGCCAGCATCACCACAGCGCAGCTGCATAGCGCCTTCAGTCGACGCATTGCCGAACAGCGAGAGCAACGAGAGCAGCAGCAGCAGCGAGAGCAGCAACAGCAGCAGCGATCCTGCAACAATCTCAGTCTTAAAGGCAGTCCTAGCGGCAGCCAGGACAGCGGCGCCCCCACAATTGCCGGCGGAAGCTTCAGCGCCAACGGTGGCCAGGCTGCCGTTGGTGTTGGCGTTGGCGTTGGGGCAGTCGTAGGCAGCAGCGGCGCCTGCAGCAGCACCAGCAGCGAGCGAGACAACAAATCGCCGAGTCGAGATAGAGAGAGGGAGAGGGAGAGGGAAGCACCAACCGCCAGCCACTCCGACGAGGAGGTATTAACCGAGGAGGAGCAGACCAGCAGCAGCGTGAGTTCTTTAAGCGCCAACAACCAACGCAATTCGCAATTGCGTTCCACCTTCAACAAGGCCAAGCAGCATTTGTCCTTTGACAAATGGCGCACGGCCGGCACCGGCACAGGACCCGGTTCCGGTTCCGGTTCAGGCACCGCAACAGCCGGCACTTCTAGTAGCTCTGACAGACAAACCGCAGCCCCATCCACAGACAGCAACATGATTATGCGCAGGGCCAGCGCCTGCACGATGCCAGCCACAGGCGGCTCATCGTCGTCATCGCAGCGCGAGGACCTCACGACTCCCGGCGAGTCCCCAGGCGGACGTCTCTCTCGCTGGTTCTCGATACGTCGCGGCTCCACGCACCAGTACGATGTGCGCCAGTCGACGGCATCCAGCTTCGATACGCCCGATGCGGCAGCAACGGCAACGGCAACGGCAACGGCATCGGCATCGGCCGCTGGCACCACCACCTTGGGAGGATCTCCGAAAATAGTGGCAGGAGCAGCACTGGACTGCGCCTCGCCCGGCAAGCTTGCCACATTGGGAGCCAGCAAGATGATGCCCGGCGTACCTGAGGTAAGCCTACAACCCAACAACCAAGCGAAACGAGTTACTAGCAGGAGTCTCTGCCATTTGTGGTTCTCTTTTTCAGAATGAAGATGATGAGGGATCCGCTTCGGCGGTGGCCAGCAACCGCTTCGACATGGACATGATGCTGACGCCGAGCGGCAGTCGGGCAGTGGCAGCCAATGGGGGGGGCAATGCCCGTACCGCTCATGGCCGTCTCATTGTACCGATGCTGCCACCGGCACCGGCCGGACTCTCGCAGCAGCAGCTCAAGCGGCGACACATTGTGGCAGCCATCGTGCACAGCGAGAACTCGTATGTGGCTACCCTCCAGCGTCTAGTCAATGTGAGTACCACGATGTCAGAAGGGATCCAAAGGATAACAATAGAACGCATTTATTCGAGGCATAGACAACGGCATAGTAAACTTTTGTGATGTGTAGTCGAAAATCAGAAGACAACAAAATGGTTTAGAGTTCTCGCTCTCTCTTTTCCATCGTCGTTCTCCAGGCCATTCTGCTGTCTTCTGGTTTTTGTGTTCGGTCCGAAATAATTATGTGTGAGAGTGAGAGCTCCGACTAGACTTGCTCCACTTCTTCCTGTTGCTTGGAAGACTGTACGGCCCCTTGGACAAAGCACTCCTTTAAGGAGAAATGTATTGGAGGCACAACGACTAGCGCCATGTATTCTGCCAACACCTGAGACTCATTTGAGGACTGCTCTTGAGGCTCTTCCTGTGGAGTCATCTCCTCTGGAAGCTGCTTCTTCTGGCTCTTCTTTCCCAGCCGCTCCTTGAGGCTCTTCTTTTGGGAAGCTTGGGAAGCCTTCTTGAGGTTCTTCTGTGATGTGTGTTTGATGGCTGCCTCTTGCGGATGCTCCTTCTGATCTCCGCCCAGCAGCATCTCCACCTCCACCTCAAATGCCTGCTGCTGGAGCAGCTTTTCGTCGATTTTCCCACCAATCAAGTTGCAGATCTTTTCGCAATCGATCAGAAGGTTGACTTCAATGGGCACCAGCATGTAGCGCGCGCCCGTGATCGGATCTGTTTGGATTGTACCCAACTGCTGCTCGTCCTGCGGCTGAATGTGATTGATAAGCGGCCCCAAGGGTGTGGCCTTGGCCCACTTGCTGACCTCCTGCGGATCCGCCTTAGAGAACTTCTCGACCAGGACATCCTCGTAGCTGGTTACCCAGAACTTGTGCACCTCCGAGGGCTGTATCTGCAGATAACCCTCCCGTTCGCCAGCCTCCACCAATACCTTGACCTGCCCAAAGGCATCGGCAATCAGTTGCTGCTCTGTTGGATCACCCATTATGGAGTATTACGAATTACAGAAAGCAAAAAATACACAGGAATTGAATTTCTCGTGCTCGTAGTGGATGAATTGTTGTGACTGGATTGAGTGTGGGATTGCCTCTAGAGTTGGGGAAGCTTGTGGGAATGGGATACTGATTAGATTATATCTGACTTCGTCCGTTCAGGCAGCGGTGGGCAGGTCCTTGCTACACACAAGACGATGCGCACAATGATGCTTGGACTCGTGAGGCACAAGTGAATGCTGCAAAAGAGAATGAACGGGAATGTAGTAATGGCCTGCCCACCGCTGATCGAGACCCATGAAGTGCATGACACCCATATTACTCGTAGTAGTCGTAGTGCCCCCCCCCCCCATAATTATCGTATCTATCGCAACTATCGTAACCTCTGTAGCACCTGTAATTAATCATTAATCTCATGTCAAATCATTTGATCTCTTTACATGCCATCCATCCTGTTCCCATGCCATGAATCTTCGCCACTAAACCAATCTTCATAACTAACACAAAAACAATCTTCACTAACACTAACACACCTAACACCACACACTCACACACACCACACGCCCAAAAAGTAGTTGCAAAATTAGACCCAAACAAAAGAAAAGACAAACAGAGATACAGAGATACAGAGATAACCCCAAAAACCCACACAAAAATTACAAAATCACAAATCAAGAACAGATCCTTGAACTCAAGATACCCCATGGAGTTAGCTTTTGGTAAAAACCGAAATATAATTACTCTCCTCTGTAGATCCTCGATAACTAATGCAAATTAATCGCTCTCTCTCTTGCTTGTGCTTAGGATTACAAGAAACCCTTGGAGGAGTGCAATCCACCCGTTCTGAATCCAGTGAAGATCGCCACTCTGTTCCATTGCCTGCCGGACATACTGCACTCGCACAAGCTGTTCCGCATCTCGCTGGCTGAGTGCGTACGCAACTGGGACAGGGACGAGAAGATTGGGGATTGTTTTGTGAGCGCTTTTGGCAAGCCGCAGCTGCTGGAGATCTACTCTGGCTTCATCAACAACTTCTCGGCGGCCATGGAGCTGGCCAAGATGGAGGAGAAGCGCAAGTCCGCGCTGGCTGACTTCTTCAAGGTGAAGCAGATCAGCGCCCACGATCGCCTGTCGTTCTTTGGGCTGATGGTGAAGCCCGTGCAGCGCTTTCCCCAGTTCATATTGTTCCTGCAGGATCTGCTCAAGTACACACCGCAGGGCCATCACGATCGCATGTCCCTCCAGCTGGCCCTCTCCCAGCTGGAGCTGCTCGCCGAACTGCTGAACGAGAGCAAGCGCGAGGCGGAGCAGTATCAGGCCTTCAAGGAGATGCTCGGCCACATCTCGGGCACCTTCAACACGCGGGCACTCAGCAGCGTCAGCGTCACCGATGGCGGCGGTCCACGTCCGCGCTACCTTCTGCGCGAGGACAATGTCACCCACATGGAGTTCAACCAGGCCGGCCTGATGGTCAAGTGCAAGCAGCGACGGCTGCTGCTGCTCAACGACAAGGTCATCTGCGTGTCCGTCGCCCCCAAGCAATCGCACGATTTCGGGGCCACCGAGAAGCTCACCTTCAAGTGGATGTTCCCCGTCAACGATGTCGAGATTGTGGACAACAGCACATCGGCCACGCTGTCGCGTATACTCACAGCAGGTGAATACTCGTACATCCACGTACATTCTCTGTATCGCTAATCCTTGAATACCTAACTCCTTGCTTTTTACAGGTCTCAATCGCGGGGGCAGTCTCAAGTCGAACAGCAGCACTGGCGGTGCCACTGGCAGCCCCTATGCCCATGGCACGCTACCGGGCTATGGCGGAGCGGACAGCAGCTCGCCGGCAGCGGCCCTCACCAGCGGTGCCGACAACCTCTGCAGCGAGATGAGCACTTTGATGTACGACTACGAGGTGATCTCGCGTATCCACGATCTGGTGGGTAGCCTCAAAGGCAGCTACAAGGATCTGAATGCGAACACGACACGCACCGTGCTGAATGCCATACAGGGCTCCATTCAGCGCAAGGACGAGGAAATGGCATGGGTGGACTCGTGCTGTCTGCAGGTGGTCGGACGCCACAAGTCCGGCAAGGAGGAGACCTTCACATTCCAGACACAGAGTCCACACGTCAAGAAGGAGTGGATCACGGAGCTGCGTCTGGCCCAGCTGGCCCTCGATCCGAACAACTCTCCCGCCTGGGAGCGTAGCGGCTCCCAGCCAGGCCATCCGGCCCTACAGTCCGCTGATCGTCAGGTGCCGCATCACACACCCGAACAACTGCAGCTACAGGAGGCTATACAGCAGAAGCAGTCGCGCAAGATGCCGCTCTTTGTCAAGGCAATGCCCATCTTTAAGTCACAGCATCAATCCGAGGTGTGTATCCCGCCAGAGAGAACCTAAAGGAATCTGAATTTACCCATGTTATCCATTATCTTGTTTGCAGGTGCGCTGTGGATGCTATTACAGCATTGCCAATGACACAAAGCAGAGCGGCAATGCGCGACGGCGGCACAAGCAGCTGAATTATCTGTGGATGTGCAGCAGCGATGGCACCTCCTCGCATGTCGCCATCTTTGCCCAGCATCCGCAGCAGGCGGGCAACTTGCGGGAGGCGGGTGCCTTCGACCTGCAGGAGACACAAGTGTCGGCACTGGAGTTCATCAAGGGGCTGGACCAGTGGAAGATGCAGCGCGAGGAGCCATCGGCCAGCCTGCTGGGCGATCTCATTTGGATGGGCACCGACAGCCGCAAGCTGTTGATCTACTCGGCCCGCAATCCGGAGCAGGAGGAGCAGCTCGGCAGCTACGCAGTGCCGGGCGCTGTGAAGCGAATTCTCTACCATTTCGATGCCATCTATGTGGCCCTCTCGAATGCCAGCGTCTTGATATATCGGCGCGCCTTCGACGGGGTCTGGCAGATGCGCGAACCGCAGCTGATTGCGCTGGGCGAGACGGGTTTCCCCGTGCCCAGTCTGCTGCCGATCAACATGAATATCTATGCCTCGTGCTCGAATCGGGTGTACGTGCTGAACGCCCTCAATGGGGAGCTGCAGCGCAGCTTCGAGGTGCAGCACGGCGCCACCCAGGAGGTGAATCTGATGGCCCACTCGGGCATCGGTCTGTGGATCTCGCTGAAGAACTCCACCGTGCTCTGTCTCTACCACACGGAGACGTTCAAGCATTTGCAGGACATCAACATTGCGTCCAGTGTGCTGCGGCACGATGGCCGCAAGGAGCAGCCGCTGAACAACACCTCTGTCTATGTGACCGCTCTGATGGCCTGCAAGGGTCTGCTCTGGGTGGGCACCAATGTGGGCATTGCCGTCACCATTCCGCTGCCCCGCCTCGAGGGTGTGCCCATCATCAGCGGCGGCATCAACATGTCTTGCCACGCGCACTTTGGGCCGATTACCTTCTTGCTGCCGCTCATCCCGAAGGTGTATCCCACCTACAAGCCGCCGCCCACCGGCCTCACTGTGCCGACAACAGTGCCCAGCATGGGCGATGACCTCCAGCTGCCGGCCATCGATGCCGATCCGAAGCTGGAGATCGACGATTGCTCTGTCGTGCTGCGGCGCGACCTAAACAAGTCCGCGGACAGCTCCTCGATTCCCTCGGGCTCCATAATGATCCGAGACCTGAGCACGGAGACTGCCGGTGGCGGCGGCGGAGGCGACTCGGCCGCTCCCTCGGCTGCCTCCTCTCCGCGCAGCTCCAAGCTGGACAAGCAGGGATCGCTGGACCAGAGCTTCACGGCAAAGATCCGGGCCTCGCTGGCCAATTCGCCGGCTTTCCATCGCAAGCGATTCCGCGATTTGGGCGCCGCCCAGGATGCCAGAATGTCCAAGACTCTACCCAGGGGACATGGCTCGACCGGCGGAGCAGCCGGAGGCGGTGCATCGGGCGCTTCGGGAAGCGCTGGAGGAGGTTCCGCCTCGGGCTCCCAGCATGGCGGGGAGCAGGGCTACTGCGATGTGTACGGACTGTATGGCAAGCTGATTTTCGTGAAGGAGGACTACGATGCCGAGGAGGGGACACAGGGCAATCTCATGGACATGATGTACGAGGGAATGCGTCGCTCCGATCCCGAATTGGCCGCCATACCCGGCAAGGTGTGCACCCTGGACCGGCGTCTGCGCATGAAGGCCTCGAGGCCTCGCTCCCTCGATCTATCCAACTGGTCCGTGGACTCTAAGTCCTCCAGCCTGTACACGTCGTCGGGCAGCGAGGAGAGCATGGGCATTCGGCTCTTTGGCGGCCGTTCGGTGTCCCGCAACAGCAGCAGCGCCAGCCACAAGACATCCGGCACTGGCAGCGATCTGGGCAACATTTCCGAGAACGGTCTCATGACCACAGCCGACATTCATCACCATCAGCAGCAGCAGCAGCAGTCCCAGGCACAGCACAGCACTCCCAACAAATCGGATAACACCTTGGGAGCTGGAGCATCATCTGGAGCAGGAACTTCTGCTGGAGCTGGACAGTCATCGGATAAGCCAGCGGCTGCCGTGGCCACACTGAAGCGCAAGCAGAAGCAAAATACAAAGCAGCAGCAGCAGCAGAGCGCCGATGGGCCCCGCACCGTGATCACCCTGATGGGGGGCCGCGGCTATTGGCGGCACTTGTGGCAGAGCCCGAACGCATCGCCCAGCCACAAGGGTGGCAGTGGTGGCAAGAATGACGCCTCTGGCTCCGGCTGTGGACCGAGCGGCTCCGGTAATGGTGGCGGCGGTGGGGGCTCCTCGCCGTCGAGTCCATCGCTGACGGCCAACTCCAACGATGCCCATATAGTGGTGTGGGAGAAGAAATTATAAAATCAGGAGTTGGTGTGCTGCTGCACCCTACAGCAGCAGCCCCACCAGCACCATCCGCCCCTCACGGAGCTGTGGCGCCGCGTGGGTGAGCAGCAGCAACAGCAGCAGCAGCAGCGGCGGGGACGCGGGCGTGTCCGCTTCCGCGGATCGTTTATGCAGCGTGATCGCAGTGCCGGCAATGAGGGGAATCTCCTACGTCCCAGCACCAGCACCGGCGGTGGATCCGGTGGCATACTGAGCTCCAGCCTGAAGCGGCTCACGAAGCTAAAGCGGGGCGGCAGTTTGAAGGAGTTTTAAATTGAAGCAACAGCAGCAGCAGCAGCAGCAGCATGGAATGGAACGGGACAGAGTCCTGCAACCACAACCATAAAAACAAACCCATAAACACATAACCACTAACCAACCAATTTTGGTGTACAATTTAGGCCAATATTAGAGGCACAAAGTCCGCGGCCACATATTACTTGTTTAGTAGAGTTGTTTTCGCGGGTCTCCCCCTGAAGCTTTGGGGATACCCCCCCCCCCCCCGGCCCCAACCAATATCGAATATATTTATTACAATATATAGCGAATCTTTCTGAACAAAACCCATCAGCCATTAAACCCCAGCCCCCCCAATCTCACCCTCTATCCATTATCTGCATTATCCTTTTGGTTTCCCTCTCTCGCGTATTCTCTTTAAACTCTAAAGTAGCCATACGAATGTGTTTTTTTTCTTAGTTTTTATATGCATATATTTAGTATATAACTCTGAATATCCAAATATACACGCGTGTTTTTTTTTTGTCGTTAGTCGTTTAAGATCTACATGTTATATAGCCACTATATAGAGTGCTAAGGAATATATATACAATTACAAATACATACACACACACACACATAAATCTACGATCTACAGATCCGCAGATCTAGGCTAAGAAGGGAGCGGCAAAGCCACCAGCTAAGGGAAATGAGAAATGTTGTCTGTACAAACAAATTGTTGATAAGATAGTAGCTTGAAAAGAAAAGTTAAAAATTATTAAACGCAAACGAAATGTAAGTTTCTATACGATATAAATATACATACACATATGTATAATATACGACACATATGAGTGTAGACTGGCCGGAATGTGTGAACGATAAAGAACAGTGCTATAGGAGATGATGGCAGAGAGTGTTTTTTGGAACTGAACTTTTTGATCTGGCGCAAGGCGGGAGGACTCTCCCTCGGTGAGAGTTGATGCGTTTTTTTTTTTTGTTTTTTTTGATCATATTATACTCTATATTGTTGTGTAGCGCACCGTGTACTGTGCTTTTGTCCTCTTGTCGTCAGTGTCGTAGTTTTGTTGAAATGAATACATACGTATTCGGAAGTATTTCCTTATACAATTTCATAACGAAATTATATCTTGGTCCCCCCCACTACTATGGGGTTATGGGACAGATACTCTTCTTATATGCATTGGGTGTGCACACGAACCACGGAAACGGCAACAATTTATATAACTCTATGTGTCCACGAATATTTGTAAACGTTTACAACAAACAAAACAAAAACAAATTGAACAAGTAAAAAACAAATGATTTTTTTTTTTTCAACTAAGGCACTTGGTAATAATATACAACAGAAAACAGAAAACAGAAAACAGAAAGGGGAGAAATATCTTAAATATATACAACACATATACAATACTTATATACGATTTACATATACAAATATACTTATATACAATACCTACATATATGAAACAAAAAGAATATACATGTGTGTTTAATAAAAACATATTCATCTGAAGAAAAGAAACAAAACCAAACGAGAATCGAAATTGAATCCGTTGAGTCCTGCACGATTATTGTTTTCTGGTTTTTTTTTTTTTTTGGTGAATATCTTTTGGATATACGATGGTATGTAAGTCAGGCATAATGAAATTATGTAACTTTTTTGATATCACACACATACATATGTGCGTTAACGCACCCCCCTATATGCATAGTAAAACATCTACATACATACATCAATATACGCGTATACGCGAAATATATTTACATAAATATCTACAAACACACACAACAAATATTGTATTTACCCCCCGATTTACACCGGGCAACATCGTATACGTATATAGATGGCATATTTATCAGCAAAACGAAACATCAATTGCTTTCTCTGTGTATTAACAACAACAATATTATACGAGTTACATATTTATGCATGCAACAAACAAAGAAAATGTATTAAAAATATTCAAAAAAAATATATAACATTGATGTGCATTTTTATTTACGGGTAGCATAGGGATAATGATACCTTTATTTGCCATATTCATTTGTGATCTATTGGCACTCTTAAATGCTTATATGCTTGGGTAAAATATCCTTGATTGGATTTTTAAAAGCTTCTGCCTAAGCCGGGAGAAGATCTTGAATGCCCATTTGTAGCTGTGAGTACAAAGCTGAAGCTGGAGAGTTTTTTTCGATGGCGTTTCAATGCAATTTTCCCGACTTGCCCGCACACATGCGAGGGTTTGACATAGGCGCGAATCCTGAGTCCGAGACAACACCTTGTGGCCTACAGCTGCATGAGTGCATGGCCATCGGCACTGTTTAAATTTTAAAATACGCTCGTAAAAGTGTGATATCACAGCAGTCTACACATGTAGACTATGCTCTAATCTAGTCTCTGAGAACTGGGTCATGATTGGTAGAAAACGCTTCCTCTGTGCGTGTCGAATATTTTCCATAACTCATTGACTACCAGATGTACATAAAAGTACATTCAAATTGTACATACATATGTAAGTAGCTTATAGGGGAGTGATTTGTAGAAAAACATATAGACACACATCTTTATTCGAATACAATAAATGACAAGTTGTTTGGTATAAAAGAAAGTGAGACAAAAAAAAGTTATATATATATATGTATACATATATGTAAGTAGAAGTAAGTGTAACTAGCGCCAAAAAACATTTCACAGTACAACAAAGAATCCTTCTCTCGTTCGCGCTCTCGCTCTCGCTCCTGCCTCTATCTATCTCTCTCCTCCTCTATCGGCGTCTCCTTTTCTATGGAAGGATACTACACGGACTCGTATATATGGCATGTGGGAAGCGGCGACGCCGTACAAATGCTTCGAGATTACAGATTCGATTACTACTTGAACACTCGCTGAAGGCGATTTGTGAGTCGGTGCGGTAGTGAGACTGCGGGCGGGGATGGAACTTAGATGCCGCGATAGGACCGATGTGCCAGGAAGGCACTGATAAAGTATAGAACGGCATTGACCAGTCCCAGGATAGCGGCCACCATGTAGCCGTCATGCTTGACGTCGCGCAGACGAATCAACAGGCAGATGGAGGAGGCCAGGATCAGGATGGCAGCGACACTGTGGTAGATCAGCTCCTGCAATAATAGAAACAATACGAACCCAATGAAAACATGGTAAAGATCAATGCAGGGTCTTGGCAGCACTCACGTAAATCGTCTTGGCGATGATGCCCCCCGTGCTGAGGGAGGTGAGGCAGGCGAGCAGTAAGCAGAATGTCCCTATCATAAACGTGGTGGCCATCAGAAAGTGGAACAGATCCTGCTGTCCAGAGTAAAAGTAGCTGCGGTATCCCTGATAGTTGTAGGCCAGAATGCCCACAATAGCAGCGCCAATGATCTGTTGAAAGACAGGACAGACACATTGTACACTCAATCCAATGAGATCCGATGCTTCATAATGGATAACTTACCAGCTCAAAGAGCTTGAGAATTCCCGGAAAGGACTTCAGGTAGCCCGTGTTGAGCACGATGTACGAGGTATTGGTGGTGCTGGTGGTGGTACGTGTAATGGTCACTGAGTGCGACATCTTGGCGTTGATTTCTCTCGGTGGTTTTTACTGGGGGTATCGGTTATGAGGTGGGGCCTGAAAATATTGCGTATACATAAGTATTTATCGATGCATTAATTATACATATTTGAAATACTATCCATATTGTATTGGTCTAATTAAATTTGTCATGTGCAAACAAATCTTTTAGATGGTAAATTATACCATCCAGATACTACTACTTCCCAATGGTCTGGTACTTTGACTTCTTGCACACTTCTTCTGTCGGCTTTCCTTCAGTTTTGGCCAATATTTATTTCTGTGGCAAACAAGATTTTTCCACCATTTACATAGCCAGTTCGTATGGACAGCTGTTACAGATCGATCGCCCTTGCCACGCCCATCGATCTGCACAGTTTCAGAATATTTTGGTATGTTTTTGCATGTGTGTGGATGTGGGTGTGGGTGTTTTTGTATATTTTTGGCCATACATTTGTTGTTGTTTTCGTTTTGGTTTTTGCTATTTTTTTCTGGTCTTTGTATAATTTTAAAATAATTTTCAATGCCGGCCTCGGCGAAAGCGCCAAAAGCGTTAATGAAACATCGCCAGTGGGGAGAATCGGAGAAAATGTATTTACTTGACACACAGACAACAACCATACACACTCTCCTTCTTCTCCTTCTCCTTCTCCTCCGCCTCGTTCTACTTCTCCTCCACCAGTTTTAAGGGGATTTGTGCACAGGGTGCGGGCATCTACTATATATTTCGGTCTAGTGGGAGTGGACACCGTGGATATTGCACATATGTACAACTGTATGTATGTATTTTCCGATGGGTGACGTCATAAACTTTATGGTCTGCTGCCTTTTGCTCGTTGGAAAAGCTGAGAAAAAGCTCCTAGAAATTGGGACACCCACACACATGCAACCTCAGTCGAGTGCCTTAGGGGCAAAGAAGGAGATGGACGAGTGTGGGCTACAAGGTGGGTTTACTGTTCCCAGAATAACCAGATAGTTCATAGGCAATCGAACATCACCTATACCGCAGAGTTTCTCTATTCGCAGGGATGTGTGTTTCGAATGACTCAAATGTCATTTGGGTTGGATGAGAAGACCTTGATTACAGACCTTCCTCAAGCTCTCAAAGCGACAATCCGCGGCGCATTAATCAAGGCAGGGACGGTGACGCCATCGCATCGAGATCGAGTGACGCAATAACTTACAGTACAGACTGGTCTGACGGGGGGCCCAGAACCAGAACCGGCCATGATGAGACCAGATGAGATGCTAATCGCATTATTCAATGCGCCAATTCGCAGAGGGAATGCGGCTGGTGGGGATGGTATATTATGGCATGGAATGGTCAAGGGGTGTGGCCGTGTCCATTTCAAAACATTTAGCCCAAAAACCATAAAGAAGAATGCTCGAATGTTGGAAGCATGTTGATTAGGGCACCAACGGATTTCCGCTTGGCAAACGAAATCAAAAGGGTCGGCGGGTAGAGCGGCATGAGAACAGCTGAGAACGCGCACGAATTGGGGCCTATGATATCATGTCCAAATTATGCATGCAACAACAGCAACAAGTTGTCGGTCGTGCCTAACAAATGAGTTGCCCAAATATCAGTCACTGCCACTGCCACTTTAAGTTATTTGCGTTTTCCGGAAATATCTTCAAATTGTTTGCGCCGACTAACGGTGGCTGCTGCTGCTATCGATTTGGCGATAACTCTCAATCAGTTTGTGGATGGGTGTTTTGTGGGTGTGGAGGGGGTAAAGATTGCTGATAACAGGAGTGGCAGCGGCGCTGCACCGAAGCGCTGAATCGTACTCATAGCATTCCGATTCGGTAAATGATATCATCGGACACACAGAAGCTCCACACCATGATGCAGTTTTATGGCAAACAACAAAATAATCGTAAAAAAAACAACAAAGTAATTTCAATTTAACTGAGTGCGGGAGGGGTGGAGGCTACGCCCCAGAAATTGCCGCGCATTTTTCAAATGTTTCCCCGAAAATATACTTCACTCCACTCGCATATGCACGGCCATATACACATCTACATATATCTTTCGATGGATGGATATATCTGGGTATACATAAATACTTATTGGGGGATCTTACTCTTACTTTTTGGATACTCGCTGTTCTGCGGGGGCTTTTCGAAATTTCCAATTTATTCTCGGGCTATGTGTTGGCGCGCGCACGTTGAAAACGAAACTGAAAAAGCGTTTCGCTTTTTTGCCAGAAAGCGAGCAGCCCCAGTGCCAGTCCCAGAGCGTCGCAGCCAACGCCGGCTGCGTCGTGTTCGAATGAAAACAAAATCAAGCAGAAGGCTAAAGGGGCAACTGCGACTCGACTGGACGTTGCCCAGTAGGAGGTACATGTGTACATATCATATGTAAGAAAATGCAGTCTAGTCCCTGAATCATTCTTACCTTTAACCGCCTTTAACTCCCACATTTAAACCTCCTTTGGGTTACGTTCCAGGCATTTCTATTCAAATTCCATTTGGGAAATCTCACCTGAGCGAGCCGCACATACATACATCCCGCCTTTCTCAACTACAGGGTATTCGTCTTGAGAACACAACAAGTTGGAAGGCGTCGACCGCATTGACTGACTGCCTGTCTATCGCTGACGCGCTGACGTCATGATGTCATCGTCGTGTAATCGTCGAACGCTCACCGTTTGCCGCTGGCGAGTCTGTCTGTCTGTCTGTTTGGTTGTCCTCCGGGGCCGGGGCCAACATTCCCAATAAGTAGTAGTTATGGTTTTCAATGCATTTGTCGGCCTTAAACGCGCCTCCGACATGCACTTCGCATTGTAACTGTTCCTTTATGTTCCCCCCACTCCACGCAGTGAGAGAGAGAGAGAGGAGTTGAGCGGACAATTGCACCTATTATTTTCATATGTACGAGCTTTCTCAGTCAGCCTTACCCGATTGCCAATGTGAGTGAGAGAGTGGGTGACGGAGAGAGTGGCCGTGTCAGTGAGAGTGGGTGAAGGCTCTGAAGCAAAGCGAGTGAGAGCAACAAGAGATGTGCTGTGGTGTGTGTGTGTTTGTGCGCTATGAGTAATGCAATGCCCGCGGCGCTAGTTCAAGGAAAACGCGTTGACGATGCGACACCCACTGGCCCCACCGCCAGGTAGCACTTATCAGGAGGGAGGGCGGTAGCCAAAATCTGCAATACAAAGAGAACAATTAAATGAGTAATCTAGCAAATGCATCCCTTGATGGATGTAGACAGTATAGGCCCCTCAGTAGGTTACCATGGACATTAGTCCAGCCGTTAAGGAAATGAAAAGCTTTTTTTGGTTCTCAAATGTTTTATTTCCATTGATCTCGCTGATGAATGTTTGACATGTGAATAGGCGCATGTATATGATGTATTGAATGTGTTTTTGCATATGTATGAGTGTGCTTTTTATGAGTGGCTGAATGTGAGCGCATTCCGATGTGGTGGGTGGGTTGTATGAGAGCTTGTGGTGGTGATGGTGTATTGTATGCTAAATGCATTTGCTTAGTACAATTATTGATCAAATCCTACTTTCAGTACAATTTTGTCTAACAAATCTTGTTTCGTCCTACATCCGTTTGTTTGTTTTATTCCTTTGTTCATTTTCACCTTTTGCTGCTCTGGCTGTTGCTGTGTGTGAGTGTCGTGTGTGGGAGCAATAATTAAGGCTAATTTATATTATATGTAATTGCTTTCGTTTTGGACTTCTTCCTATCGAGCGTTAGTTGAACTAGATCGATCGACAGTTTTTTTTTCGCTTTGTTGTTGTTTCTTTAAAGAATGTGTTGTTGTTGTGTTGTTGTCAATAGGGGAAACAATCTATTCGCCCTGTTCATTCTTTAGGTATGGCGGTATGGCATACGAAAAACTTGTATCAAAAAAAAATTAAACTCCGAGCGAGCAGCCAGCCAGCGCGCAAGGGCAGCGCTAGCGGCTTGGCATTTCTCATGTGATGCCATCCTGCTCTGTCTCGTGTGTGGTGTGCTGGTGTGTGATTGTATGTGTATATGTGTGTGTCTTCTATGTATTTTGCTGTGTGTGTGTACATATATGCGTGTCTTCCTTCCTTTCTTCTTGTTTTTGGATATTTCTGTTTCTGTTTCTGTTTTTGCCGCTACAACACATTCCCCTGCTCCAAAACTGACCTTTACCCTTAGTCGAGGCCATCGTCGACAAAGTCCGCCGAATCCTTTTTGGTCTTCGGCTCGCTGCTATCACTGGGCGTGTCTTTTTCCTCTTTCTCCTGGCCAAAGGCGGCTCCTGGGCCAAAGGGACCAGCTCCGTTTGGGTCGAAGCCCGGGAAAACCTGCTTCATCAAGTTGATGATCTTCGGGTTGGACACATACTTGGAAATGTTGGCCGGATTAGCAAGAATGTCCTGCATGGCGGCAGCCACCTCAGGGTCCTTCATTAGGCCCAGCATTTCGGCCATTTTAGGACCTCCGGACATGCCGCTTTCAGCGAAACCACCGGGAAAGCAGCCAGGAAAACCGTCAGGGAAGCCCCCAGCAGCTCCGCCTGTCGAACCAGCCGAGGCCTTTTGTTTATCCTGCTCTTTGCGTGCCTTATTCTGGGCACGCAGACGATCCTTAACTTTGCGCTCGGCCTGCTTGCGCTCCTGCTTGACACGATGCTGCTCGATCTTCTTTGCATTTGGGGTGACCTCGCGCAGCCACTCATCGGTCTCCTCGTCAAAGTCCAGCTTGCAAGCCTGGCGTAGATCCTTGGCGGCCTCCTCGAACTGGCCCAAAAGGCGATGGGCGCGACCACGGAACTTGTGGGCGGCCGCAGAGTCGCAGTTCAGCTCAAGGGCCTTATCGCAGTCACGGATGCAGGCATTGGGCTTCTTCAGCTTGAGGAAAGCCTGGCCGCGCTTTGCATAGTAGAAGGCATTGCCTGGATTCAGCTCAATGGCCTTGGTGTAGAGGCCGATAGCGTCCTCGAACTTTTGTTCACCGTAGGCCTTGGCGGCCTCGCCGCGCACATCACCGGCCTGTTCTATCTCCTCTTCGGTGACCTCTTTGGCAGAGTCGCCCATGGGCTGGGCCGGGTCAAGGTCTGGCTGTATAACGCCTAAGGAAAGTGTGAGAGGGAATTGGGTTAGAGAGAATGCAAGCTGGCAGGTCACGTGACTCTGCAAAAAAAATGCTGTGCCAAATTTTGACATTCGACATTTGCCTGGAACGGCTACGCACCTTCCATATCCAGCTCAACATCGGACTCGGACTCCGTTGCAGACTCGTCATTTTCGCTAGCATCGGAATCGATGCTGACTCCCTCGGAGTCTGGGGTCGAGACACCAGCACCGGCCGGTTTCGATTTGGCACCGGCATCGCCGCCGAATGGGCATTTTCTGGAAATTTCGATAAGCAACAACAAAAATGTATGTGCAAAATGTGCGAACATGTGCGAGAGGGGTGGGAGGGGGAAGCACAACTTACCCGCCTGCAGCGGCGTCGGGCATCTTGAAGTCGCCAGCCGGCACCTGGCCGCCAAACTTCTCAATAAAATCCTTGACAAATTTAAGCTGAGGCACATTCAGCACCGTAGGATTTGAGTCCACGAACTCAATGAAGCTCTTCAAATTCACGAGGTCATCCTTTTCCATCGGTGATGCCATTTTTCTTATTTTATTTATATTTTTTCAAGCACTTATTTTCCCAAGAATTTTACGATTTACTTTTTTTCTGCTCCTCAGTATGACAGCGGAGTTATCGATAAAATATACTGTCAGGGCCTCGTAGATAAACGAAAATATACCATAGCATCTTCAAAATATACCGTAGTCTTAAATGCCATTCCACGATTTTGATGTTCTATTTAATATTACCAGTTTGAAAAGACTTTCACCACTGAAACAATAATTTAATACGATTGAAGAATTAATTTTGCATATTATAAATACTAATTTTTATTTGTTTGTATACCTTATGACCCTATATTTTACAAATTTGTATTTCAATTCTTCATTCAAATCACCCCTTCTGGAAGCAAGGGACCTTTTTCTTTAGTATGTAAATGTATGTAACATGTAGAGATGTATGTTAACTGATGTCATTGAAAATGTTTGAAAAATAGCGCGCACAACAAAAGCGATAAAGAAATTCTATTGTTTTTCTGTAGAGAGGGAGAGGGAACGAACACATAAGTAAATATTATAATGTGCTCGGGAGTGCTTTGGGTGGCAGCTGACTTATCTATATGCCGATACCGACAGACCTTCAAAAATATACCAAAATATACTTTCTTATTTAAAAATATACCGTAAAATATACCGAAGTCTTAAATCATATTCCTCGATTTTGATGTTCTATTTTGATATTACTTTCCGATTGAAGAATCAATTTGGTATTACATTAAACGGTACAAATTTTGCACATATCGACTATATGAACGATATTGGCATTTTCAATTCTCGATTTCTACGTCTATCAATGTCAAGCAATAGTTGAACAGCCAGCCCGATGGTTAATCTATCGATGTGGTCGCAAATGAGTATGGAGCGGAGCGATGAACCAAATGACTCATCAATTTTGGCTACTGCCACCGCTCCCACTGGTTCTAGTTATTCGGAGTAACTGGTTCGCCATGTATCGCCACGCAAACTGGTTCCATCAATGAACAATGGCTCCAACGGAACCGTTTCATTCCTCATTAATTTTTTTTAAAAAACAAAAAAGTCTTTTAATCACTACCCTCCCCCTGCCCAACCACCACTAAGAATTTCGCAATCATTTTAGTATTTTTTTATTTTCAATGTTTCGTCTTTTGTTTTTTATTGTTTTTCGGTTTTTGCTTTTTGTTCTCTTTTGCTTTCGTATCTTTTCTCTTTTGTTGGGGAATTAATTTATTAATTACTTTTTTATGTTTTACTTATTGATTTAGTATCTTCCACTTCCACATCCACTTTCTATCTCTCTGTCTCAGTTGCTCTCTACGTGCTTTCTTTTGCTTGCCCTCCCTCTCTTTTTCTTTCGAGTTTCCTTCAGATCCCATGGGTGTGGTGTGGCGGTGGTGGTGGAGTCGTTTGGGGGAGAGTAGGATAAGGATGGCTGGAGTTTGCTGGTTGAATGGGACTCGGAAGCAGGGAACTGGGAGCAGAGGCGGTGGCGGTTGCTTTTTGGGGAGGGGTTCCTGTTCTGAATGCATTCTTCCTCCTTTCGTGTGTCTGCCTCCACCCTTTTTCGTTTAAATAATTTTTTAGCATAACTATTAAATAATTTTTATATATATATATATATATATATATATATGTATATATGTACACATATATGTATATGTATGTTTTTTTTTTGCTTTTACGTTTCTCTGCTCTTATTTTCTTTTGTCTCTTTCCGTTCAATTTAAGTTGTTTTTTATTTAATTATTATCATAAATATTATTTAATAAATTACTCAACAAATAATTCAATTGGTTTTCTGTTCTCCTCCAGTGATACATAATGCTTCTGCCGCCTTCATTCTTCTTACTTCGTGCCCTCCTTTCGTCTCTTGTTCCAATTCTCCTTCTCCTACCGCCCGTCCTTTCCTTTCCTTGGCTTTGTCTTTGATCTTGCTTTAAGTATATTTATTTTGATTCGTTTAGTACTATTTAAACACTTAGTAGGTATTTAATTTGTTTAAGCTTATGGCTTTTTCTCTGTCTGTCCGAAGCAAAAAACAAAAAACTCAAAACTAGTGGGGGAGGGAAAGGAAATAAAAAAAAAACATCTGCTTTACGGTTATATTTTTATGAAACATTTTGCTTGTTTATTTTCTCTGGTTCTGGTTTCTCTTTTTGCTTCTTCCTTTCGTTGGTTGTGTGTGTGTGTATGTGTGTGTGGATTGGCTGTGTTCTGGGCATCGAACGGATCGATCGGCATCGAAGCCCGTCGAGAGTCGATCCGTGGTAATAAAAAATAATGATAATGGTACGCCATATGCAATAATAATCATAATAATAATAATAGTCCATTTTAAATATTTATCATTTATAATTTAAAAATGTGCATTTTACAAATATATTATATAGATAGATTCGCGCTCTCTCCCACTCCAAAAGCTCCTTCTCCTGCCCCTGCTCATGATCCGCCTCCTCTGATCTGATTCTCACGTCACATCCGCTCTCTACAAATAAAATCAACACTCACACGCATGCAGTTGCAGTCATCAATCATCAGCTAAAAGCTAATGCCAACGTTCACGTACACAATCGGAAACAAATCGGCCATTATATAGTAGTCATCATATCGTATCATTATCGCATTTAGGGCAACAAAAAAAAAAGACTTACAAACTGATTGATTGGCTAAAATTAAAGGAAAGTACGTACATAACATATACAATTCGGGTCTGAAATGGTATTTCTGGTTTTTGCTTTGCAGCTTCTTCTCTTTTTATCTCCACCTTCTCTAT
The DNA here is from genome assembly GCF_900245975.1 of Drosophila guanche. Classification (NCBI taxonomy): domain Eukaryota; kingdom Metazoa; phylum Arthropoda; class Insecta; order Diptera; family Drosophilidae; genus Drosophila; species Drosophila guanche. The sequence goes on from NW_022995745.1 coordinate 3,230,652, forward strand.
AGAACGTTTTGTTCTACATATTTTTTGTGTTTTTTTTTGCGGGGTTCCTTTTTTTAAGTTTTAATTTTAATTAGGCATAAATTATTTATATAAATATTTACAATTCATTTTTTGATACTTTTTATGGAGTTTTTGTGGCTTCTACATATTCTGCCTTCTACTTTCTTTTCTGTTCTCCCTGCTATCCTACCCTTCTCTTCTCACACAATATTTCATATTCACTTTAGCGCTCTAAAAACTAATTTCTCTTTCAGCTCCGCTTCTCTTTGAAATCGTCCTCTATTTCTTCCTTTATTTTGCCCTTCGTTGCTTTAGGCCAAACAAAAAAAATTTACTTTCTCAAGGATCGCATATCTCTTCGTGGAAAGAAGGACTTGCTTTCTCTCGGTTTTGCAGAGCTTCTTTCTAGTTTTATGTGTGTGTTTTTGTGTGTGGTTTTTATATACCCTACACTCAAAGAGTTTGGGGGAAATATTATTTTTTTTGCTCTGGCTTTAGGCAGATTTCATATCGGTTTTACATACATATAGATCTATATATTATTGAAACATTTAGCTTGGTAGTTTTTGTTTTTGTTTTTTTGCTGTTTTTATATACTTTTTTCTTTCTTTTATATATATATTATAATTCTATTAATATGCCTTGGATATTAATATTTAATACAATTTTACGCATAGTGCATTACAAATATGGTTTAAAATTAAAAAAAAAAACATTTATATATATATATATATAATTTGTTTGTAATCATATTTATAATTGTTTAATAAAAACTATTACATTAGTTTATGGTTTAATTAGAAGTATCATTTTACTTTCTGATCGTGTTCACACTTTTCTGGATTTTTATTACTTTCCTAATTTATTTCTGGTATTCCCCCATCTTCATCTGTCTACCGTGGCTTCTGCTTTCTTTCTTTCTCTCACCTACTTTTCTGCGATTTCCCATTTCTCTTCTTTCTGTGGCCCTTTTTTATTTCCCAAACCTGAAATAAATAATAAAATGGGGTCCCCTCTGTCAATTTTTTTATGGTGGCTCAATTGAAAATTTTGGAATTGCACTCGATTTGGATTTTGTCTAAGTTTGTTTTCTTTTAGAGAGTAGGATATCTATATACAATATGTATATGGGGATGCGTTTTGGTTTTTTGAGGCGTGTAGTGGGTGTGGCATTTGCTCGATTAAATCAAATTCATTTCGGATTTTGATACAAAACAAACAAGAATATGATTTATAGGGATGATTCCAATTCTCGAAGGTAAGGAAAACACCCCCTATATATCTCATCCACAATTTGGATAATTAAAATCATTAACTAAGGTAAAAGAGTTTCAGTTATAGAGATGTTAAAATAAGGATTCAATTATGGCTTTAAAAGTTAAAGTTAAGGCATCAAAATAAACAGTCTGCGATGTCCGTCTGTCTGTCTGTCTGTCGGTGTGCTGTGTCTGTTCGTGTTATGTGATAATGTTTGATGGTAGAACAAACAAACAAAACCCAAAAAACAATGCAATCACTTGTCTCTGTCTGTCTCCTTTCCTTTTTTTCTGGTATTCTATTATCTTCTCTCCTCTCTTCTTCGATACTGTGGGCTTATGCTAATTTTCTATTTTCTTTTCTTTATTGGGGGGTCGGAGTTTTTTTTGTTTTTTTGGATTTGTGTATCATGTATTGTTACTATTTTGTAATACAAAGAAAAAATTGTCAACTCTCTTTCTTCTTGCTCGTTTCTCCTGTTGTGCCATCTCTTGGGAATCGTTTGACTTCTACACTCTTCTCTTTTCTCTGTGTGTTTGTGTATATTTTTGATGCCACCCTACTTACTAATTTACATTTATTATTAGCTTTTTTGTTTATTATAATTATATAGTAATTATTCTGATTGGTATTTTATAGTTAACAAAAAAAAAGTGTGTTTATAGCAGCCTTTATAAACAATCTTCCTCGCAAGCACTATGCTTGCCTCTCTCTCTCTCTCTCTCTCTATCTCTTTCTCGAATCCTTGATCGTCTCCTACTTTCCTTACTTATCCTCTCGCATTTTTCTGCTCTACTATTGTGCTCTTCCCATCTACTCCTTTAACTGCCTTCTTGTGGTTTCTAGCCAAGACTTTGCTTTGCTCTGCTTCGCTTTCTCCTTCTCTTCTGTTGTTTTCTGCACTGCTCTGCTCTGCTCTCTCGCTTTTGTCGGTTCTTGCTGCTTTCTTTCCTTCCCTTTCTTTTGTTTTTTGCTTTACGCTTGTTTATCACATTTAATATATCTATATATATATATATGTAGATATATATATATATATATATATGTATATTTATATATAGTTTCTTTATATTAAGTTTTTTGTTTTGTTTTGTTTTTGCTTTTGCATTTTGCAGTTGTTTTTATTTTTTTATTTTTTTTTTGCGACTCTGGAAATATTCTTGGGAAGGATGAACCCTTCTCCTTCTGTTGCTGTTCCTGTCGTTCCTTCTTCCGTTTGCTGTTTTGTTTTTAATAGTCGTAATTTCTCCTGCGCAGCAGCAACAACAAAGCATTGCATTGGCAGTGTGACATGACGGCACAAGCAGCAACCTCTCCTATCCAATCCTCTCCTTCTTTCCTGTCTGTCTGTCTGTCTGTCGGTCTGTTCCTCTTTACAGCAGCTCTTGCTGCAGCAGCAGCATCTGTTGTTGCTGCTGCAACTGGGCCTGCTGCTGTAACTGCTGCTGCTGCCATCGCTTATATTTGCCCTGATAGGCGCGCGGTGATGTCGTCTCAGCGCCGGTACTTGTACCCATGCCCGTACTTGTACCCGTATTCGTGCCCGTACCCGTACATGTTGTTGTACTCATCAATCCCAGTCCCAGGCCCATGCCCGTTGTCATCGATGTGGATGTGCATGTGGCATTGGCCACCACTGCTGACATGCCCGCCGGCAGCGTTTGCTTTGTGTTTGTGGTATAGTGGCCGCCGCCTGCATCCATCACAGTCTCGTAGCAATATGCCGCCGCATCGAGCAGCGAAGCCGCATAGTTGCTGCTGCTACAGTTCAGTAGCTGATGATGTTGTTGGGGTTGTTGTTGTTGTTGTTGTTGATGTTGTTGTTGTTGGAGTTGTTGTTGATGGTGGAGCTGATGCTGATTGTGGAGATAGTTGCTATGATGGTGGCTGTGGTGGCTGTGATGATGATGATGATGATGATGATGATGATGCTGCTGTTGCTGTATTTGCAGCTGTAATGTATTTGCTACTGGTAGTACCGGTGCTAGTGCTGCCAGTGACTGCGGCTGCTGCTGCTGATGATTTTGCTGCTGCTGCTGCTTTTGCAGTTGCAGCTGTTGCAACTGTTGTTGTTGTTGCTGCTGATGCTGCTGCTGCTGCTGTTGTGCGGCTGTGGCTGTGGCTGTGGCGGCTGCTGCTGCTGCTGCGGCGGCGGCGGCGAATTATGAATTGGAATTGCGTTTAGTTGGCAGCTAGGATGAGCTGGACTGATTCATATTTCCAAACATGTGGGCTGAGAACGATGTCTGGCCGGTTGAATTGGCCTGTGATGTCGATGACTGCTGCTGCTGTTGTTGCTGCTGCTGCTGTTGCTGCTGCTGTGCCTGCTGCTGTTGATTGAGTGAGCCCCTACCGTGCTTTGGTATCGGTGGCTGGATATACTCATGCCTAGCCAATGCAAACACATCCATGCGATCCTCCTTACGGTATGCCAAACAGCCACGTATGAAGCTCTGTGTAACGATAGGCAGAAGATTTAGTTTTAAATGTTAATCTTAAGCAAAAAACCATTCTATAATTACCTTTGCCTCGTTCGAAACGGTTGGCTTATTGGAGAACTGCACTTCGGTGGCTTTCAGTATAGTATTCTCCTCTAGGATTGTGGCCTGCGATTGATTATGGCCGAAGGGCTTCTTGCCATACAGACACTGATAGAATATCACACCGACACTCCATACATCCACTTTCGATGAGATTTTTGGTGGATTTTTGCCCACAACAAAACATTCGGGTGGCAGATACCTAACAAAGTCACAAGATACAGATACAAATGAGTATTCGAGTCCAATAAAAGACAACAAAGAGAGTAATGGGATAAATTACTTACCAATATGTGCCCGCTCCCTGGGAGGTTAGATCCATGCCATGATCTGGATTATAGTTCTCATCATCCATCACCTTGGAGAGGCCAAAATCGGTGATCTTGATCTCGCCACAGACATTGCCCTCGGTCAGCAGTATATTGCCAGGCTTCAGATCGTAATGGATAACCGGTGGCTTAATCTCATTCAGATACTTGAGTGCAGATACAACCTACAAGACACACAAGAGCGAGATGCAATACTCCTCCTCCTCCAAAAAATAACACTGCAACTCACCTGCATTATTATCGAGCGTGCTTCACGCTCGGGTATAGTCTTATGTTGCTTCAGATAAAAGTCTAGATCATGGCCATCGCAATACTCGAGTACGGTGCAAAACGAATTCGCATCAATCTCAAACACATCATAGAGCTTCACGACGCGCGGATGATCCAATGCCTTGTGAATGTTGTATTCCCGCAAGGCGTGTCTAATGTGGGATTAACAGAACATTACGAGAGGCACACATTAGTATTTGGTTGTAAATGGCCCGGTTCCCCCTTTTCACCAGTCAATTTATATTCCTCCATTCATTCCCATACGTCACTTATGTGAAGTCTAAACGTTCGTTCACCCTTTCGAAAATATCTTTTGACAAGAACATCACTCCTCCTGGAAATGGTCTTTTGCATCTAATTTCAACCACACTGATGAAACATTCTATAATCTAATTGTCAATGCGTACACAGACTTACAGTATATCGTTATGGATAAACAATTATGTATAGCGGGACAAGTTCTGTGCCGGTTCCAAAGGGAATTATCTTAAATAATAAAACCTGAAAGCTCTTTCTTCTTTCACTTCTGGATAAAGCTCTGGATAAAGATTTTCCATCTATCTGGGACCTTGATAATGGATCGATTTATATGTCTTGCCTGATGGGTGGCTAGCCTCTTGCTGAAGCAGGAACCTCAATAAACCAAGGGGCGCTGCCGCATGACGCGTGCATACAGAAAATATGGAACGGGGGCTGAGGATCGATCATCTTTGCACTATCCTTCTATATTTATTTATAATTATCATATCTTAGAGATTATTTGTTATTTTTCTGCCTGCTCTGCTCTTCTGCTCTGTTCTCTTCTCTTCTGTACTGTTTTCTTTTCTTTTGCTTGCCGCGCCTTGCCACTCACTCTCCACTACTCACTTGATATAATTAGCTTTCTTATCCTCCTTCCAATCCTTGTTTAATTGGTGCACCTTACATGCGACATAGCGTTGCTCCTTGAGGTCGAAGGCCTTGTGCACCTCGGAGAAGCCGCCCTTGCCCAGCAACATCAACAGCAGATATCGATCATTCAGCACGGGATGATTGTTGAAGCGGGACTGCAAAGGACAGAGATAAAGATACTCGTTATAGAGAGCCGAAACTTGGTAGGCATTACCCCCTCCGTCATCTTACCTGATCCTCATTGAGTATCCGCTTTAGTTCACGTATGTGAAGGTTACGCTCCCGCTCGAGCTTCTCCATCTCCAGCTGCAGATCGGCATCCTCCTTCTTGAGGGCGTTTTGTCGCAGCTTGAGGATCTCATCGTATTCGTAGTACTCCTGCGCTGTGTATGCCCCCGAGACGGGATCGGGCTTGAGGAACGTGCCCGAATCGGAGCAGCTGCCGCTGTCGTTGCCTCCCAGGCCGCCTCCGCCACCACGGTCTGACAGGCGATCGCCCACGCCACTATTGGCGCCCACATTGCCGCCAGAGCCGCCACCGCCATTGTGCAGGAGCTGGGCCTGATTGGCCTGCGTGGAATTGGAGCGTGAGAGGCCGCGTCCGCTGCCACCTCCGCCGCCACCGCCGCCACCACCACCGACACCGCCGCCGCCACCGGCGCCACCGCCAAGAGCGCCAGAATTTTGGCCACCCAAGCCGCTGTCAACGCTGCCAGCGGCACCACCGCCACCACCACCAAGGCGATCACTGCCGCCGGGGCCACCGCCACCGCCGCCGGTTAGCTGGGAGGAATCATTGGAATTGGAATTCTGCTGCTGCTGGTTGTTCTGGTTGCTGTTCTGGTTGTTCCGCTTGCGTCCGGACTCCGCCGGACGCTTCTTCATCAGCTGTTTCTTCTGGCGATCGATCTCCTCGCGCTCAGCGGTGATTTCCTCCTGCCGTCGGCTCAACTCCTGGAACGCATAACCGTCCGTCCAGTTCTCCTGCAGGACAAAAAAGGAGACAAAAAAGGAGAGCATTAGAGGATTCAAGAACTATGCTCTCTGGCGGGGAATACTCACCTGGAATGTGGCGCCCACTCGCTGTGTAACAAACTGTCCCAGCCTCAGGCGATTCTGCATGCACTTCTGGCGCGCCTCCTTCTTCTCGATGCTGCTCTTCTCCTTGAGCAGCTTCTTCACGACATCGATGCACTTGGCAATGTGCGACTTGTGCTGGTCGATCGTCTTCTGGTTACCCAGTATCTGGCACTTCTGCTCATCCGACAGTCTTGTCATCTCGTCCAGCTTCACCTTCCCCGACTCATGCTCGGCCTCCCGCTCCTGCAGCTCGTGCAGGGACACCTCCGTCTGTGTCGCCTTGCTGTACGTGATCGTGGCGGGCATTGGCGGTGGCGGTGGCAAGGGCGGACCCACGCCAACACCAACACTCACGCCCACACCCATGCCGCCAACGCCCAGAGAGCTAAGCTGGTGGGGATGTGAGGCCACAACGGCCACTCCACCTGGGCCGCTGGCCGTCGATGTGGCGGGTGGCCCGAGCTGTTGCTGCTGCTGCTGTTGGGTTTGGGCCGACTGCGATTGCGTCTGGATGAGGGGCGGCTGAATGGAGGCCAGACTGAGGGCGTGCCCTAGGCCGACGACCACATGCGGAGGAACCATTTGATTGGAAGTCTGTGGCTGCTGCTGCTGCTGCTGGCGCTGCTGCTGCTGCTGCTTGCTGGAGTTGACATAGTGGAAGTCTGCTCCGGACTGCTGTTGCTGCTGCTGCACTTGGCTGGGCGCCACCTGCGTTTGTGGACTAGCGGGATACAGGGAGTATGCGCTGCTCGTTTGCACCTGGCTGGTCTGCACCTGCACCTGGACACTGGAGGCGGGCACTCCTCCCGAGGCAACAGATACAGTCGGCTGCTGCTGCTGTTGCTGCTGCTGTTGGGTTGTCTGCTGCTGCTGCTGCTGGGCGGATGAGGGTGACTTGCTGCCAGTGTGGGTGCCGCGTAATGCCGCAGAATTACCTCCCGCTCCAACGCCCACTCCCACACCAACGCCCACGCCCACACCCACTCCAACGCCCGACTGCTGCTTGTTGAAGTAGTCGTTGATCTTCTTGTTGTCGCCGCCGGTGAGCATCAGGCGCGCACTCTTGCCCCCCGCTCCTGTGCCAGAGCTGGAGCTGCCACCACCGACACCGACGCCACCGGCACCACTGGAGATGCCGCCAGCGCCACCAGAGCCGCCTGGGACGCTCGTCCCACTGAGGCGGTCGCCCAGACCGAGGCTCATGGTCACCTTGGACATATCACGAAAGGGCAGGGACTTGCCCTTTAGGCTTCCACCCAGCCCGCTGCTGTTGTTCACGGCTCCGCCCGAGCCGCCACCACCCGCACCACTCGCATCTTCCGCATTGTGTGGCATCTTCCGTTTGCGCTTCCGCTCGGCAGGCGTGCGCGGCTTCACCGGTGTGGTGGTGGTGGTCGCCGACGCCGTCGTTATGTACATATCATTGGCTCCTCCAACGCCAACGCCTCCGTTGTTCGAGTGCTGCATCCCGAGAGTCGGTTGAAAACTGGAGCACTGCTGCACGGACAAACCGATGCCAGCCGCCGCTGCTGCTGCTGCCGCTGCTGCTGCGGCTCCTGCTCCGCCCAGAATATCGTTGACATCCTTCTCGCTGTGCGAGGAGCCAGTGCTCATATTCGAGTCGGGATTGCTGCTGCCCCCAGCCGCTGCTGCCGCTGCCACCTGCTGTTGTTGCTGGTGCTGCTGGTGAAGACTCAGGGATTGCTGGTGGAAATGCTGCTGCTGCTGCTGTTGTTGCTGTTGCGGGTGCAGTTGGTGTGGGGGCAGCAATTGATGCGGATGCTTCTGGAGGATCTGCAGGTGTGGCTGTGACAGTATCTGCTGTTGCTGGGGATTCTGTTGCTCCTGTTGCGTCTGCTGCTGTTGCGAGCTGTGATGATTGGCAAAATGTTGCTGCTGCTGCTGCTGTTGCTGTGGGGGAGCCTGCTGCTGCTGTTGTTGTGGGGGCTGCTGCTGCAGCTGCTGTTGGGGCTGCTGCGGCTGCTGGTTGGGATGATGATGGCTTAGGGTCGAAGTGTTCTGCGGGGCCATCTGCAATTGCGCGCCAGCGGACATCTGCAATAAGATTAGAGAGAGGGATGCGCTGATTAGTATAACATTCAAAATCGAAAAGGCAACAATAACAATAACCACAACAACAATCACAAGTAAAAGACTAAAAGACTTAGTAATTATAGTACAAATAATTTGCACAATCGATCGAAATCTTTCATTTTCTTTGTGCCTATCGATAGAGAGAGGAGATGATGGAGATGAGATCCAAACTCGCATTCGCACTCTCGCACTCACGCTCCCTGGCTGCCAGCGCTTTGCAACACTACACCAGCATTCGACTGCGGGTTTTTGTTTTGATCTGCTGGTTCGCGGAGAGAGAGCGCTGCACCACACTGAATCCCCAACAGGGTGGCAACCCGCAGCAGCAGCAGCCCAAACGAAAATGTGCAAAATAAAGTGAGCGAATGAGCGAGAAAGCGTGTGTTTTTGTGATGCGGCATGCGAGGGCAGGGAGAGAGAGCGCAATGCAATGTATGATGGTCATAATGGTATGAGTGTCAGTGTTCCCGTCTGTTCGTGTTTGTATATGAATGTTCGTTTGTGTGCGTGCGTTCGTGTACGCCCGTGTAAAGTTTTATCAAAAGCAAAGGCGCAAAGACAATGAAAACCACACACTCTCTCACACACATACACTATGGCACATACAAATCCATGAAACGAAAACGAAGCGAAAATTAGATGTATGGAAAAACTAAAGTCGAGAAAAATGAAAAAATGGCTACCAGCAGCACAATACAAAAAATTGTTCATTTAATTAAAATTTTCCTTTCGTAATTATTTGCTGCTTCCACTGCTTTTTGCATTTGTTTAAACACATTTATTTGCTCTCCCTATTTTAATTCTCTCAAGCACACACTCTTCTCTCTCTTTGTATGTTTGTTTCTGTTTTTCTTTCTTTGGTTTTTGTTTTAGAGGCAACCACAAAATGCCGTTCACCTTTTTTAAACGCCGCATATTTTTCTGCACACACATACGTGGCTCTGTGTGTGTGTGTGAGTATGGATGTGTATGTGCTTATATATTTTCACATTCTATTACAATTTGACCACATTTAACATTTATTGCCGTTTCTTCCTCTTCTTCCACACTCGTCGTTTCTTTATGCACTCTTTTTTCCCTTTTCTTGGCACTCTCTCTCGATTAGGATTCCGATTCCCCACGCCCCACCACAACGACTATATGGCACGACGCTCATTTAGTTTATGTTTTATTCACATATAAATCTATGCACCACGCTCAGCGAGTGTGTGTATAATTTTCATTTGTTTCACTTTTTCTTTATTTTTGCACCACACATAAAATTGTTATACGCGTATTTGTAGCACAGTCGGGGGGACGGTGACGGTGACGACAGAGACACAGTGCGGCGCGGCACGGAACGGCACGGGCAAGCCGATGGAAAGAAGGTGAAAAGGGAACGAACAAGACAAAAGAGCGAGAGCAATAAAATCCGGCGCACACACACATACACATAGACACTCGGGAACACGGGAACAGAAGGGAAACAAAAAATACAACGGAACGGAACGATGACGATGGCGACGACGACGACGACGGATGATGTCTCGACGCGAGTCTCAGGAGTATATTTTTTTTTTTTGCTATTTGACAGAATGATACGCGACAACTGCAAAGAGGGAGCGAGAGGTGTTTTTATGTAAAGTATTGCATTCCCGCTCTTCGAGTCGCTTATTTTGCTCCATCGCTCTCTTTGTGTCACAAAATAAGAAACCAACGGGAGAGCATAAGCGACGAAGAGACGGAGAGAGAGAGTAGTGAGTCCAACAAAAGTAGGGAGAGCAAGAGGGAAAGAGCAATAATCTCGCAAACAAACCGAACGGGAGAGGAAGAGCAAAAAAGCAGTTTTTGTTGTTAGGCAACAAACGAACGAATAAGCGTGAGAGAGCGAGGCCGAAAACGAACTGAGCCGAAGGCAAACTACACGGAGCACGAGCAAGAGTACGTACACGAGCACTTTTCGCTCATTTGCAAATAACCGACGACCTAAAAAAAAACAGGCAGGCACCTAAGGAAAAGTACAATAAAAATTAATCCGATTGACAACCGCTGCCGCCGTTGCTTCGTTTCGTTTCGCTCTTCTGACACTGCCACTGGTGGCTTCTTCTTCTTGTCGTTTCGCTCGTTCGCTCTTTCTCTCCTGCTTCTTGTTCTTCTTGTTGCTCTGACGCTTTTGATAAATATTTTCGCTGCGACTTCCGCGCGCGCGCCCAACCAAAAACAACAGCGAAAGCAAACTACAACAACTATTCGTATTTGTAGTTGCTGCTTCCCGCTGCGCTGCGTAGCATGGCGACGTCGCGTCACTGCTGCTGCTGGTGCTGCGGCTGCTTCTCCTTTTTCCTCTGTCCGACTTCCAAAGAGAAGGTACGTGTGAGACGCTTCTTACGCGTCACAACTTGCATACCCGGCACTCAGAACTACATCTGCACCTTAGTGGTGTTTTGTCAAAATTTAAATTTTTTCAACTTCTACAACACTTCTCACACCAACACGCTTCTTTAGCTAGCCGCCCTTCCCTAGACCCACACACTGCAGACTCACGGCAGAGGCAGAGGCATCGCCCGCACACAAAATAAAACAAAAATAAGCTGCGGGACGGGGTGGGTTAAAAGTCGGCAGAGTCAGAGGGACGGCAGAGGCAGGGGCCGAGTGAAGCAGAAGCAGAGTGTGAATGAGAGAACAACAAAAGCTGCGGGACAGGCTGGGTTTAGCCACTGTAAATTAATTTCTTCATTCTGGCATAATAATGATCCAATCGGATCCCACTTTGGTGATCTGATAGATATGGCCATTTCCTACGGTATGGCGTTTTCAGTTTTATTTCATATGTAATTTTTATTTAATTGTAGATTTGGGAGGTTTTCGCCCTTTTGCAGAGGCGGAAGGGGCGTGGCTCATTTTTGAAATACACTTGTAACAGTGTGAGCATACATAAGTCTGGATGCAAAATTTGGTGGCTCTAGCTTGTATGGTCCCTGCGATACAGGCGCTCAACAAGATGGGCGGACAGACGGACGGACAGGCAGACATGGCTCAATCGACTCGGCTATTGATGCTGAAAAAGAATATATATATTTATGTTTTATGTGGTCGGAAACGTTTCCTTCTGTGTGTTACATACTTTGTGCACAAATTGAATATACGCTATTTACTCTTCGAGTACCGGGTATAAAAAGCAGCAGCAGCTGCGTAGTGCTAGTAGAGCTGCCAGCCGCCAGGCCAGCCGGCGTCTTTGTCAATTCGCCAGCAGAGCATCGACACTGAAGCTGACGCTAACGTTTACGTCGACAGCGCGGCTGGCAGTGCAAAAACAACAAGAAATCAAAAGGAATTCCATTTTAAATGGGTGGAGGGGGAAGAAGAATCAGTTTCAATACGCTCGGGGCACTACAATTATTTGTTTATTTGTTTCATGATGACAATTTATAAATGTACAATAGTTTCACTGCCATAAAAATATATTTAATTCAATTTGATTTACAATTTTCTTTTTTTGTGCTCAAATTTAATATTTGGTTTGAACTCCGTTAAAAAGGCACTTTCCTTGTGATCTTTTAAAAAACTTAAATACAAGTATTCCCACATGAAATTCAATGAGATTCCAATATTTATCTGTTGCTACTGGTCCTATTAGCGCTTTGAATATTTTTGATGAACAGCTTTGTATGTGCTAGACAAAACCAAAGTTTAATGTTTATTTTGCGTAACACTATTCCCAATAAACAAAGGTAAAGCTGCTTGAAATTATAATACCTTCCCTTGGACAAAGGGTATACCAAGCCGTAACGCGTATGAAGCGGTGGGAATGGAATACCAGCCTAAGGAGAGGTGGGAAAAGAGGGAATGGGAGCACAGCCAGCAGAGTATAAAAGATAGTGAGTGGGGGAATCGGAGAGCCTGCTAGAGCAAAGAGTGTGGGCGAGGACAACGCTAGGGAGAGGGACAGTGCAGACGACAAACGACGACGACTTAATTTTTGGGCCTTGGCGGGCTCTTGACTCGCTTCGCTTCGACGTCTCCGCGTCTCACGTGCGCGTGAATGAGATAAATCTATGATGATGATTATGTTGCAGTAGCCTCTCGAGTGGGTGAGAGCGGGAAAAGGAGATGAATGGGAGGTGGAAATGGAGATTGAGCGGGGAGAATGCCAAAGCATGCGAAAAAGAGAAACAACATTGAGAAGCGAAGAGCGAGTGCCCATGGAGTACGATGTGGGTGAAGCTTGAAAGAGTTTTTTGGGAAGGAGGCCGAGAGCGGGCACTGGTGCATAAGAGAGGAGTGAGGGTAAGGTGGGTGTGCGAGGGTGTGGCATTACGCATGCATTTCTTATTGCAAGTGCTACAAAAAGAGAGGGCTTGGGGGAAAGAGAGAGGCAGAGAAGCATTCCAATGCTGCAGAAAAAAAGTGCAGCTTTTCGCTCTCTCTGTCTCTCTTTTTCTCTCCCGGAGGAATAGGGGAGGGAGGTGTTGCTGGTGCTACAAGCGAACCTGTTTCCTTTTTTTTTTTTTGCTTTGCCAAAATTAGTTGATAACTCATCAATACACACTTGCAACACACTGCATCTGCAACTGCTGTGTATTAGTGTGTGTGTGTGTAAAAACTGGTTATCCCCTAAAGACGTTGACTTCAAACTGCCGTCGAACCAAGACACCAACAAAACCGAACCGAACACCGAAGCACGGTATCAAACTCCACATCTGGCAACACCACAAACATTTTCCAACACATGGTAGAACTATTCAAGGTATGGCCAACTCGCCGAGCGTCCTCTTATTGGAGTTTCATATCCAATACCATTCTTATGCAATCATTTGCCCCAATGATGTGATGTTACCCCACCTAAAATAAGCATACCCTGCGCTCACAAGTTACATGCATGTACATTGTGACGTAGAGAGCGACCGAGAGAGAAGGGTGGGAAACGCTAACTTAGGCCATCGAGAAGCAGTATGGTCGTACCCTCTGAATAATTCTACCATGTTTAAGTTCACGTCGATGAGTCAAGGTCGAGAGACGTCACGCAAATTTTCGTTTTCATTGCCTTTTGCAACAAAAAAAAAAAACTCGCACACACACATACCGTTTTATTTTTAGCCCCCTTCCGACAGCGACGACAAACGAGCCCGATGAGCGAGCCGAATGGTCGGTCGGTCGGTCGCACGAGTTGCCTCAGTTGTGGACGCGGAGGGGTGCAAATGAATGAACGCAGGCTAAACTAAACGGTTCATTGCTGCGCTGCTGCTGCTTATCCACAACTACGGCTGCGCTGCTTTCCCACAAGACTGTTTTGCTGCTGCTGATTTTGAAAATTTAGGCTATTTTTTTTTTCTGCATTCAAATATAAAAATTATTCCAACGGAATTACGATTTCTCTTTGGGCTTTAGTTGAGGGTTAATCAACAGCTCACAGACAGAGTCTTGCGTCGCTTGTAATGGGTTAACAGAAATTGTGCCCCAATTTGTGTGCTGTTAAGAGCAGCGAATGATGGGCGCACAGAAACCGATGCCAACGTCGCCACAAATCAGCAGAACGGCAGCGGCGGCAGCGCTAGCCCGACAGCACGTGCAGGCGCGCGCAATGTAAACAGAGAGTAAGAGAGCGGACAGCGTCACAAAGAGAGAAGTGGCAGCACAGAGAGCCAAGAAAATAAAGAGAGAGGAAAAAAAAAATAACTAAACACTCACGCTCTTTGTTAATTTGCGACCGCCGCCGGTGTTGCGTTTGCTGCCATTGCTGGCGCTGCGACTGCGTTTACGTGCGGCGGCAGCGGCTGCTGCTGCTGTTGCCGTTGCATTCGCTGCGGCCGTTGCTGCGGGCGTTGTGGTTGTGGCAGAGGCCAACATGATGTTGCTGCTTGCTTTATTTCGTTCACTGCTTCTTCTTCTTTAGACTCCTTCTGGGTGTTGCGGTTCTTCTGTTAGTCTTCTCGTTCGTGGAATGCCAAGAGTTAGAGCGATAATCGCTCCATAGATGCGTTTCAAGAGCGGCATAACAGCAAAAACCTGTCCATTATGCCCCCGCACTGCACCCTCTCCTAACCAAACGTATGTAGATGTAGAGCCATGTGCAGAGGGAGGGAGGGAGGAAAGGAACAGCTGACACAGTTGCCGGCAAAAATCAGCTGCGCTGCCCGTTCTTCTTTGAGAGAGTTTTTTCAGTGCTCTGCTCTCCCTCTCGCGAGCAAGCAGCACGTTCGCTCTCTGGCGCTCTCTCTGGCACTTTGGTTATTTCGTGCCGTCTGCTTTTTGTTTAGTATTCTCGCTGTATTTTTGCACAGCACACTTTACTTTTGCACGTTTTGGGACACATACACAAACACATGAACATGAACAGAGAAAAAAAACTTGTCTTTGCTGCTGCTTTTGCTTTTGCACTTGTTTTTTTTGGTTTTGGCTTTGCCTTTGGTTTTGCGGCTACTTTTGCACTTGCTTCTGCTGCTTGGTTTGGCTCTTGCTTTTGCTGCTTTTTCGATTTTTGTATTTTAGTAGGAAGTTGGCGAAAAATTGTCCGACGTCGAGCGACACACAACAACGGCACGTCACGTTGCTCGCTCTTTAAGTTCGACACTGTTTCGTGATAGAGAGCGGCGACAAGGTAAAATTGGCGAAAAATCTACAACACACACAAAAGCAACAGCAACAACAAAAATACGAAGCCACTGTCGCTGCTGCTGCTGTTGTCGACGTACGCGCGACCCCGTCGTCTCTGCTTTTGTACGTTTATATGCAATACATACATTTCTACATACATATGTATGTATTCTTTTTTTCATATAGATTTGTGTGTGTGTGTGTGTTAACCGAGTAAACTTTTGTGTATAGCCTCCGCCGCCGTCACCGCGAAACGACACCCGCCACTGTCTGCACTAGAATGCCGCCTCTCTACCCCTCCCGTACTGGCTGCTGCTGCTGCTGCTGCTGTCACTGACGCTGCCTCTGCCACTGTCTTCTTGATGTTTCTCATTTGTTCTTGTTGGCAAGGCCGCCACACTGCACTGACGCTGCGGCCGCTGCTGCTGTCCCTCTGCTTGTAGCGCTGCTCTGATGACTGGCTGCTGCTGCTGTTTGCTGCTCGGACTGATCTGATGCCTTTGCTGACTAACTTGGAGTGCTTCTGCCGCTGCTTATGCCGACTGCATTAGAAAGCTTGCACATTTTGTGTTCGTTGTTGTTGACGACAGAGTCGCTGGCTGGGATTTTCAGTGCTGTTAATAGGCGCTCAGTAGTGGCAGCCGCGCAACATTTACAGCAACATCAGAAGCAGTTACAGTGACAGCCAGCAGCGACGCAGCAGCAAAAGCGGTGAAAGCATTTGAATAGAACGGCGGTGGGCCGCTTCCCAGCACACCAACCAATAAATAGCTAAATTTTAACAGTTTTTCTTTGTCTTACACGCACACACACACACATACAGTGCTTTAATTATGTCTTCAGACGAGCAACTTGAAATTCAAACTTCAAATTAATTAATTTGCTAGATTATAAAAATTAAAATAGATTGAAAAGGAATTAAAGGAATTCTGGAAGGTGGTTGGGGATCTGTGTAATTTTAAATTTAGTCAAGGAGACAGTTCAAAAACCCTATGATACACTGTATTATGAATAGAGAAAAAACAAAGTAAACGAACAAATATACAATAAAACCCGCTGGCCTCGTATTAATTTGTTCGAGTATTGTTTAATTATAGCTGCTGTTGCTGCCAGAGAGGGCAGGGGTACGCACTGCCCAAAAATGGTCATTATTATGTGTATGCGAAAGAGAGAAAGACAGAGACCAGGACAAAGCGGGATAAGATATGCAGGAAAAAAAAGCACAGAGAAATAAAGCAGACATACCCAATGCCTGCCTATATAAGGCTTAAAACTGCAATGTATTTTCCCAACTAGATTATGGCATTGAGAGGGCTTTATGGCTACACTAAACTGCATCAGAGCGAACAAAGGAATGACTGGCAGAGTGACAGACGGGGACTTGCTGGGTATGACTGCATCTATGGCTTTGTTAAGGCGAAAGGCATTTACACTTAAATGTATCAGAGATGCTAAGCAAAGAAGGAATAAAACATTAGGGTTTTCGGATAAAATGAAGACTGTGACTGTATGAACATCTCGTCACAAAATTACAGCTAATTGATTACTTTTCCCTCATGGTTCCGCCACATTCACGCGTGAAACTTAAACGAGAAGCTACACCTCCTCCCACCCCGTTTATTTGTGAATGAAGAAGGAGTGAGAGTTTGAATCCGATGGCATTTACAGAGATGCTCCACTGCTGGCTGGTGGCTGGTGGCTTTGATGCGTTTCAAGGCGGTGGTCAGTGTAAAGTGGCCTCAAGGCCAGGAGAGCACACCAAAAAAGCTGCTTAAATTCCACTTTTGGACACCATATGCAAATGAAGCAAATCAATTAAGCGAAATGAAACGGAATGAAATTCAAGACGAAAATAAAATTACGTGCCAATATACGGCCGCGCGGGGCACAGCACAAGTCGATGGTTGGGGATGGCACACACATGTACACATACCCGTAGAGGAGGAGCGTATCAGGAGGGTATGCGCAAAGCGATGAATGACGTGATGATATATACGGGATATGTACATTTGTATGTATGGGTTATATAGAGTGTACATCTGTGTGTGTATTCATTTGTGAGATTTCAATGGGAGCTTCTCGCTCTATACTCACTTTTGCATATTTTCAATTTTCAAACAACAATATACAAAATCAATTAACTCGAAACACAAATTTTCACTCGTTTGTAGAGTTGTTTTTTCTCTCTCTTTTTCGATCTCTGTACTGTATCTGTCTCTCTCTCTCTCTCTTTCACTGTCTCTGTCTGTGGCCTCTTTTTCCTCTTGAGATTATAGTTGAGAGTTTTTTTTTGTGCTGCACTTTTATTTGTATTTTGTATTTCGTGTATTTTTTTCTGGCTATCTGCTGTTTGCGCTTTGCGTTGATTTTTCCATTTGATTTGTGCAACTTTCACCCGAAAGCCGAGAGCCGCACACAAAAAAAAAAAAACAACCAAATGATTAGGTGGATTTCTACACTCACAAACACAAACATAAATGAAAAATACACTCTTTTTAGCATACATAGATTTTAATTTAGTTGTTTTTTTTTTGTTTGGTACATATGCTTTCCCGAATGTCAGCTGACGTAATCGGCAGCATAATAGAAAAAAAAAGAAGAAAAAAAAACACATACTCGGCGGTGGTGGGTAGGGGAAGGCAGAGGGACAAAGGCAAAAGGCAAAAGGCAAATAAAGAGATTCAGAGTATAAAACAAAAGTTGTTGGTTGTTTTCTTGTTTTTGGGCGGAGCGCGTGTAAAGGTGGAGGGATGGGGGGATGGGGGGCTGGCTCAATAGAGCTGTCTCTCGTGCTGTGTCGTAGTCCGTCGTCGTCAAGTTGACTCAATCAACAAATACATTCACACGTGTGTACCCTATATACCGTACACATAGAGCGTACGCCATATATATGTACATACATATGTACATATATAATTGTAAATTGTTTAGCTGTTGTCGCCATCGCCTCGACAGCAAAAGCAATCAGCACAAAAAAACAACCCACAAAAAAAAAGCAAAATAGAGAAACAGAGGTAGATGAGATGAGAAGAAGCAAAAGCATGAAACAACAAACAAACCGCAACAGACAAAAAATACGAGTAGAAATATCTATAAAATAATATTAATGTTATCGAAGAAGATGTTAAATACTAGCCATCAGAAATTCCAACGAATATCTGCTTTAGTCAGCAGATAATATAAACAAAACAAGAATGTCTGATATTTTTCTAAAGGAAATTTCCACCCATCCAGTAGTTTTCCACAAGATGAATCCATATTACTCACTACATTTGTATCTATCGCATATCCTCTATTATAGAACAAACCTCAACCTGCACACTTGCACTGACTGTTTACAAAATATATCGAAAACTAACAGTTGCACATTTCTATTTCTCAAAAAGATCAGATAGAAAACCTTATAATCGCTTTAAAGTGAACCCCAGACACATGCATAATCCCTATATATTTTCAGTTATTTATATTTTATTCAGAGCTTTCAATTGAATTAAAACAATCCTTATTGTCTCTAGAGATGTCATTTAAAAGTGATTCCATGAATGAGATCGCATTGCGAGATTTCATCGAAAAGTTGCGCGTTTGGCAAAAAATTTCAGTTTCTTTTTGCACTTTTGATCTTTTCACATATGTACATTTCTACATTTGTGATTATCCAAACAAATATAGTATCTCTCCGCATTCCGCACTCTGTTGACGGATTGGATTTATCGACCACATTTTGTGCACTTATTCGATGTGCAGTGTTGCAAAAAGATTGAACTGGAGTTGCCACACGATTTGCAAAGACAACTTTAGACATGGGTCGATGTGTTTCACTTCCTAGTGTCTACTGTAGAAGAGAAATGCAATTGACATTTTCTTTGAATTGAATTTCCTCTTTTGCATTCCATTTTAATTAAAAATTATTTGCCATCACAAAATAATAATAAAAATTATTTAATTAAATTGTATTTTTGCACCAGACTGAAGACCGTAGAAGTGGAACAGAGGGGGGAGGTCTGGTAGGTGCTATTAACACGAAAGAAACGAAAACGAGCTAAAAAAACCAACAAATTTAAAACAAATGCTTTAAATATGCGGCGGCATCGACGACATCCACGACGACGACGTTTGTCGTTTATCGGTTTGTCTTTGTTTGTCGTTGGCCTTTGTTTTTATTTTATTTTCTGTTGCCTTTTTGATAACGAACGCGTCGGCGGCGATGGCCATTGAACGTTCGCGGAGGGGAAGAAGGGGAAGGCGATAACGACGAGTGAGCGTACAAAAGCATCGAGAACGTAAGCGAAATAATAAATTAACATACCGCGAATATTGAAACAAAACACAATGACGAAAAAACAGAGAGAGCCCCCGTCGACTGCAGTGCAAAGCAAAAAGTTACGCACGAAAAAGAGAGCGAGATTATGTGAAGATGGTGGAAGGAAGAGAGGACGGGTCGTATCGGTCGGTAGGCAGCATCGGGTGAGCAAGGTGAAAGAGGGGGCGGCTGTCGAGAGAGTATCCAACATGCGAATGCCACAGGGGAGCGTGTGGTGAAGGAGGAGGGAGAAGCGAGACAGCGTCTAATTATGCTGCACTAACAACAACAGCCTAGGCCAGAGAGCCAGCCATAGAGCGAGAGAGAGCTTGGTCCAAGGTGTATTTAACGCAAGGTGAAGCATTCCGGCATATTCCTAGTTATAATTTTGTGTCCTGAATTTACTAGCTCTACTCTTCTTCTCCACTCTGTGGAAGGCCTCACCCTGCAATTTATACACTTTTGGCACACGACCCACTCACTAACTGACGACGCGACGACCGACCCGACAAACGACGAACGACGGGCGGCGGCAACAACGACGACGACGACCCACGACAACACAAAACGCAGCGAGTGAGTGGGACCCAAAAAGAAAAGAAAAAATCAACACTCGCTCCATTGCTCTCCGGCTTTCGCTCTCTGGCTTTTCGTTTGCCTTGCTCTTTCTCTCACTCTGTGATGGACACAATTTGAAAACAGTTTAATTTACTATTTGAGCAAAAACAATGGGCACACACAACCTAACACATCTCACACACACACACACCGCAAACACAAAAAAAAATAAAATGGAAACGAAAGAAATAACAAAAAATATATAAGGCACACTGACGTTTTACGATGGCGTTTTTTTCTTGTATTTTATTTGGTTTGCGCTTCGTTTTGGCTGCGCGTGTTTTTCGTTTCAGTTATTATTGAGACTAAAAATGCGGCGTGAGATTTGATTGTGAGTAAGCGCAAAGCAGAGACCAGCCAGGCAGCGAGGCCAGTCAGCAGAGGGAGAGGGACAGGCCGTGGAAGGGGCATGAGTAGAGCTAAAGCGCCGCGCAAAGCAAGGCGCAAAGCAGCGGCAGCAGAGGAGGAAGAAGAAGAAGAATAAGCAGTGGCGAAGCAGCAGCACACAAAAACACACACACACACACACACACACACACACACACACATCAAATACAAAATAAAAGGCACAAACACACAAAAGCGGAGAGACATGGACATGGACTTAGGCACATATGCACTGGAACGGAGAGGGGGGAGGCGGGCAGAAAATGTACACAGGGAAAAGCTAAAGAATTGCGAAGAAAGGGGGATGTAGGAATGGCACGGTGAAGAAGAAAGAATAAAAATAAGAATGATAAAAGAACACACAAAAGGAGAAGAATATGAGAATATCAGGAATAGAGTGGAGAATATAAGAGAAGTGCTATCGAAAGGGAAGGAAAAAGAGAGAGAAGAGACATGGTGAGGAAGGAGGCACAGAAGAGCCACAGGGAAGTTTGTGGACATGCGGAAAAAACATTTAAAAAAGAACAACGAGGAATTAAAAAGGAATATAAGGAATGGAAGCGATAGAAGAAAATACACACAAATGGATAAGAGGAATGGAATGCAGCCAAAAGGCAATAAAGGTAGAGAAAGAAGGAACGACAATAAGAAAATTAGCAGAAGACCGAAGAAAATGTGTTAGAAGAGAGAACGCAAGAAGAGGGCGAAAGAGAACCAGAAGAGGAGAATGGACAGGAATAAGAAACAGCAGAAAGAAAGGAAATAGAAAGCAAGAAACTAGCGAGAAGCACGGGTAAATATATGTAAGAATAAAAATCAAATTTAGCGGAAGAAGGCCCAAAAAAGATAACAGAAGGAGGACAAACGAATGTGGAGAAAGAGATGAAGAAAAGAGGAGGGTGGTGGAGTCGAGGGAGGAGAGGCTACTGCTTTGAGTAGAAAAAGAGAGGAAGAGCACGTTACTAGTGGGTTGGCAGGGGAGTAAAACGACAGCTTAGCAACTGATAAAACCTTCGAGTGGGGGCGTCTAGCCAGGAAGGGGCGTGGCAGCGCACATTTTGAGTTTGTTTTGTTCTTGTTCTTCTGCCATTTTTGTTGCTGTGTCAACAACTGAAAAAGTCTGTCTCATATGAGGTAATCAACGTCTTCGACTTGCTTTTCTGTTTATCAAAATGTTATTCACAAAAGCAAAGCGGAGAAAAAGTATGAAGCAGAAAAAGATATCGAAAAGAATAGCCAAGAAAACAAAAAGTATGCCGGACAAACGAGACGGCAAACAAAACATATTGCCGCATCTGGAGGTGGTTAAAAATGTTAATTTTTGTATACCCAAAACATCTTGTTACAAAATTCCATTACAGATAAGATCCAACTAAACTGCTCTTAGGTTGGATCCCGTGTGCTTTCATCCCATATTAAAATCCCTGCTTTCTAGAAGGATCTTCTGAGCCTAAACTCTAACTTCGAGTAGAATCCACTGCTTGCCAAATAATTACATTAAAGAGGAATCAACTGCTTTCCAGAATGCTAGCGTAAAATGAGATGAAACCACTGCTTGCCAGAAGAATCAACTGCATACCACACTGCTCTCAAGATGGAATCAACACTGCATGTGAAGGTCAAGCCACTGCTTTACAGAAGGAAAACAGGGCGGGGGGTTTTCGGCTTGAAAACAACCGTAACCGTATTATAACCGATAATCGATAGTGCTGTGAAATTGAATCACCGATGACCGACAAGCAGCTGTTCTGTTCCGTTCTGTTCTGTTAAAGTAGGATGGCTATAAAATCAATTGAATTCTACATTTTAGACCCTACACAGTGATCCATATTCATGCCTACGTGCACTACTGACATCAAAACAAAAGTTCCTACAGATCTCGATACTCCTCCGTTCTGCATGCTAGAGAGAATTGTTGTACTTTGCCACGATGATGTCTAAAGCGAATGGAATTTTGTATAAATAATATACAGAGCAATGAAAAAATCCTATGTACAATCATACATACATATGTATGTATGTACATGTATATGTTTAAGAAAAAAGAAAAAATGCAGCCAACAATTGGTTTATTTATAGATTGTCAAGAGTTGGTGGTCGGTGGGGCGAATAAATAGTTGTGTGTTCTATGGAATGGAATGTCTATGAGTTAAGTTCTTTCTTCTTATCAACGGCAAGCGTAAATGGATTGTACATAATGTACATACATACATATTATGTGTGAGCAAAGATAAGAAGAGCTGCAGAGGAAATGGCGCCCAGTGAAATGGGAAAGCGAGCGAACAGGCGACTGAAGTGAAGTGTGGATCCCAATTAAGTTTCACAGATAACTGACTATTTTACCCACTAGAGTTGAGATCTTGAACGCTTCCCTTACCAAGGGAAACGCTTCGATAAACGTTGAAGCAGGGCCAATGCCTGCCTCTTTGGCTGTTTTGGTTCAAAAATTGAAACCCAACTCGTTTGCTTGTTAATCGCTGTATAGTACAAGTACATAAATATATGGTGGGTGGGTGGTTGAGGGTGTTTGTAGGTATATCATGCACAAGTACATATGTATTTATTGTATATGGCACACACTTACTCATATTTATTGATCAATTTTTGCTTCGCTTTGCATTTTTTTGTTTCGTTTCGTTTCGTTTTCTATTGCTTTTATTGCCTATTGAGTTATTGATTTTGAATCCCATTTTTGTTGTTGTCTTTGCCTTTGCCTTTGCCTTTGCCCCTGCCTTTATTCCCACCTCTGTCTCTGTTTTATGTAACTAGCATATACATTTATATGTACATACATGTATACTAGATATGATTCTATATACTTTTTTTGTATAGCTTTTGGCTTTAGCACATTGCCCTCGCCCTCAAAACTTTGCCTCGTTGTTGAGCTTTTTTGTTGTTGCTGCCTTCTTTCCTTTCTTTCTCTCGCTTTGTGATTTCTTTTTTCATTTGCTGTTCTTTTTGTTTTGTTTTTGTTTTGTTGTAGCCTTTGAAATAATTTGTACTTAAAATTGTTTAGATAAGATTTAATTGGAGCAAACAATGCAAAAGGAGCAACTGGCCCGAGGAGAGATAGTGGAGAGGAGAGGAGAGGAGAAAACAGCGGCGAGCAGAAGCAAGCTTGTGTCGAAAGTGAAGAGAGTAATCAAAGGAGAAGGCATGCGAAGAATGGAATTGCAAGTTTATTCTTTTCTTTACACAAACATTTCACACGATTTTGTTCGCGGAATTTGCCATTGAAATTTCAATCCAGAGGCACTTAAATATTTATCAGAGTCAGCGTCGACAGTCAGCCGCCAAGTATTAATAATATTTGTGGGACATACGAGTACATCCACATATCGAGGAGCGAATGTTTATTGTTTAAATGGCGAGCCTAGCCCTACCCTGCGGCAAGTCCATTATTATTTCCCCGTCTGGCTTTATGTCAGCAACTTCGTCTTTGCATAAACATAAACGAGAGCTGTCCCCCTGTTCAATAAACAGTTAATGCGAGAACGCGCGAAGCTCATAATAATCATCAAAAAAAGGAACAGCAAGAAACCAAACCACAGAACACATGACAGAGCCTGTATAAACAAACGAATAGCTCTTCATCTGTCACCCATAAACAATTCTTTCAACTGAAATCAACTATGGATATCGAAACGAAAATGGAAAATTTTGCAAAATCAGCACCTTCCTCCATAGGGGGGAGAGAAACCGCCATTCAAGCAGTTTTCGTTCTAAAAACCACAAGGCGTATGCTTGATGATTTTCACATTTCTACTTTGCACTTTGCACAGCCACAGTATCGAAGTTAACTAAACAACTGTCAAAGCAAGTCGCCCACCAAATCCCACCCACCCCCGTGGCAAAGGTGTATCCTGCTTTACCAAGCAGCAAGCAGAACAGGCTCCCACCAAGCAGCGCAATGAAGCAGTCTATCCAAGCAGCACAAAAATGACACACAAGCAGTGTGCAAGTGTGGAAAAATAAGCAGGGCTGCGTCAGAAAAGCAACTCAGTGCAGTGTAATTTCGTGAAAAAGCAAAGCAGACGAAACACCCGGAGGAAGTACCAGGCGAACAGAAACAGCAGGCAGCAGGCAGCAGCCATTGCACGTGCGTCGTTCAATCTGAATGCAAGCAGCGCTGCGACAGACACTGAGAGCTGGGCACAGAGCTCTGGGCAGTGGCAGAGCAGAGAAAAGCAGAGGATTAACAGCGCCTGTCCAGAGGCTAGGCAGAGGACCAAGCAGCGCACACAGGCACATTGGAAGTGGGGCGGTTGGCGGGAGTTGTTCAGTTTTGGTAATATTCAAGCAGTGTCCAGGGCAAGCAGTGAAACGGAAAGCAGAGATTGAAAGCAGAGCAGGAGACGGTTGGACGGTGGGGTAGCGGTGGCGTGTGAGCATGAGGGTGAGAGGTCTACAAAGCAAATATTTCAAATTTGACTGGAAATATGGAAAGTTTGTTACGAATGTGTGTGTGTGTGTGTGTGTGTGTGTGGGGGAGAGAGCTGCGAGTGGCTGTGGCTGAGAGCGAGAGCGAGAGAGCAAGAGATTTCCATTCGTGTGTGTGTGTGTGTGCGTGCCAATTGCATTCTGCGTGTATGCGTGTGCGTGTGCGTGTGTGTGCCTTGCACCTGCTGCACCACCCACCCACACACACACACACACACACACACATACCCTCTACCCCTGCCCATTTGGCTTCCTTCGTCCTTCACTCTCTTCCATCATCGTGTCCTGCTTTTTGGCTGCGTATCAATTTCAAAATGGCGGAGTGAAAGCTGCATGCCAAGGGGCGTTGGTGGCTCCAGAGCACCTTCAGCACCTACATATTCGCCACCCCCAAAAACACCCCACAATGCATGCAAGTGCATACAGACATATTTTACAGTGGAGAAGCCTCTCCGCCTCTCTCTGCATAATTTTTTTTGGTAGTGTTGAGCAACGTTGCAATCAAATTCAAAACCAGCTGATTTTCGGCTTCACATTTGCTGTCCCCTCCTGGAGACTCTCCTGGAGCACTATCAAGGTAGAGATCCTCTATTGCGTGGCTCCAATCAAAAACCCATATACACATCTATCATTTATTGATCTTTCTATCTATCTATCTTATATCTAAACTTAAAAATCTTCAAGTTGTTCGAGAGGTTTGCTGCATGAGTGGGGTATGGCGTGTCCTACCACGTGCGACATTTTCCATGCTCCCAAGAGACTTTACCTCTTCCATCTCTGTATTTGTTTAGGCATATTTGTATCTATATTTGTATCTTCATCTGTGTGTGTGTGTGTGTGTGTGTATATCCTCTGACTGTATGCGTGCCTCGCGCTATTTGGCGGAAGTCACAAACTTATTGGCTAGCAACCGGGCAAACCCAAAAGTGGCAAAGTGGGAGCGGCAGGTTGACTTCTGGGTGGCTCGAACTACTTGCTTGTGTGTGCGTGTGTGTGTGTGTGTGTGGGTGGCTCTGCTCTGCTCTGCTCTGACAAAATGGCGGACATGGCCTAGAGAAGTGTTTGAAAACCCAAAGCAACAACAGCAACAACAGCAACAACATCAAGGCTGTGGTGCAAAATGCTGCTGCTGTACGTCAACCGATGACATTTTCCAACGCGCTTTTCTGTGTATATGTGACTATGTGTGTGTGGGTGTGTCCGCGATTGTGTGTGCATCTGTATTGGTGTTACAACATTTTCCAGCTACCAAAAATGCAAAAGCCCAGCCCACATACTGCCTGCCTGCCTGCCTGCCTGCCGATCGATTTTGTAGAGATGTGAGATTTTTCCCCAACATCACATAGAACATATAGAAGGAGATTTGTGGATTATCCTTAGGTTTTAGGAAAGTTGAATATTTTCTACTTCTACGCTACGATTTGTGGGTGCAGAGTGCTTCGATTTGTCCACATTGAATGGATGTTTATCTTTAAGTTATTTGATTTGATTTTTACTTGAGTGGCTTTGTGGGTGGTTGGGTGCTTTGGTATACTCATAA
Source organism: Drosophila guanche (assembly GCF_900245975.1). NCBI lineage: Eukaryota > Metazoa > Arthropoda > Insecta > Diptera > Drosophilidae > Drosophila > Drosophila guanche. The sequence continues at coordinate 3,256,971 of NW_022995745.1, forward strand.
TACTCACATAGGACAGATACATCGCTTTGCTATATCCATTAAAAGTAACACACATACAAAAAAACATTCATTTCCTTACCTGCAAGAAAGAACCAAGAAGAAAGAGGGAAAGATGCAAAGAGAGAGAGAGCGCACACATAGAGGAAGAGAACAGAGAAGAAAGGGAATTAGTCAAGAGTTGTTTGGCAAGTTTAATTTTTAATTTAAAATCTATGTAACTTAGAACAAAAGCAACAAAAAAACAAAGGAGAAGAGAAAGAGTCTGTCTGCTCTTTTCATTTATCTGCCGTGTCGAGGGGGCGCGGAGAGAGCTTTTACTTTTAATTAAATTAAATTTACTTCACAGACAGAGAGGGGATACCCTCTCGTCATTCCACTTGTGCGTGTGTGGGGTGGGGTTAAAGTTTTCAGTTGCAATTTTGTGCGCTGCAAAATAGGCTACAAAAAGTGACTTCCAAATGTTTCCCCTCCTGTGTGTGTGTGTCTATCACACTCACTATCGCTCTGCTCTGCCTATGCCCCGTCTCTTCCACCACTTTTCCTCATTCGAGCCACTGCCTCAACACCTGAATGGAATGAAAAACTAACTCAACTCTGGCTATGGCCTGGCTCTGCCTCTGGCTTTGATTTCAACAGACACACACACACACACACACACAGATTCCTCCCATGGGCCTTCGCCTGTTCACCCGCGCAACCATCGACACTTGTAATTCACCACACCCAAAAAAGGTGGAGATGGAGGCAGGAGTGGACGGGTGCGGGAGTTTTTGGAATGTTAAATAATTTAAAGTTTACCCAAAAACAGCACGATGAAATCGGGTAAAAGTAGACAGAAAAGCAGAGAAACAGAAGAAGGAAAAAGCGGAACAAGAAGTAAAAGGAAAAAGCGGAGAAAGACTAGAAGGAGCGGAGGAAGTAAAGGCTGAAAAATAATAACGTAAAAATGCAAAGAAATTGAGAGAAACATTATAAACGAAGAGAAGGATAAGGAAGAGGCAAACAATGACAAGAATTTCAGGTTAAAAGCGCCCAACAAGAAGGAAGGATGGAAGCAAAGAAAGCAATTAAGAATGAAAGAAATTAAGAACAAAGGAAACATTCGAGAGACGAGGCAGCCGGCAAGCAGAAGGAAAAAAGGATGAGCAGAAAATAGGGAAAGAGCAGGAGGATAGAGCAGAAAGACGAATGAAAGAAGACGCAGAAAGAGCAAAATGAATGGGGAGATGGGGAGCTCCAAATACATTGGCCAGACTTGGACTATCTTCGATTATAAATAATTAAATATACGTATACCCTGTGGCACTCTCCAATTGGCAAACACAACCATTACAGGGTATCTGGTACGGGGTATAAATATGCAGTGCAGGAAAACCTGGAGTGCAGCGTGGGGGAGTGGGGGCAGATGTGTTGTGGTGGAAAACATAAAAATCAAGTGAAAACTTTGCACACAGGACAAAGGACGACACACGCAGACGCGTGGCTTGAACCGAAAAAGGGATGAAGGAGGGGACCAGGGGGGAAGAGGGAAGTTTTTGGACACGTCCACATCCTGCCTGCCTGCCTGCCTGCCTGCCTGCCTGCCTGCTTCTCCCTCGAGTTCCACTTGTCGTCGTTGTTGTCGTGTTTCTGTCGGATTTTATGGTCGCGCATTTTGGCCTCATCTCTCGGAATCCCCCCCCCCCCCCCCCCTCGCCCCCCTCGCCGCACCCCCCCCCCCCCCCCCCCCTCCCCCGCCCCTTACTCCCTTCCCCTCCTTTCCCACTCTCTCTCCCCCCCCCTCCTCACCCCCTCTCT
>NW_022995745.1:3259452-3364600 GCF_900245975.1 Drosophila guanche
ACTTCTTTAACTGTGGTTGCTTATTCCTCCTTCCATTCTTCCAACCTTCCATCCATCCATCCCTTTCCCCTCTCACCCCTCGGCAGCCCGACCCAACTCTCCTTCTACACTCTCCGCATATTACTCCATTTCCATTTACTACTTCGCTTCGGATTTAAGAGGATTTTTGCTGTTTTTCGCCACAGAATTTTTCTATTGTCTCGCTTCTTTCTTCTTCCTTTGCTTCGCTTTCTTGACAGCAAAGGACGCAACACCAAATGCAACCGCAACAGCAGAAAGTGCAACTTATTTTCCACCCACACACTTCTGTGTGTGTTTGTGCGTGTGTGTGGGTCTACAGGCAAGCCTCCTGTGCATGGCCTCGAATTATGAGAAACACATAGCCCGGCTGGTCACGCGATTAAAGTGCAAGGAAAGCCAAGAAGGGTGCAAGAATTTGTTGGAATTTAACAAACAAAATACCAGAAGAAAGTGGAGAGAGGAGCAAAGAAACGGAAAGAAGCGAAACAAGACGGAGTGAGAGAGAGAGAGAGAGGAAACGAGGCAAGTTAATAGAGCAACTGTGCAGCCACGCCCACCGCAACACAGAGGAAAGAAGCGGTAGGGGGACACACTTTCGACACAAACAGAGAGAGAGAGACATTTTGCAGTTATGTTGCGACTTAAAGCATGGCATAACCACACACAGAGAAGCATCCATGCAGCAATCACTCCTTTGCAGGCATCCATCCCTGGCAACCACACATATACACACACACACACATATCCTGGCATTGTTCGCTTGCTGCTGCCACCTTTTCTCTCCCTCTCTATTAAGCATACGTCAAGTGAAACCAAAAAGAATCTCATTTCCAATTAAGCGCCAGAGGTGTGCAAGGAGGTGCCGATGTGTACAGGAGAGGTGGCAGAAGGCCTCAGGGTGCAGCTGAAACGCATAGCTGCAGGAGAAGCCCCAAGGAGGAATATATTTCGGTAATTAAAACCAATTAAAATACGCATTTTCCAAACTGTTGCAGCAAAATATTTAATAGTAGAGAGAAGAGCGAAAAAAAGGGTCTCCTCCCGATTGTGTTTCTCTGGCAAGAGCAGAAGCAGCACAACGCGTCCATCATTTTGCACTCTATCCGCACAAAAACAAAAACGAAACAAAGCCAAACACGTAACGGTAAAGAAGTACATACATAAATACATACATCGCTATGTATCGTTCAGCCACTCGAGGGCACAGCGAGACAGGCAAAGAGGGACGGGGATGGGGATAGGGGAGGGAGACAGAGAGAGAGAGAGAGAGCGAGAGGCAGCAGGAAAAGATTCCACTCGACTGTGAAATACTCTTTAGTTTAACCGCACAAGTCGCGTCCAAGTGTTTTTCTGTTCCCACATTCATGAGCATTCTCTTGTGCACTCTTCGCTTGTGCATAAGCGGCCAACGTTCATGGCAAAGTGATGACAACAATGACAACTCGATGCAATATGCGGGCAGGGTATGGGCAGCTGCCATCTGCAGCAGCTTAAGAAATACAAAATAAAATAAAATATACAGTGGAGGCAAGACAAGAAGTCCACTCGACAGGACTCACAAGCAAAGCCGCGCTTCGTGCCTTTTCTGGCATTCGAAATCGCCTTTGTTGTGTGTGTCGTAAAAACAAAATAAAAACAGCAAAAAGCAACTGATTGAGTTTACATAGCCAATGACTACTGTCGGGTAGAGACAGTGAGGAAGAGAGATAAGCAGAAAGAAAGAGCTGGAGAGGCAGAAAAAGATGGGCACAAAGGCGGCTCCCTGGTGTATGGTTGCAGGACACATGGTGGCAGGGAGGGTGTGGTTATCCTTATCCCTCGAATTTTTCCCACTATTTTTTTCTCCTAATTTCTGGGTAAAAGGTTAAGCAAATTATATAGAAATGTTTCAAAAATCTATTAAATATCTGACTATTGACTATTAATTCTGCCAGCACTTTTCGCACTTTTCTAATAATCTAATAATCCATCCCCCTCGCCAACGCCAACGCCAACGCCAACGCCCTTGCCCTATGCTTTGCGGCCCTCCATTCTGCTCTGCTTTCCTGGTACTTCATATTTTTCTCCATCAGGGTTTTCCTGCCATTTCCTTTGGCATCCTTTTGCTAAGGAAATGAGGGCGATACACAGACAGCCAGAAGGAGAGCAAGAGTAAGAGCGAGAGAGAGAGCGAAAGAGAGAGAGAGAGTACTTATTGCATTGCCAGTCGGAAATCGGAAGCTCTCCAACATCATGACAGATGAGGCGAGAGGAAGGAGAAGCGCTGCATTAGCCCCCCACTTACCCCACTACCGCCTACCTGCTACACCCACCCTCCCACAGTGGCTGTTTCACATCTTCCATTCTGCTGCTCCTCCACTTTACTGCTCCCACTGCTGCTTCACCCTCCTCTACTCCACTTATCCGCACCTATTCTCCTCCTTCTGCTCCTCCATTGCCACCTCCTCCTTGTTGTCCTTCACCTCTTGCCCACCCTCGCTCGTTAATTTCACCTCGTCCGTCTCCTCATTTTCTTTTTCGGCTCAACCCCCACCCTTGTATGGTGCCGCTCCTTCCACTCCACCTTCTCCTGTTTGGACCATCTTTCCGCTTGGGCAGCGCACCCGTGGGTGGGTTGGGTGCCCACTCCTGCCCACTCATTGCTCCTCTTTCTGTCTTGTGTTTCGCTTTCGACCCGGGTCACCCTGTCAAATAATTAATGAGCATGTGTGTGTGTGTGTGTCTCCCTCCGTGTGGCCCACAATATTATGTAAGCAGAAAGCATAGCATCTGTAAATGTCAATAAAAACAGTGCGGACTCGCTACAACGCTCTCAGACGACAGCATCAGCTGTCCCACGAATAAATGTCTTACTGTACTTCAATGCTCTCCCCCATAGATATTCCAATATTTGTAGTCAAAAAATGAATGAAAAGCACAGAAGAAACTCTGCAAAAATGCTCAAAGAAATGACATTCACAAAAAGGCAAACAACATACAGAGAGGAGAAACATTTCAATCCATGCACAAGAAGGAGAAGAACAAACAGAAAAGGAGCAAAAGGGACACACAAAATAATGTTTCAAGGAACAACCACACGAATTTCTTGTGGTTAAACCCCCCCCCCTGTATTCAGTTATAGTCAATGCCACGCCCACAACAGACAACAAGCTGCCGCCACCAGCTAGCCCCACCAACGCCATGCGAAAGCAGCACGCAAAGTGGATGGTGGATGGAAATCGTAAAATGATTTTGTTGCCTTTTTTTTTTTTGACATTTTATTAGGGATTTTGTATTATTATATTTCCTATCCTGTTTGCTCTGTCCTCTGCTCGCTCTCTACCTTCCAGATAACTTGTGCTGTGCACCATTTTGGCTTAGTGTTTGTTTGGTCCGCATAAATATCGATTTAATATACACAAGAAATGCATTTTGCTTTGTTGAAACGGGAAATGTCAAAATATCAAAATTTGTATACACCTGGGGACAAAGATCGCTTTCGGTTCACGCACCTCAATATTTGTTAAATGCACAGTTTTAGTTTCTACTTTAATTGACACACAAAAAAGTCCTTTTCCATTTTCCATAAGATTCAATTATTATTATTATTTTTTAACGAGGGAGCAGAGCCTCAGCCAGTGCGAATTCTTTCACTTATTACTCGATTATTCGATGGCATTCATCCGAGGAGCTAACTAATAAATATTTGTTCAAAGTTGGCCTTAAGGTTCACCACCAACACAAAGCTCACAATTATTCAATTATTTTCTGTACGCAGCATTCAGCAAAATGCTTTGTCTGTAACCAAATATTATCGTGGGGGTAAAAGGTTAAGAGGCTCGGACCGGACTGGACTCGACTGGAGCGAGCTCCTCTTCCATAATTTTGTTTGCCCAACAATTATTGTATTTTATTTCATTTCATTTCGAGAGATGAGTGCAAAATGCATTTTCAAATTTCAACAAAAGCGAGAGCGAGAGCGAGAGCGAGAATAAAAGCTGTCGCTTGGGGAGTCTCATCCACTTTGTGCAGTCATAAAATGTTAACCTTTGCCCCATTGTTAACCCGAGCACTTGATTATCACCCACACAACACACATTTAACACGAGCTCTTGATTACACATTACGAATTATACTCCCCAAAAACATAACTTAGTCAAAACGAGTGGGCAAAGTATCTCCCCCCCCTTCTATCTGTTAGTACGACAGACACACAATATCTAACTATCTCTCGAATCGTATGTCGTCGGATCTAGTATATGTACATTGTACAATCCATTTGCATATCTCTAATATATGTCGAGTGCTGTGCTAAACGGGCACCAAAGAGTACTCTTATAACTGGAATTCAATATACAGAAACGAACCATGTAGAGTGAGCAGCCGGTGAGGTGGCTAAGTAGTTGAACAACTTTTGTCCCAAAGAGGCCCCAAATGAATGCAGGGGAATGATAGGGAAAGAGTGTACTTATACGCTTCTCCGATGAGAAATTTCCTTCTTCTAATTCAAGATGTGCCATAATTCTGATTTACTTACTAAGCAAAGTTTGCAATCCATTAAGTACACATGTATATTTTTGTTGTAAACCCATGAAAACTTACCTAGAAATACAAAAGAGAAATATAAATAATTAGTTTAGCTATTGATTTTGGTTTGAATTAAATTATAAATATATTTTGAATGACAATTATAAATCCCAGGCGACCGAAGGCGCGACAGGGAAACAGAGAAAATCTATTGAGAGCCTCTTTGGCAAATAACAAATGAATAGAAAAGATTTCGAGAATAGAGCGACAGAATTATGCTTCAAGCGACTGAAAGATCAGTCTTTATGTTTCTGATGGAAATCTCTTTGGATTGGACTTGAACTTTAGGCAGAATTCTCCTCTCTATAGATTCCATTGAATGAATGAACTTTCTGCTTTATTAATGTTTTTTCAAAAGTTTTGCTTTTGATCAGTCGATTGATATTTCAATTCTCAATCGTTGTTGGGCTGATCTGATCGGTCATTGAATTGCAGCAGCAGCAGCAGCAGCAGCAGCAGGCAACAATCTGTACAGAGAGGCAATTGCATTGTGTGGATTGTTGTGTGTCAGAGTAGAGTAGCGTAGAGTGTGTTTGCATGTAAATTGCTGTGTTTATGGGCCAAGCGAACAAAGCAAAAGCGCACACAAATCAAAAAGAAAATAGGATGAGGGGCCTGAAGAGGTGCTCTTGTATATAATATAATATACTTTATGTATACAGTATGTGCATGTATTCGTAAACACATGCCGCCGATTACATAAATACAAATTTCAATTGAAAGTCGTTCAAGTGCAAAATGCGAGAAAAACGAAATGAAACCAAAGGAAATACAACAACAAAGAGACAGAGAAAAAGAACAAAAAGAAACAAAAATTGAGCACAAAACATCGAAGAGAAAATACACTTATTTTAGGAGGAATTACGGAATTCAGTTAGGGATTTCGAAGTATCCAGGATCCATGGGTAAACCATCTCTAAAGAGTACAAAACCTTCTTATAAATGACCTCAACGCATTTATTTCTTCTTATTTTCTTGATTTCCTCAAGTTGCACTTGTTCAAAACTGAATATTGAACGATACTTCCAATAAGCGAAAGGCCTTTAGCAAAGTTCACGTCACAGCGTATACAACCGAGTTTTGGCATAGAGAAATGTCAGAATCTATTCAGTGCTCTCCGAAATTTTTGAATGTACAAAACACGCAGAGAAAGAGAGATAGAAACGAAGGTAAAACAGAGAAACAGCGAGAAGGAAAGATGAATGAAGAGAGAGAGTTTAAGGGGAAAATGGAGGAGGTTTTACTATATTCATCTTCATCACTATGCCACAAACTATATATCGTATCTTATATGATAGAGAGGACTGCGTGCAAAGCGTTCGAAATAAAATTTCAAAGAAACGAGAAAAAGAACAAAAAAATGTCTTAATTAAAATGAAAATTACCACGAAACGGAAACACATGAGAAATGAATATATGAAAATGTTCATAAAATATCAAAATGTTTTAAATTAATTTGATTGGGAAACTTGCAAGGATAAACATGAGATTTATATTACGAAAGGCAGAAAATATATTGTATCCTGATGATCCAGTGATCAATAATATATTGAAACGTTCTGTTGGGGCTACATTTGTTTCAGGGACAAGCCAAATCAGTTAATGCATTGAGACTGCTTGACAGATATAAGTGCCAGAAAACATTGTTGCCGAATGGAGTGGCAAAGTGCCTTGTCTGTCTTTCTGTTTACGGTTCTACTTACAAGTTTTTAGATCTCAATAAATGAAAAGTTCGATTCATTGAACTGCATTTTATAAACGAGTATGCGTCTGAATGTATCTGTGTGTGTGTATTTTTAACTGTCACTCTCTGCCCGCTTCTCAACTGGAATAGACAATGCGGATTGGGGAAGGGAAACCAGTTTCTGGTTTCAGTTCAGTTCAGTTCAGTTTGTTTTTTTTTTGTTTCGAGTTCAGTTTTCAGTTGCAATTGCAATTCCAATTCCACACAATTGTCAGCCTTTCTCGCAAGTTGTCAGCGATTTCTTTGGATTTGAATGCAAACGCCATAGATACACAGACAGATACAGATACAGATACAGATACAGATACATAAATAAATATATAGATGTAGATACAATCGCAGACAATGCGGGAATGCGATTTCTTTTCACTTTCGATTGAATCTCTCACTCGAACAAAATGTTCTATAATTTCAATTAAATTGTTGACCTATTTTTTCGTTTTTTTCCCTTTTTGTATTTCAATCAAAGCTAATTTTAACAACTGAATTTATTCGGAGAGCAATTCAGATAGAGAGACGGCGACAACCTCTGACATTGTTTTATAATTATAAAAATAGAAATTAATTGCAAGTACAATAAGTACTATAAGCCATATTAATAAATAGAAGAAAAACAAGCAAAACCAACACACAAAAACGCTGATAAGGCAACGGAGAACACAAGTAAAAAGGCAAAGCAAAAGCAGAGGGGGGATAAGTTGAGGGAGAACCCAAGACAGAGAGAGAGAGAGAGAGAGAGAGAGAAAGCGGATAAGAGAAGTAGTGCCCGAATCCGACAAGAGTTACAAAAAAATCCCATTTACTTTTGGTAGTTTATTGTGAATGAAAATTTGTGTGTTGTCTCACGATGACGATGCGCATCCGCATACTGTGTGCCTCTGACATTATCTTGTGTATATTCTCGTACTTTAATACTGGTTCGTGCCTTCTGTATCTACATTTGTTCCTATTCCTCTATATGTAATGGGGATCTTTATATGCATGACCTTTCCGACCGTTCACATTGCGTCTTAAACACAGATGTAGATGCGCAAAATGCAACAAAGTTTCAAAGTTTATTTGTACAAGTGCATGGGACTAGCTTTAGTTCTTGATTATAAAATTCCCATAACAGAAAGGATTTCATTTCAATAAAATGACAAAATGCTTAAAAGCCAATCGATGCCCTTTGCTCTTTATTTGTTTTAAGCAAACAAGAAAAGATACGATTGAATTTACTGCACAAAGTTCCCGTAAGTGAAAGGATAATGCTTATCCACTTCACGTTCTTCCTTTTTCCTGTTATTTTGTCTCGAAAGTTCTTGATTGTTTTGTTTTCTCTGTCGAGCGACCACAGTACTTGGTTTTTTGGTTTTTCTTTGAAATTTGCTATCGACACACATTTTTGGTGTTGTTGATGGCGTGGCTCATTGGTTCATTCTTCGCTTTTGCCATTCGTTCCATTATGAACTGTTTATTTGTGTGTGCTTTTTCCTTTTGCATTTTGTTTGTTATTTTTTTGTGTTATATTCGCTGCCTCTGCGATTACGCTGACGTCATTTGAAGAGAGGGGGAGGGGGGGGGGGGGGTGGATGGGGGAATATATTGAATGGATGGTTGGAGTGATGAGTACAAGGGGCCAGAGAAGGGTCGGGGGTCGGTCAGATGAGAAGGCGGAGTGAGAAATGAAGTTGGGAGCAGAACGAACGAGCACGGACGTCAGCACATAGATTATTTGATTTATAAATGCACTTAGACTGTACATAGATACAGATACTCTCACATATGTATGTGCCTGTAGATACAGATACACTCACAAATATATGTATGCCGCCTATGGTAGATACAGATACACACGAGTATGTATTCAGATCTATAACTGTTGTTATTTAATTGGATTATCATTCGAGAGTGCCTCCACAATGGCCTGGAATGGTGGAACCAGTCACCATTTCCCAATTGTTCGCTGCTTGCTTTCCAGTGGAAAAACTGGAACGCCTATTCAACGAGAGTGTGGCCAGAAGAGAATTGTGGTAAAATATCCATAGAGGAGTTGTGCTGATGGCACCACATTATTGCTAATAGAATGGAATGCCACATGGTACTAGAATGAAAGAAAGTACAAAAAGTATGCATGTAGAAAGCAGTGCAAGAAGTTAAGCAGTAGACAAACCATAGATAGCGACGGATTACAGTTCGACGAGGGACTGCTGGAGGCGCTCAAAACTACTGGAAAAAGTTCGCAAAAGACTCACGAGAAAAAGAAAAGGCCATAAGGGCTGCTTTGGCGAGGAAACCAGCAGATAAGGAAATGTGAAAAAGAAGGATAGTTAAATGAAATGGGCAGCACGTTAATACTCCACTCTCATGTACACAGAAAACAGGCAGAAAGTAGCCAAAGAAGAAGCGACAGAAAGTAGTAAAGGGAGAACAAGTATATGAACAAAATGTTGACGACGCAGAAACAGAAGCTGTAAAACGACAAGCAGCGCAACGACAATGGGTATACCTCCTCTTATGAAGACTGAATTGATAATAACTCTATAAACGAATATGCGACTATGGGATACCCAGGCATCTGATGTATATTTTTGAAATTTTAATTAAGAACCCATGTTTGCATGGATAGAATTTCTTTCGAATTGAATGTACTGTTATGTACATGCAACACTTCAGCCTAAGAGGGTATCAAAAGGCGAGTAAGAAACCCAAAAAGTGAAGCAAGAAGTAAGTAAGAATAAAGAGACCGGTGGAATCGTTGTCGTTGTCGCCATCATCAACGTCTATCGTGGTTGTTGTTGCTGCTTGCTGTGAGGGGGGCGGCAATGGGCGTCCGAAGACATACCCACTTAGAGACATATGCTTATTTACATAATGTACAGGCATACACACATTCACACTCGCAATATTCTCACATTCGTGTGTTCTCCACTCTCCTCAATGGCTCAACTGTACAACTACTTTGCCTTCTTCTTCCCCGTCCCGGCCATCGTCAATGCCGTCCTCATCCATCCGTGTAGTCTTTTGTCTCCTTTTATTTTTGAAGGAAAGCTCGCGAGACACCACGCAAACCAGAGGAAGAAGAAGCCAGCCAGCAGGCAGAATCATAAGATGAAGAAGAAACAAGAGCAAGAAGTAGTTAAGACGACAACAACATTCGCATAAAAGGAGACAAAACAGAGTTCCCCAGTCCAGTCGTCCACCACACAAAAACAACCACCTGACACGTCAAACAGATTGTTAATCCCCTCGTTAGGGCAGTGGTTTTGGCTGGGTAAAGGAATGGAATGTATTTCAATGTATTTTAGGGTCTGTGTTTCCTCTATATCAGTTTAAGTAATCAATTTCTTTGAATTTCGTGATCAGCATATTTTTAAATAATTTTAAATGCCAACTCAAAGCCTCAATCTTATGGCATTTTTCATACATTGTGGAAATATTAAACGAAAAGTTCTACATAAAGTACTTAAGTACATAAAGACATACATATGAAGCCTATGAGCTTCCAATTAGCAAAGGATTTTCCAAAATTTTTTTTTTTTTTTTTTTTTTTTTTTTTTTCTCTCTCTTTATATTTACAATCTGTTTTTAAACAATAAGTAAATTGTATAATTAATATTCAATTAACAGAAATAGCAGTTTTCCAATGAGCCCTGCTATTATATATAACATCTTTTCAGTTTGTTGGATTTATCTATCAGGGATATCGAGAATGTGGTATCTTTTCAGTCTTCTTACTGTTAGGCTATTGTCTAATAGACTTAAGGCTAAATTATTTTCGTGGTTGTGGAGTCTGTCGATGTATTTCTTACTAGTTTTCTTTATTTCTTCTTTAATGGTTGGAATATTCAGATCTTTGTGGATGTTTGCATTAGATACGTAAAACGGAGCATTCCAAAATGTCCTGATAACATGTTTCGACTTTGTGGCATTTTTAAATTGTTAAAATCTCTTTTCAATTTGTAAAAGTTATCAAATGGGAAACAGTTCCTACGTAAATTCTCTCAATAAAGGCAATTAGCATGTAAACTTCCTCGGGCCCTTTATTTAATTCCTCTTGTACCTTTCAATCATTTGATAATGGACTAATTTGTCGGGTGGGCGCCTGCCTGCTGTCTCTTGAAAGCTTACATTTTTTTTTTCTTATTCCTGTTATGCTCTGCCGCTGCCAGCAGCTGCTGCCCGTTCTCGAGGGTGTGTGTGTGCATGAGCGAGTACGNTACATAAAGTACTTAAGTACATAAAGACATACATATGAAGCCTATGAGCTTCCAATTAGCAAAGGATTTTCCAAAATTTTTTTTTTTTTTTTTTTTTTTTTTTTTTTCTCTCTCTTTATATTTACAATCTGTTTTTAAACAATAAGTAAATTGTATAATTAATATTCAATTAACAGAAATAGCAGTTTTCCAATGAGCCCTGCTATTATATATAACATCTTTTCAGTTTGTTGGATTTATCTATCAGGGATATCGAGAATGTGGTATCTTTTCAGTCTTCTTACTGTTAGGCTATTGTCTAATAGACTTAAGGCTAAATTATTTTCGTGGTTGTGGAGTCTGTCGATGTATTTCTTACTAGTTTTCTTTATTTCTTCTTTAATGGTTGGAATATTCAGATCTTTGTGGATGTTTGCATTAGATACGTAAAACGGAGCATTCCAAAATGTCCTGATAACATGTTTCGACTTTGTGGCATTTTTAAATTGTTAAAATCTCTTTTCAATTTGTAAAAGTTATCAAATGGGAAACAGTTCCTACGTAAATTCTCTCAATAAAGGCAATTAGCATGTAAACTTCCTCGGGCCCTTTATTTAATTCCTCTTGTACCTTTCAATCATTTGATAATGGACTAATTTGTCGGGTGGGCGCCTGCCTGCTGTCTCTTGAAAGCTTACATTTTTTTTTTCTTATTCCTGTTATGCTCTGCCGCTGCCAGCAGCTGCTGCCCGTTCTCGAGGGTGTGTGTGTGCATGAGCGAGTACGAGTGAATGCCTGAGCATGTTCGTTGGCTGCTGCTGCAGCCGCGAAAGGTGCTCAAGCAGGAGCCATGCCATGCCCATATAGCAAATAGCAACCAAAACTGCAGCTGCTGCCGACACGGCTGACGCTGACGCTTACGAAGTCAATGCAGGCAGCGCGCGCAGGCACACGCATGTGCGTCAGACATGTCCGTTAGTAGTTGGTTGCTCCTTGCTCTTGCTCTGGCTATGGCTCCTCTGCTCCACCACCATCATCACCTCTTGCTCTCGCACAAAACACATAGAGAAACGACTCGAACCAGACGACGGACGAGAGTCGTTCGATGCAAAAACAACAAAAGCAAGGCACCAGCAGGCAAAGTCGTGATTGAGTTGCCTGGCTGCTGCTGCGTCTCTGCTGCTGCGCTGCTGCCTCCCTGCACATTGCACAATTTTGTTAATGTACAGGAATTAAATATGTATGTACATACATATGTACTTGTAGGTGTAGTTGTATGTAAAATATGGCCAAAAGGTAATTTCGTGGCTCTGCCACCTACCCACAGTACAACTCCCCTCTCCCTCTCTTTGGGATTCTATTAAAATATTCTTTTCCTTGTCGCTCTCTCTCCTGCGGCATAGGTGGAACGCATTAAAACCGCGTCAAACATGTTTGATGTAAAACTCGCAAATTACGCTGTTTTCTTTAGTGCACTAATTGTATGAAAAAGACGCATTAAAGAGTGTAAAGCACCGAGGAAAAAATATTACGCAATAAACAAACAGTTGGAAAATGGGAGGGGGAAAAGAGAAGGGGGAATGGGCAATGGAGAATAAAGAATGAGAATGCAAGCAATATTATCTAAGAGACACTTTCTGAAAATGTGGAGAACTTAAGCTTCGATTTATAAGAAAATGTCCTGAATTATAAAGACATCTACAGGAGTAGGTTTCCACGTTTTCTCTTCTTACAGTCAAGTCTATCAGCAGCTCCGCTCGGCTTTTCATTCTGTTTTCATACCACATATCCACTGGGACTCAAACAACGTAGTGAAACCCAAGCTAAAAGGATATACAACTCTGACACTAAAGCTAGTACCCAGATTCGTAGCTATTTCGGAAAGTGAAGGAGGCCGGTGGAGAATATGAGGCCAAAAGCTAAACGCTGACGCCTGAAAATTAGGCTTGAAATTGCATCTAAAAATACGAGAGACCATCCAAGGCATGGACACCCTAGAATATGCAATGTGTATGATATTTTTATACGATTTTAATGGCATTCGAGGAAAAATTTATTTTGAAAATATATTTTTGATAAAGTGATTCGATCTGGCAAAGACAATCCGGGAAAGCTAAAGTTTCATAAGTGATTTTATGCGGAGTCCGGATTCTACTTCTTTCTCTGCAAGTGCAAGCAGCTGATGGAAATCATAATGCTTTTTTGTTGCAAGGGGTATGCATGGTATGAATGTATGTATGCATGTGCATGCATCTGAATCTGATGATGGAGGGGGTGAGACTCGGAGGGACTGCCGCAAAAGGCCTGGAGGAGTCATCTAGCGTTGGAGGAGGTGTGAAAGCGGCGGCAATTTGCGGCACAAATGAATGGTGGGGGGTGAATCCCAGGGTCCAGGTCCCTGGTCCTAGGTCCACTTCCATATCGGTGGTATATAAATGGGACATTTTCTGCTTCACTGGGAGCATTTTGCTCTCTGTTTGTCTCGCCCGTTCTCACTCCACCAGGCAATCCACCCACCCACCATCTATCTCCCTCCCACGCTCTGTGTGGAATGACGCATTGAGTAACTGCTGCTGCTTATAGTACCAATGGTGTAGGGGGTAGGCTATGTTAAGGGGTAGGGGTAGGTCTATGACGCGTGTGTTGCTGTTGTTGTTGTTGTTGTTATTGCTCCCCGTTGTTGTCGTCGTCGTAGGCGCTAACTGCCGCAGAGGCGTTGCTTTCGCAGTTTTCTTTCTTTCTCTTTCTCTCTATGCCTTCCCGTCTGTGTGTGTATGCAGAAGGGTTTTTTCCGCATTGCTCTTTCTTTTTTTTCTTCTTAACCCAAGGGTACACCAATCTGTGGGGTAGGGACAGAGAGAGAGACTCTACAACCGACTCTCCTGCTCACCTTTTCTCAATATATGCCTTGGGGCTAGGCTAGGCCACTCTTCTTCCACCCAAACAAAATTTAAGGACGAATAATATAATATTATTGTGTAGGTTTCCAGTGTGTTTGTATTCGTTCGTTTATTCCTTCTATTCTATTTTCTTGCCTTAATGCTACATTCTTACACTAGTGGATATAATTTTAATGCGGGCCGTATTTGGGAGTGGGAGTGGGCGCCAAACGCGCGCGGTACTGCCGCACGCTCAAAGGTTTCCAGTGTGTGTCTTCCACTGTGTGTGTGTGTGTGTGTATGTATCTGCATTGTCTCGTGTATCTACATGTGTGTCGGAATGTATCTCAAACTCTACGGCAAATGGACGTTAGTGAGTGGACCTTTTGGAGGAGATCAAATAGAGTAAGAGTAGAGCAGTTCGGTATCTCTCCCACGCAGCACAAGAGCCTGAAAAGCAAAATCCCCTCAAACAAAATATAAGCAAAAATCGAATTAAAGCCCCGTAAAGTTAAGTATCTGTTGAAGAGATGGGGAAGATTGATTGATTTTTGGTACATTTTGCTAAACATATTAAAACATTCACTGAAGCATCCGGTTACCCGACACATATCGCAGGAAATTGAAGTACCCTTCAGTGCCTCAGGCGGTAAAGAGCATTCAATGAATTTTGGATTCCAATCGGCGCCGAATGGTGTAGTATAGTACCACCTGCTTCTGGTTACAGTCTACAAATTATACCCAAATGAGCAGCGAAAGAGAAACAGCGAGAGAGTGGCACAAAAAGAGGGGAGGGGACGGTACGGGACAGGGAATGAGATAGATATACATATGTACATATGTATGTATGTAGTGTGTGGCACACACAACCGCAACAAAATCGTTGCTGAAACCGCTGGAAACGTCATGGAACATTATGGAAATTCAACAAGAGCCAAAACGGAAATTCTGTATCTAGATACGAGACGAGACCCTCTATCTACTACAACCAACCAACCCCACCCACATATTGAATTGTGTATGTCTATCTGTGTAGCTGTTTATCTGTGTGTTGCATTAATGATACTCGAAGATAATTGGATTGAACGAAATTCAGTTTTCGTTTGCAAAAACTTCAACCCTCCCTAAACGGAACAAATGGACTAAATTTATTTTTCAATAGAGTCTGGCTCTCTTTTCTCTCTGTCTCTCTCCCTCCATCTTCTTTAATTACGCATTTAATATGAATACAATTTTTTCCTGCGGCCATGTTGGACCCAAGGTTTTCCTCCTCCTACCCCTACACCAATGTGCTTACTCAATCAACTGCTGCGCATTTCCAACAATTTTTGTGTTCCAAGGTCCACACGGCTGGACAATCAACCCCCGTTGAAGCCGCACCACAGTTACAGAGATACAAACATCGGGCAACCCGTGGCCCCAAAACCCCAAAAAAAACCAAAGATTTTTCTTCATTCTAAAGTTTAAAATCTAAAACTGAAGAGATTAAATGTCTCGCGTCATGCGGCACCGATCAAATGCGATCAACGGTGAATGAATATTCGGATTCTTTGAACAAATATTTTTGAAATGATTAGCAAAATGAAAATAGCAACATTTTTGCAGTAAATGTAGTGTAGAAACGATTTAACATTTTTGTAACCTCATTAAGTATTCCGTACAGACTGAAAGCAGCTTATTGATGACTGAAAAGAATATATGTACACAAAATACTCGTATTCTGTTTGTGAATCATACGAAAAATATCGGAGCACACCCCGTAGGTCCCTCACCTCGACGTATAATAATTATGCCACATTTTCTCACTCATTTTCTATATTATGTAGAGAGAGCGGAAAACTGCAACAATAAATGAGATATGGGATTGTTCAATGTACATGTCTACGGCGTGTATATGGAACCCGTATCCCCCCTTTATATATTACATTATCTATGGGCACACGACATTGACATTGAAAATAAATCAATTTTTTCGGCAAAAATGTAGATAATTTTATAAATATATTTTTACAGGGGTAATGCAGAGGCGGCACATGCAGGAGAATGAGAAGATGGATGGATGTTTGTGTGCCCTTTTTGGTTTCGCCTGATCGAACATAAAGACAACATTTTTCGATTTAGGGGTTACTATGGAGAAAGATAGAGGGTTGTCGGTTGGGCATGACTCATACTGGCTAAGTATTTCATAATTATGATACACATTTACGAATATGTAGATAATTCCGTTGCACTACAGACAAATTTCGAAAGAGATCCGTAGATACATGTGTACATCGCCCAAAGGCTGATAAGAACTGATAAGAGGTATACACCCTCTATCAGCATTCATATATAAAACATATAAAAATGCCCCAAATCCGACATAATTTTAGGGTACAAAAAGTATCACAAAAATACAATGATCCTATCGAAAACATTCGCGTAGCACAATAAAAAATACTAGCATATTACTGGGACACCAAATACTGTGCAAAATGCAGGCCAAAATTATGGAGAGCGTACCTTTTGCTCGACAGAAATGTTTCACCAAGAGATTTACATATTATATGGTGGGTGGGCATTCAAAAAGCAACATAAACACTTACATAAAATTCTTTATAAAACAAATAATAAACATCATCGTCTAGATTGTTGTTGTTGGCCAATAGTTGTTGCTGCTGTTGCGGCTGCTGCTGTTGTTGTTGTGGTTGTTGTGGCTGTTGTTGTTGCTGCTGTAGCAGCTGCTGGTTGCTATTATTGTTATTATGATTGATGGTGTTTTTGGTGCTATTGTTGTTATTGTTGTTATGATAACTGTAACTATGATAACTATTTTGGCAACTGTTGCTATTGTTGTTGAATGTCGTGTTGATTATATAGTTATTGCACAGTTGCAAGTGTTGTAATTGTTGTTGTTGTGGCATTAGCAATTGTTGTTGCTGCTGTTGCTGTTGCAATTGTTGTTGCTGCTGTTGCTGTTGCTGTAGTTGTTGTGTCTGCTGTTGTTGTTGTTGTTGGAGCAGCAGCTGCTGTTGTAGCTGATGATGCTGATGCTGCTGGTGTTGTTGTTGTTGTTGATGGTGATAATGTTGTTGATAGCTCGACGCCTGCAATTGCCAATTTTGCATTGCACACATGTAGAACTCTGATCCACACACATATATTTGTATATCTGATGATACTATCTATCTACTATATATCCACGAAAATATATGCATATATTTCTTAAGATTTTTTACTTTGACTTTTGTTAGCCTTTTCTTCTTGATGCCTGTATATTGAAATCATTAAAAATGCATTACAAACAAAATATCACACACGCCTGAAAAAGATTTCTTCAAAGTGCACACTTTTTGTTGCTCAATTTACAATTTATTTCACAATTTCCAGTTTAGATCCCACCTGCAATTATATCCTCTCTATTCGAAAACTCTTGCAATGCAATCTGCATTCAGTTATAATTCATTTAATCACCATAAAAACTTAAAAAAATATGTTTCACACAAGACCGCTTTTTTTACAAGAATTTACCGGGAGTTTATTTATTTATTATTTCCAATTTGTTATCTCAAAGAGTGTCGCTGAATAACATATGAAGTGTGATTTTATTTTTGTATTTTGACACATGTAAATAATAAATCCTTTCGGTTGCGAATATTTATTTGGTAGTTTGGTTTATTGGTTTTGTATTTTTGCAATCGTTTAGAACTCTTCCTGTTATATTTGATTTTGTTTAGTATTTTGTTCGGAATATTTTATTTATTTATTTAGATTGTATTTTTTTCTGCCATATATTTGTATTTTTTTTAAGTAAACTTGAAATGAGCTCAAGGTAAAAAAAACTTTTTGTATCAACGACCGCAGCGACGTTGAAGTTGTTGACGACGGCGGCGGCGAAGAGGAGGCGCAGAGTAGTCAACGAAAAACCAAAAACAACACACCGAAAAAAAAAACGCTGTGCCAGCTGCTTGCCGGGAGCAACTACTGTTATAACGTATAACTACGCCACTACGTATAACTGACGGCTGTAGAACAGTGTATTGAGTGTTCTTTTCCATTTGATGTCCACAAAAACATAAACAAAATATTAAAAAAATAAAACAGGAGAGAACAAAAAACCACTCACAGCAATTTGATTTTATATTATTATTAGATTGATTATTAATAAAAATGGATTAATTAATACACATGTATAATAATCATTTATTTATAGCTCGCGTTCCGTCGCGTCGCACTGCTTTGTCAGAACGAATGAGGGGCAGCAGCAGCAGCGCAGAGAAAACGCCGAAAGCAGAGGCCGACAGCAGCAGCTGCTGGCAGCGCAACGCACATACAAACATACCAACTGCACTCATACTCCTATACACAGACGCACACACAAAATATATGTATGTTTGTACATATATAATAAAGAGAAATACGCAAAAAAGGCATTGAAAGGCAGAACCAACTACAACAACAGGGCCACAGCGACAAGAGAACTGTTCATAGGGTGCACGAAGAAATATAAAGCCAGAAAGGAAGATTGCTTCAGGTGACTCGAAGCATTAGATACCCTTTTCTGTGAGCAAGGTCTTTGAGTAATGATTGAATTCGTATAAACCTAACACTTTACCTATTAAAGCCTTGTGTGAATAAATATACACTATTGGGTCGTAACGAAGTGCTGAAATTGGGATGTTACCAACATCTGTTATAAATTATCATACTTCCTTTCTTCATCAAAGGGTAAGAAAACAGTAACTACAATGGTACGGGGAGGGCGAGAATGAGGAGTATATAAGCAGCCACGCACACACACACACACACACACAAACACTGTAAGGAACACGCATATGCAAGAGCAAAAGTGTAGCACAAAGCAATAACAAAAATTCTAGCATAACTGTTGTTCTCAATTCCATTCACCTCACCCCTCCGACAAAGCAAAACCATTGCCTTTTGCCAGTGCCTTCTTTTGCCATCTACTTCTTCATGCACCTCTCCTTCTGTTTCTGTTGCTTGTCTGCTCTCTCTCTCTCTCTCTCTCTCTCCTGCTGTTCTTGCTGTTGCTGGGTAAGTACTCTCTTGCCCTTGCTGTTGTAGTGGCTGTCTGGCAAAAAGAAATTGCAAATATTTGGACTTGCTCGAAAAAAGATGGTATAGAGTGGCCATAGGTCAGGAGAAGACCAACAAACACAAATACAAGTTCTAGTTGAGAGAATGTTCAAACTCCCTTCAGTCGCGAGTAGTGTGTTCCAAAGCGGGGAGTTGGAGCCACTGTCGTTGGGGAGCGTGCACTACAACGAGTGATTACGTGAGCCAAAAAAGATGGGGCAGCGATGCTCCGAGCCAATGTCCAAAATAATGAATGATGAAATAATGAAAAAATAATAAGTAAAAGGCTCTTCACTTTTTGATTATTACAAATATTGCCTCACAATAAAGTCCTTTTAATAACCTCTAATCAAATACTGCGTGACGTGAGGTGACATCACAAACCTAAGTGGAAAATTATTGAATTTATATTAAATGCCTGAATCGAATGTGAGTCACAACTAACCCCCCATAACGATGATGAATTCCGCTTTTCTCATTTCTCGATCTTTCGGCTATTCTCTCGAGATCTCGAGACTCTCTACTGCCGTGTCTCATTCGCATATTTGTCTGATGTCTGACACTCTCAGATTACGAGGTCTCTTCTCTTGCTGACTCAGCAAATGTCGCGTGGAATGATTCAATCTTCTGACCAAACATTCTTTGACAAAAACATAAATCTTAAAAAAAAAACAGACTCAGATTCAAGTTTTATTTTTGGGTTTTATTTTCCGAAATATTTTTGGGTGCCATGTACAAGTGTTCTATTTTTGTACAGGGTTTTTGTGGAATGAATAAAGTGAATTAGAGAAGAATTTTGTGATTAAAATGACATTCCAGGAACATTCTATCGAGTGCCAGGGTATAAAATATACTTCTGCTTGAATTTGAGACAACCACATTCGGTTCGTTTCATTTCATTCGTTTTCGCACAGAAAAAAACATCGTGCCGTGCAAACAATTAACAACGAATTACCAACAACCCTCTTGAGGGTCCAACCCCCACGAAAAGTAGTCTGTTTTTCCCTTAATTTTTGTTTTCCTGCTGCTGCTGCTGCTGCTTGTGCCTGTTTCTGTTTCTGGGTTTCTCTCTCCCCCATCAAAAAAATTTTGTTTTATTTTTTCAAATTAAAGAGGGAAAACAACAGAAAACAAGCAGAAAACAGAGAGCCAGCCGCCTGACGACTGAATGTGTAATGTCAAATTGTGAGAAAAATAATGGTGGAGGGGGCGGGGAAGGGGCCATCGTAAGGGCAGTGGGAGAGCATGTGCAAATGAGTGCATGAATAAATGATGCATAATGGGAAGTGGAAGAGAATGGCTGAGAGAAAGAGAGAAAAAGAGTGGGTGAGCAAGAGTCGAAAGCGAAGCAAGCGACGAAAGCAAAAACTGAAAAGAAACCCAAAAGAAAAACTTTTTTTTGTGTGCTTTTCGCTATAATAATATGATAAACGTACAGCAAAAAAAAAAAGAATGTTGTATGTATGCATGTACTGGCTCCTATATACAAATGTATGTACATACATACATTCATTCATATGTACATTTAATGAAATGGTAAAACTGTAGGCATCCAGAAGCGTCTCAAAACGACTCTTCGACTTGGGTCTCTGTCTGTCTGTCTGTCTGTCTGTCTGTTCGTCTGTATGTACAATCTCCAAGTTCCCGTATCTCCGAGTTCCAACAACAACAACAATCGACTTCTGTACATAATGTGTATCTGTATCTAAACAAGCGACAAGCGTGAGGAGGAGCGGGAGAGAGAGCGAGAGTCAAAGCTCCAACATTGAACCGGTTCAAGTCATATTTTGCCACTGTACCAAGCAGAAAAGAAGGAGAATAAGCAAGCACACAGCAGCAGCAGCAGCAGGCAGGCAGAGGTAGGCCGGCCTCACAACCGATAAGCTATGAAACGATGACAGCAAAACTTTAACAGAAGTTCACCCATAAAGAGGTTCCCCACTTTGTATGTACATGTTGTAGGTACATACACACACACTCACACACATGCCATGGAAGCTGTCTCCAAAGTTGACGACATTCCTCACGTCGTGGAAAACTCCTAACAGATCCTGAGATATTCTACCAACCGACTTAAGGTACTACGAGAGTTCAATGAACTCTTAAGAACATTTGCATTTAAATGGTAAATTGAATTTATGTACTTTCCGACAGCTAATTACTTTCCTTATATTTAATGATACAAATCCTAGATGAAACACCAGAGCACCACATATAAAAATAAAAATAAAAAAACTAAAAAAACAAACAACTATAAAAGATAAACTCGCTAGAAATACATCATAGAAAAAATACCAGATATCTACAATAAATACCAAAAAGCTCATAATCCACTGATCCACTCATAAATAAAAACTCAAATCCAAGAGTTAAAAAGGGAAATTCTCGTATAGAACTCGACCTCAGTTTAGGCAAGTCTGAGATGAGAGTCGGTTTATAAAGCTTAAGCATCAATAGCATAAGGAAATCAGGATTCATATGTATTCTGATCGCCCTGATTCAAAGTAATTTAGTAAGTTATCCCACAAGTTGTGTGCTCCCATTGTTGTAGTTTTTTTTGGGTTTGTGTATGGGGGAAGTGCCCTTCGGAAGCTTCAATAACACAAAAATTATGTATGGTATACACACGCCAATCGTTCTGCGGGCTTTAACATGCATATGTACAGATGTATGTATGTATCCTATCTGTGTACATATACATATGTATGTACATACATATATATGAATATAAAACAGCGTATCACAAAGTTACATACGCGAGGTATGGCAGATTTTTCGGTTATGGTGTCCATCGGTCGGTCGATTAAACAGAGTGTCAACTGCCAATTCCCCCGTGATACAACCAACGCCCACCTACCCCTGGTCATCTTACACACCTTTTCTGCTAATTTCTCGCTCATTTTGCGTTCGGAGTCGAGTCCGAAATCGAATTCGAGCTCGAGCTCGGGGTTCGAGTGCAAAATGCTTCGAAGAGCCGCGCCAACGGCAACAAAACAAACAACAACAAAGAGAAGCAAAAATACAAACAACAAAAAATGGAAAAGAGAGACAAAAGTCAGAGACAGAGTATGAAAAGGGGAAGCAGGGTGCGGGGCAGAGGCAGCGGGCGACTGAGCATTGAATTTAGTTCAAATACCCCCCCCCATCATCCACCTCAATGGTTCCACAACGCCTCTGACTGCGGGTTTCTGTATCTGTGTTTGTGTTTGTGTTCGTGTATCTGCTGGAGTTTTGTCTATTAATTCTAATAAGAAAGAAAAAAAAGGCATCTGCAGCAGAGATACAACAGCAAAAGCAGACCCCCATGACAAATACAACAGCAACACAGTGGAAGAGTGGAGGCAACTCTCGTTGGTTCCATTCCATTCCATCAGCAAAAAACACCAACAGCGGCGTTCGCCTCTCTACAGTGGTCCCTGCTCGCATGAAGTTTCTCGAATTCATATGGGAATTCATGCATTTAAAAGCGAAGGCAACAATTATAGACTGCTTACATGCATATGTATGTATTATGTTCACGATTTTAGTGTTATCCATGCCTTAATCGGGAGTAAGGAGGACTTTCGGTTTTAGTGCAGAGTCTCAAGCGCAGTATCCACTGTACCTTTGAATGGCAAAACTGACGCTGGCCTACAGGCAATGCTGCCATTTTAGCTCATTTCAGGCTAGATTAACAATACTTCAATGTGGATTCGCTTCTTAAAGTTACAAAGATGGACAAATCTAGCTCTGAAATAGTGGCAGCACTGCCTAAAACGCTGACGGACTGTTTCTTTTCTGCTGCTCCATTGGATTGTTGAGTTCTCTGGAATGGCGGATGGATTTTCTTCTGGGCTGAATTTTCGCATGCTACTTTGATTCATTAGATGATACTAGCATGCAATAAGGGCCCAAATCACTTCTGATTTGGGTGACGTTAATTGATATCAATTTATGTATGTATCCACCAGATACTGAGAGCGCTGCGAGACGATCGCTCGAACCGTTATCTACAAAAAAAAAAAAAACGTGATTTGTACGAGACATGCCTACAGATACATACATTCATATACTTGCTGATGAGATACACATACATTAATGCATATGTATGTATATAGTACATACACACCAACAGCTAGAGATACAGATACATTTCCATACAAAACTCTCGAGAAATAAACAATTTTAGCTGGCTGCTGCACAACACACACAGAAGATACACAAAGCAGAGAGCGAAAAAACGGTGGAAGAAAGAGGAGACCATAAAGAGAATCGCAAAAAAAGAGATAGATAAGACCCACGAAAACGGCGTCAAAAGCAAAGCTTTGGCAACATTTCATGAGCGCCAAGCCAAATTATTTCTAGGGTGTTGGTGTTGGACAACCATTTTTCTCGCTTTTCTATGTATTTTTGCACAGCTACCGCTACCCCCCAACATTTTCTTGTATATTTTTCTTTATACATTTTCTCACATTTTTGTTTGCCAAAAAAAAGGGTTCTCTTTCGCTATTTGTATTTTAATTTATTTTAATTTCCTTCCGACGGCAGGGAAAGTTTTTTCCCAGCAAAAAGCTTAGGTCCGGATGGGGGTTAGGAAAATTCCATTGCTGGTTTTGGGAAAAATTGAAAAAATAAAAATAAGGACCAATGTAAAAACAAGAGCGATAGGAACAGATGCCTTCGATGGGGGGACAACAAAAATTCATAATAGATACTATTTTCTTGCGAAGAAATTCTACGAAATTGGTAGTACTAAATTGAGCGAGAAAATTGCATCAAATACTTGTACGAAATTCCTAAATTCTGTTCTTGAGAGCAGTATGATGCGAACAGGTTGCAGGTTGGATGGGAAACAAATTCAGATGAAATGCAGAAAATATACAAAGAACTAATAAGCATCATTAATTGTGTTATAAACTTATAAACTCGCAGCTAATTTGGTTTTTTGATTTAAAAACTATTGCCATTAGTAATGTGGTTTACAGATTATTTTTGAAAGGATTAATTGGTGAGAAATGCTTCTCAAATGACAAATGAGAAAATCATGTGGAAAGATGCAACAGGAGAGTTCAAATTTGCAAGATTATTCCAGGCGGGAATCGATAATAATGGAAAATAATGGGAAACGGAACACCTGTATGAACCAATGGAAATTTCTTACTAGAAAATGCGAGTTATGTGTGTGGGTAGGAGAATCCTCGTACAGACGTGTGTGTGGGCAGGAGAATCCTCTTACTGTGTGGCAGGAAAGAGGGAGAATCCTCTTACGAATTTGTGAGTGGGAAGAATCTTGAAACGAGGGGAATCGAAAATGTGTGTGTGTGTGTGTGTGTGTGTGGGTAGACACAGGAGCCCGAAAGAGATTTATTTCGAATGTTGCTTTTCTAAATCCATTAGTTTCTTTCATTCAAGTTATCATTTAAGAATCTTCCGATCAGATGTTCTGGAAAAAGGGAACACCAACAATTTGGCACAGATATTTTGTTGGTTTCCAGTCGTTGCTGCACCCGCTCTACACTCTCTCTCTCTCTCTCTCTCTCTCTCTCAATCATTCGTTAGCTGCCTCTCCTATTTCTAATTTTTCTAGCTTTTGTTTTGCTTTTATGATTTTTGTTTGCATATTTCTATTTCACACACAAACACGCACACACAGATAAAAAAAACAGCAAATTAAATAATCGCTGTCGCTGTCTCTTTCTGGCTCTAGTTCTGGGTCTCCTTTTTCCCGTTTTGTTGCACTTTTAGCATGCACTCTCTCTCTCTCTCTCTCTGTGTTACTCTCTTGAACTGTTGTTTACTTTTTGTTTTTGTTGTTGAGAATATGAATTGTTTAAACAAATTGCACATTACACCAGGGATTTAATTCTCCTCAGCACTTGCACTTTGGCATCTCTTTTACTTATTCTTTTTGTGTGTGTTTTTTTTAAGTTCACATTAAAAAAAACATTTGTAAGAATTTGCATCTTCATTATCATTATCCGCGTATTTTTGTTATATGTTAGGAATGTTTTTGTTATTGCATTTAATGAACCCATTAATTGGATTGTTGCATTTGTTGTGTGTGCCTGTTGGCCCGTGTGCTTTGGGCTGTTGGGCTGTGCTTTTGTTATGCTTTTTCGTGTGTTACCGTTTTGATTTTGATGGCGTTTGAATTGCGACTGAAACTGAAACTGAATTGATGCTGGTCGTCGCTGCGCTGCCGCTGCACGAACGAATGCAAAGAGCAACAGCGCGTCAGTAGCAGCCGAGGCACATGGGCAGCAGCAGAGCCAACGCAGCAGCAGCGACGCAACAGCAGCAGCCCAAAGAAAACGGCAAACACAACAACAACCCAGATAGAGAGAGAGAGAGAGAGAGAGAGAAAGAAAGACACAGTGTGCCAAAGAGGGGGTTGGGGGGTGGTGGTATGACACGAAATGGGTTGAATATATATATATATATATTTATGTGTGTGTGTGGGGGATATACGCACACATACAAACAACTGCTTGCAGCGGTAGCAGCACCATCATCATCCAGCAGGCAGGCAGGAGCAGCCTTGCCAACTTAGCTAAAAACTTCCAAATGCGTAGCCGACCACCCCGCCCCACTTCGAGCACCGAACACAATTTTTGTTTGTTGTTGTTGTTGCTGTTGTTGCTGTTGGGTTTTCCTTTTGCAATTTTTATACCGCCAACGTAGAGCCTCCCCCATCCATTGGCACCCGCTACCCATGCTTTATCATTGCCCAAACCATTTCGCATCGTTTTTCAGTGAGTTTTTCGTCGTCGTCGTCAGAGGTTCGCGGCCTCATCATGGTTACCCCCCCATGCTCCATGCACCATGACATACCCACTAACACACCTTAGCCCACCACAGTACCAAACACACAGACACGTAAATACACACACACACACACACACACACACACCCACAAACGCACACACAGGACTAACCATCATCAAGCGCCAAGCCACCCCACCCCCCACCACCAATCCATCGCAACATCCACACACTCTCTTCAACCGTGTGGCAGTCAGCAAGCATTCACTAGGCAAATGAGAAGAAGAAGGTGGCAACACTTGCGCCTGCAGCAGCCAAAGGAATGTGTGTATGAGAGAGCATCAGCATCAGCACCAGCACCAGCACCAGCGCACCAGGAGCAACGAGAGAATCGAAGTGACGGATTACCTGTTAAATATAGGATCCCAAAGAGACGGGAGCAAGTCCTGTTCTTATACTACATGAGCTTAGATTTTCTCTTGAATGACTCACTGTCAAAATATTCCATAAGCAAAAGGACACAAGCGATACAAAGTGATCGATAAATAAATATAGGAACAATCTATTATAATATGCATCTCCAATCAAGTTAAAATCTAATTACTAGTGCCGAAGACGGCCAGAGATATCTACATAAATATTGAAAGCTTCTAAACCTCCTAAAAGATTCCCCAAAATTCTGTAAATTCCAACAATAACTAATCGATAAATAGTGTGCCAGCAGCAAGCAGTCAACGTAATGCTATCAAATATGCAACGATTTGCCACCAGGCAGCAGGCGGGCCAACACAGGCAACCAAATTGGTGGCACATTCTCGAGGGTACTACTCTCCTTGCAACAAGCAACAACAAGAGCACTTTGGGCTGTCATTGGCGTTGCCGCTGTTGTATTATTGGGCAGCAACAGCAGAGAGAAATGGTGGAAGCAGCGGGTCCTGCTGCTGCCATTGCTGCTGCTGTGTGGGGGGGGCGGAGAGTCCGGGTCCGGGTCTGGGTCCAGGGCCAGGTCCAGGTTCGGGTTCGGGCAGTGAGCCAGCAGCTCTGCTTTGTTTTAGCCAACTGCCTGCTTGGCAACTGGCAACACATCGGCGGCGGCGGATCTGACTGCTGGCTGCTGCTGCTGCTGCTGCTGCTGCTTGTCGATGATGAAGTGGCCGACAACGACAACCACGAGACGACGACAACGACAACGCCAACGACGACGAAGTCGCAATCGCATTGCGCGGCATGCGTCGTTTTGTGGATTGGATTGGGGGATTCTCTCTACGTGTGTGTGGCTGTGTCTGTGTTGTGTGTGTGTGTATGCGCGCGGCGCATAATATTCCACATGCCACACGCACATACAACAACAAAGATGTTGGCTGTTGGCTGTTGGCTGCTACAACGGGGCGCACTTTAAGTGTAGCAAAATGGACTCTGACTGCAAAACTTGTGTACAGTACTCAACACGCATACACCGCACACCACATCCATACAACGAACGGATACATCTGTATCTTGTATCTGTGCATAAAACATGCAAGAGTGTTAGTAGAGCGCTTCTCAACTGCTCACCAAATATAATTTGACGACCCAGCTGAACCCAAAAGGGAGGAGGGCTGCAATTTCTGGCCATTTTCGTTGCTAATTATAATTGGTGCAATAAGACACCTCCTCAACGTATGTACATACCATACACACATATATATGAATATGTACATAACATATGGACATACATACATATATACATACGGTGAATGCAATCTTTAAATGTTCGTCAGTGTATAGAAGGTTACGCACTGTACCTTAACATAAGTCACACATTTCTGAAAAAGTAACGGCCCCAAGGGGAACATTCGAGTCATTGAGATTTCCACGCATAATCAGTAACCCCACTTATTGACTCCAATCGATTTAAAATACAAGCTGAGACAGCTAAAAATCTTCAAAATGAATGAACCATAGAGAAAGGTGGCAGAAGGATGAACGACGAAAAATATTGAACCAAAAAGTGCCAGAAAAAGATAAAGAAAAGAAAGAGGAGGGGAGGGACGCTGACTGAGAAAGAAAACAAAAGAAAAAAGAAAAAACTAAAATAAATGAAGGCAAAGTGCATATGTATGTTGTATGTATGTACATATGCACATATTTATGTATGTATTATTGGGCAATGCAATGCAAGGAAGTGCAAAGAGCAATCCACGCTTAAAAGGGTTACACACACACACACACACACACACACACGGGCAGCCGTGGTTAGCTTTTGCAGGGTTGCGAGAGGGAGAGGGGAAGACTGCAGTCGGCCAACAGTAAACCAGTTTTAGCAATATAT
This sequence comes from Drosophila guanche, assembly GCF_900245975.1. Taxonomy (NCBI): domain Eukaryota; kingdom Metazoa; phylum Arthropoda; class Insecta; order Diptera; family Drosophilidae; genus Drosophila; species Drosophila guanche. The sequence goes on from NW_022995745.1 coordinate 3,286,969, forward strand.
CCAACAATAACGAGTAGGAGAGAACTGCATGGCACTAGCACCACAGTACCAGCGGCAGTAGTTCCAAGTCGAACAATCTTCAAATACACAAAATCCACTTTGCAAATCATCAAATGCCCGATGGGGTTAAACGAGAAATCCGATGGGGGCTACAAACGTTACGAGCCCTGGAATCGGCATAAACATACGATTACGGGTCAAAATGGGGGACTCTAGGACTTCGACTCTGTGGTGGTCGCAACGGCTGGGCCATGTCGGGTTCGGGTTCGGTTACGGCTCTTCTCTTTGTGAGCCGAGGAGGGGGGAGGCACTGTCCACGCATGCAGCATGCAACTGAAGTTTGCCGGCCTCAGAGCACAGCCTTCCAATGCACACACACACATTCCAGGGGGTGGCGGGTGGTCGGAATGCAACGCAAGTAGAAAAATCCTAGCACTTTTCCAGTGAAAAAAAAGAACGAAAGAAAATGATGTATATATACAAGCTAGCGGTATTTCCAGGCGATTTCCAACCACCACCAAAACTGCAGCTACGCCCATGGCCGCGCGACAGTGGGGTCCCCACGTCCACACGACCATGGCCTCAACAGAACCAGAACAGAACTTAACCGCCATCAGACCATTCTCTACCTATCCCTATCCCCACAAATACATACACACACACACCCACGCCCATGGGCTACGCCTCCCCCACATGCCCACGCCTCTGCATTGAATAAAATTGCATTGGAATATGCCGTTAGCTTACGTCGGCGGCTTCCATGGAACTGGAACTGGTGTCTGCGTCAGTGTGTGTAGGTGTGCGAGAACATTTTCGGCCCTCCAATGCGGTATCCTCTCCCCACCATAGCCCCACGGAAAGGTAAAGCTCCGCTACTTATTAGAAAAAGCAACACAAAAACCAAACAACAAAAAAGCTTCCCCCAAAAAAATTAGCAGCAAACCCAAAGAGCAAGAAAAAAAGGCCAAGGGAGAGAGAGAGTTAGAGGAAGTCTCATGCAATTGGAATGATGGCAGCATTTTTCTTTCCATTTAATCAGCCACGAACCCAGCTAAATGTGCTAACAAAGTAAAAAGAGAGCTTTAAGATAGAAAAATAACAGGAAACAGTGGGCACAAGAAGATCATGTAGAAAAAGCCAAAGAATAACAAATACAGAAAAAAAAAGAAAAAGAAAAAACCAAACCATAAAGTTTGCACAGAGTTCGCACATCAAACACACGCCAACAGGCAGCAACAACTTGCAACAAGTTTGAAGTCGTCTGCTGCTAAAAATATAACCAAACCAGACACAAGAGTCGGGGAGAGGGAAAAGAGAGGTGATGGTGGAAGAACATAACGAGCCGAACGGAACGGAACCGTACGGGAACGAACGAACGAACGAACCCAACAGGGACGGGACTGAGAGAGCGAAGCAAGTAACAACAAAAAATGTGATACGACAGTGATTACGCGATTTTCCATAATAAATGTTGTGGTAAAGGCGACCTTCCGGTTATGGCCTGACGACGTCGGGGCAAACGACGACACGAGCACTTGTTCGGCATGCCCGACGACAACGACAACGAAAACGACGACGACGACCTTCCTCGCCAGTTATTGCTCTCTCTTTTTCGCACACAGACAATCACTCTCTTGCTTTGCTTGCGCTCTGCCAACGTAGCGGAAAATGTCGGTAAACATTGCAACCGGTTTTTTTTTCGCTTCTTTCAATTGCTCGCACGAAACTCACACACACACACAAGCTCCCACAGAAGGAATGGGTGAGAGGGCAGCCACGCACAGTGGGTAAAATTGGCAAATGGATTAGCATACTTATTGGGGCAATACATAATATGACAGACATGTCATTACGAATGTTTATGAAAATATCAAGTACTTAATAATTAACAGAAACAAGAAATAGATATCTTTTACAGATGGAAAATGCATTGCGGCATCAGATTGAAGTTTGACTGCAGCTTGAATGGCGTTTGACATTAATTGAGACATACATATGTATGTATGTACAGTTTTTTTAATTATTTGTTTCGTTGAAATCATTTTTATCACTTAATTGGTCTCATGAATTAAAAAATAACATTAACTTTGATGCTAATGGAACTCAAATTATCATTTTTGAGTTACTCGTTTTCCGCTCTTGTCCCACTGTTCTAGAGTGTGCCTATCGTTGCTGAGAGCACAACTCCCGTCCCAAAAGCTTTACACCGCATTGCACCCACCCTGTCCCGAACTGACACTCTGCGACCACCCGCCCGACAATGCCTCGTTTTACTAGGCTAATCATGTGTTCTGCTTTCGGATTTGTGTGAGAGGCTTCCACTGTCTGTATATCTTTATATCGTGCTGGTGTTCGGTGTTGCTGTTTGAGAATTCATTCAACGCTTTTCGCCTTGTGCTTTGGGGGGCGCGCGCACATTGAGAGCTTTGCAATTTTGTTGTTGTCGTTGTCGGTTTTACTTTTCGTTTTGTTGCTGTTTTTTCTTGTGTGTTTTTTGAATACCCTGCAATGGAGGGAGGCATTGTTAATTTTCGTTTTCAATGACTAAGAGAAGGGTCTCCAAAGCCAATCAATTACTATTACATATGTGTAATGTATATTTCCATCTGTAACTAGAGGTAGTGGAATATACATATTTCCACATCCCTCACATCTCAATTAAATTTAAACAAGAAGGATCTCGTCAATCTCGTCGCTTTGCTACTGCTTTTTAATAAATGTATGTACACATATTTTTAATATGTCGGTATTTGTTATGCATTTTTCCATCTGTTACTTGGGATATTTCCGTAAGGTTGGTGTCCCACATCTCAATTCAATTTAAATAGGATAGGGTATCTGTTTTGCGACTAACATAAGAAACATTTTTTTTCTCCTATTTCGCTGAGAAATATTTCACACGCTGCTTTGGCTGAGGCAAGCAAAGCACTTGACTGTTGAGTGGCGCTGGCCCCAGCCTCTGCCTCTGCCTCTGTCTCTGCCGCTGTCGTTGGCGAAATGTTGGGGTTCGTTGCCGTCGCAGGCGTCGTCGTAGTCGCTGGCGGATTCGTTCGTCGGGTCGGATCGGGTGTTGTTATCAATTCAGTTGCTTGCTGGCTGCATGGCGCGACGCTTGGCACGTCTGGCCGGGGTCTGGGTCTAGCCCGGGGTCTGGTCGGATCGACTAGTGGTGGTGTTTCGGCACGGAAAGGGGGGAGGGGATTGTAATCGGTTTCAGTTCATTTTCATTTAAATAGAATTAAATATGGCAAATGAGTGAGTGAGAGAGAGACGACGGTCAACATATGTCGTCGTCGTCGTCGTCGTCTCCGTGGTGAGGTTTTTGTGGTGAAGGTGAGTGAGTGCGACGACCGACGACTACGACTACGACGACGATTGGAGTCCCAGACCATGACAGAATTCCACACCCGGGTAAACCGACCGAGTCAGTCGGTGTTTTCCGTTTCTCTCTTTATTATATGTATTTTTTGTGAAACCACTTTTCCTTGGGGCAACGAGGAATTTGTAATCTATATAATAAATAAATAATTTCAAATGTACACAGCACACAAGAGGGACAGAGCAATATAGAAAGAGAGAGAAACCAGTGGCGGAGCTGTGGAGTTGTGGATGGACACGGACTGTCTGTAGTAACAAAATCTCGTCGAAATCGAGATTCGATATTCGAGGGAAAGAACAGGCGCACAGCAATTGCCAGCAGAGCAGTCGACAGCGAGCGGAAGAAACAGCAAGCAGCAGCATCAACTTGCGTGAGAAAGGGAGGGAGAGCGAGCATGCAAAGAGGCAAAGAAATCACGAGCGTGAGCGAGCAGGCATGGCAACAAACGCGAGAGAACAAGCTAAACGAATCAGGGAGGGAGAGTCGAGCCAGAACAATGAGCAACACAGTGGCAGAACAGGCAAACACACACAGCAGAATGGGAGAGCAGAGTGCAGGCAAACGCAAACACACAGCAACATATGAAAGTAGACAAACGTAGCACAACGCAAAGAGAGCAAGGCGGCGCAAGTGTAAGTGAGGCAAGCGAACGGAGTGGAAGCGAAATGAGCCAAAGCAGAGGGAGTGCCGAAGCAGTCACTCAGCGAGAGAGAGCTGAAAAAAAATCGATGAGTCGCCTGATAAGCAGCAAACAGCAAATCAGCGGAACTCGGCACCAGACCATATCCCAGAGACTGGGACCCGAACGGAGTGACCGACCCGACCGTACAACCATTCGACCAGATACCCAGCCAAACAACCACCCGTTTAGGGAAAATAGGAAACAGAATGCCGCGACAGCGTCAATCCGATGCGTGTGCCGTCGTCTGCGCTTTGTGTGCGGTGCATCCGTGTACCTGACGCGCGCGTGTAACCGCCAATTTAACAGGGAAACAGGCGGCGCAGAAAGAGAGTCTCGCCGCAAAGCGTCGTGTCGCGTTGCGTTGCCTCGAATGGAGACTCGGCAGAGAGCCGACGGACCGACCAAAATGTATGTGGGCCACAGAGCGAGCGAGAACGAAAGAGGAGTGACTGAGCCGAGTGAATATCTTTGCATTGAGGGTAGGGTTGTCAAAAGTGCTCAAAAAATGCTCAACTGTTAGGCACACGACTGTTAAAACTAATACATTTAACCAAATTAGTTAGGATAATACAATTATTCAAATTATTTATAATGATATTTTTTTTATTTTATCTTTTATCTTAATTAACTATATGCAATTATATAGTAACAACTTGCTCAAACTCTTGGAAAAAATAACAGCCGCTTTGCTAATTAACTATCCTCAACTTTTCTAGGTATCATTTGACAACCCAGAGTGACATATTGACTCACTCTCTCACTCCCACGCCGCATGCACACTTCTACACACGCATGCACAAGCAGAAACTGTTATAATTTAGTTGTCTCTCTCTCTTTCCCTCTCAGCCATTATCAACCACCCTCTGGCTGCTGTAAGCTTTACAGTTGCCGTTACAAGTAAGCTGCTCTTCTGATGATAATAAAATAATACCTGAAATAATACTGAAAATTAAACTCTTTAAATGCTGAGGTCCCTCTTTGGGACTAATCCGTATAGAGTGGAATAAACCCCATATTCAGATATTCACCTACACCAGGTTTATGAGCGAAATTTGCACAAACTTTGTTGTATGACGCGTATGCCAAGTGCTGGGTGCCGAGGAAAGGCGAGCAGGCAAACCATAAGCGCCAGAATGCACAGGCGGTCCCATACGGACTCAGATAACGAGTAAAAGACTTCAGCAATAGCAACCGAGACAAGGGGGGGGGGGGGGGGCAGGACAAAAAGAGATAAGCAAACGCAAAGAGAATAAAAAAAAGCAAACCCAACAAAATACCCTGCAAATTTGTTGGCATTAATTCCAAAACCAATCATGTGAGAGAGCGAGCGCGATATGGATCACCCAAAGAACTATGATAATTGAATGCTTAAGAGGTGGGTGGAGGAAATGAATACAAAGCGAATATACATACATACATACAAAATTGAATTATTGTATAAATCATGTTAATTGGCTTGCCAAAAAAGTATACATATGTATATGCATACGCATACATATAGCATATTTGTCAACATTTGATGGTAGTTGTCGTAGCAGTCTCGTATCATTCGTAAATCATTTGGAAAAAACGAAAACAGTGTTCACTCGATGTGCAGTGCAAGAAGAGGAGCAGAGATCACAAATACAAAACTAAAAATAACATAAATATATACAAATCCGTTCTTTTATTCAATTTATATTGAAATATTGGACATAAATGTTAAGAAAAAGTATTAAAGTTGATGAAGATTTATAGAGAAGTAAATTTGTAGGTTGGCAAATTTTTGGTTGGTACATTCGAGACAATTTCCACTGTACTGTTTCCCACCTCACATTAAGCTTGTCGCCGCCGTCAAGCAAATTAGCGCCCCCCAGCGGCCAGTAAAAACAATAAACAACCGCAATACCTCACACGTATTTCGCACACTCTTTCGCTCTCTTGTGTGGGCTCGTTCGCTCTCTTTCGACGACGACGCTCATTCAGCCTGTGGTGCTGGGCAATCTTTTAAATATGCGTTGTGTTTTGCGGTGTTTGTTGGGTAGGGGAAGCCATAGCCAGCAGCCAGAAAGTTTTTGTTAAAGTTTGCTGCTGTTGGGGGCCTTTTGCTCGTGCAATTTCATACGGAATCGGTATTTAAAGAGAAGAACTAACCCCAGCAAATACAGTACTAAATACGGCAACCCGATGTTTTCGCTGCAATGACGCTGCAGTCTACAGAAAGTAACAGGCGCCCAGAATATGAAAACCCAAGCGGCTTACAAAACAAAAAGTCGCTCACTAAAACCAGCGAGTGTTGGGAATGACGAGCAGTGAGGCGATAGGGAGAGCGAGACCAGGGAGAAAAAGAGCGAGAGTAAAGCTCTCTCTCTCTCTCTGGCGCGCATGTGTGGTTGCTGTTGTTGTCAAGAGACATCGAGAGAGGGGGAATTTCGTGTTTATTGAATGTAAATTTGATTTGAGTTTTTCTTTCTGTGGGGATTTTTCATGCTCACCGATTTTCCGCCGACAATGCAAGTGCGATGCAAGAGGCCCAAATCGCTGACGTTCCTTTTGGTGCGCATTTTTCCTTTTCCACGCACACACCACCAATGTTTCTTCTTTATTTCAGTTTCTACGGATGCTTATTCTTCTTCATATGCTCCTCTTCCCACTTCCCACTTCCCACTTCTTCTTCTTTATGTGTTTGTAATCACTCTCCACACTCACATAGCAACATAGCACAAGTGCTTGTGCGCTCCCGAAAGTAGCGTTAATTTTGTATTTGTTTCTACTCTACTGCTTTGTTTTGACTATTTCTTTGTTTTATTTGCACACAATTGGTTGTGTGTGTGCTGGGCAGGGGCTAGGGGAAACAAAAAGTGCCGACGCCGCAAAGAGGGGGACGGACCAGCTGCTGGCTTATGCTACGAAATGCGCGCCGCACCAGATGAAAACCATCACTTCCGGAGGCGCTTCAAGTACTGAGGAATGTAGTAAATACATGAAAGACTCTTCGTGTGTGTTAGTGCGCTCGTCTGTAACTGTATGTGTGTGTGTGTGTGCAGGCGCAGAGCAGCAACTGCGCTGCCTGCGTCGACGCTGGTCGAAAAGCAGCAATAGAAAGAAGGAAAGCAGCAGCGCAAAAAAAAGCACACACACACACCCAGAGAGAGAGACACGCAACAGACAGCCGACAGAAAGAGAGGGCAAACTGAGAGACAGACAGCGAACAAACGACACAGCGCCACGCAAAATAGTTTCTCCTAGCGGATGGTGAGAGGGGGGGGGGGGCAGGCTAGGACTCTAAAGAGAAACCAAGAGAGAAGGCTAAAAGAGAGTCGTGGGGGGGTGGGGAGGTGTGGAGGACCTAACGAGAGATGGAAAGGACTTTGACAATCGCCTTGGACGGCGAGACTCTGGTCTCGTTATGTTTAATACCAAATCCACTTTTCGTTCACATTTTTTTTCCTCTGCGAAAATCGAAATCCAAAATGCTACTATTGCAAGCGTTAAATATTATTTTATTTTACAGCAGCCCAGAGCTTTTCTTTAGCCACACTTAGGCAGATATTGAATACTCCAACGAAACTGACCAAGGATCATGTCATTCAAAAGGTTCATTGATTCAAGATCTGACAAGATACTTGATTAAAGATACATATTTACATATAAAGCTGCATGTATTTTGGAAGTATGCGGAGTTCTTTCCAACTCGAAAAATACGTTAATAAAGTTTTAACTAAAATTCAGTTTTCAAGTGCTGCTGCCTTCCAACCATCAAAGCTCATTTTTCAATTTCTCTCCAAAGCATTCAGAATCCTAACGCTTTTTTCCTGCTGCCTCTATTCCCATCTTCTTGTCATCTTCAGCTGGTTCTCGTCTAGACCCCAGACTCCAGAGCCAGCGCTCTGACACAGTTAGGGGACCAACAAAAACGTTGAAAAAAACCAACAAATCCCATTTGAACCCAGTTGGGGTTGGATGTGGCATGTTGCAACCTAAAATGTTGGATGTTGCAAGCAAACATTTTAGGGTCAGCGGTCGCTCTCAGTATGTACAATGTGTAGGTATGTACATAAGTCTCTGATTGGGAATTTTCGTACAAGAAATGCCTAATAAAGTAACTTGTAGATAATTATGGAGTTGGGAGTATATTTTAATGCATATTTCTAGTATGCCAAAAATAATGTCTTGTTAGATTATAAAATTCAAAGAATTGTAATATGTTTTTTTAAGTTTTTGTCATTTTTACCCACCGATTCTTAAAAGAGATGTCAGTTCGCTTATGGGTAATTTTTAAGGCAAATCAAAGTTGTTCGAGGAACTGCCTGGCTCCTAATCAACAGCTCGGACAAGCTTCGAAGAGCTCTCTCTCTCTCGCTCATTTCCACTTGTTGCACATTCCACATTTAATCATCTATCTATGGAGAGACGACGGAGCGCACACAGACACAAAACAGAACTCCACTTATACGGGAAACACTTATACTAAATACACACTCTTATACTAGACATATACTAAGGCCACCTGGGGCGGGCAAAGTAAAAGTAATTTTCTTTTGCTCTTCATTTTGTTGGTAATTATTTATATATTTATCAGCAGATTTCGGAGCATCATCATGCTCCTCTCTCGCGCTCGCTCTCTCTGTTCTCGTTCTCGTTCTCGTTTTCTCTCTGTCTTTTTGCTGAAAGCCTTAAAGCATTTGCTAAGCAGGCTAACAATCCCTGAGGGCTTGGCTTGTCCTTGCTTCTGGGGCTCCCAAGTTTGAGGTTACTTTTCGTTTGCATTTTTACTTGGTTTTCTCTACGTTTCCCTTTGCATGTCACGAGAGATGGCGAGTGAGATGAGAGGAGGGGTCGGCACTTATAACCGAATACTACGAGAAGCGGAACCAAACTTTAAGTGGCATTTGGGCATCGGGAAACGCGGTGGCTGGGCTGCTGGATGGGTGCATGACTAGAAAGAGATGGTCTGAATATGTGTTGAGCTAGAAAGAGATGGGCACACACACACTCCCAGAGAAGCAGAGGTAAAGTCAGAGCGGGAGAGAGAGAGCAAGGGAGAGCAAGGGAGAGCGAGAGAGAGAGACTGGATGGATTCGGTCGCTGGTTGAGTTATGGACAAAATAGAATCAGCACAAAATTGTTGGCTCGTGACAACGAGCGACAACGACAAGGACGAGGCGAACCCTGAGAACGACTCCGAAAGCCCCCGACGAGGACGAGGACATGAACGAAGCGCAGCCAACAAGCTGGTGCGGTGCACTGTGGTGAGGTGGTGTCCGTACCCGTCCGTCCTTCGGCCTCTACATTTTTCAGCTTGATGTACATTTAATAAACGCATCGGCAGGATCATGCAGGACACCACACACACACACGCACGAACAAGGAAAACTGGAAAGTTTCGCCCATTTTTGTGTGCGTGTGTGGAAGAGCCTACAGACACAGGCTGTGGCACGTTGATGGGGTGTTGATGCAACAGCCAGCTGACAATGCAGTCCCAGCCAGCAAGTGGGAGCGAGAAACAAGTGGTGAAAAGAGCTGGCAACAAGAAAACAGAAAGTGGAGTGCACACGGGTCAAGACAGAGTGAGAGACAGAGACAAGAGTCCTGGAAGGGGGTGCTAATGAAGTGTCGCCCAAGTGGGGAGAACAGTAAAAGGGAAGGGAGCAGGCAAAGGGAAATATTACCAAACTTTAAAACAAAGGAATAGACACCATACACAATACCAATACCAATATCACACACAACTCATAAGGGTCATGCCCTTAATCGTAACTCCTTCCCAGGACACTTGGCACCTGGAGGCTCAAAGCGGCTTCGATTTCGGCATCAGCTTTGGTCCATGCCCAAGACAATGGTTGGTAGAAATGGAATTATGGCATTACAGAAATTGGCCCAAGGAAGAATAGAGACCATACCGGAAGAGGAGCACCTGTGGCGGCGCCGATAAGTAGGCTATATGAATTTGCAATTATCGTTGCACACAAAGGTGTAGTTTTTGTCATCAGGCGATGGAGATTCGAGAGCGAAGAGCAACGGGAAAAGAGCTCTCGATTAAGTGTGAAACCCTTTAGCAAGGTGTTGGGGCAGAACCCACGCACTTATTCGAGCTGCAAATTAACAATGAAATTGAGCAAGTGGTCAAGAAAAGAGAGAAGAAGCTTTTAAGAATCGTATTAGATCTATCGAGTTACAGCTGCAAGACATACTCCAACGTAGGAAAAAATCATCTTTAAACTTGATATTTGAATGGTTATCCAGAGTCTTATGTATCTGCAGTCTATGTACATGCCGAGTGCATCTTCACCTCTCTCTTTCTGTGTGGCAACGGGTAATCGCTCACGTAAACATGTTGGTGGGGTGGTTTGAAGTCACATAATCACTCAATGCCCTCTGCCATCACTCACTTGCAGTTGCACAAGCACCATCGAGATAAGTTCTTCGTTCACAAGAATTCCCCATCCTCTGTGTTTCCGCCTAAATTCTCCAGGTGGTTCGGTTATGCCCTTCTCGCTCTTAAAATCAGGCTAAATCTGCAGGATTATTTTCTAGCCAAACGGACTGCTGGGCTGTTGGAATTGAGTGCGTGTTGAGCTTGAGATCCTTTCCGATATTTGGAATATTTGGAAATGGCAGCGAAGGGGGCTGGCCTTAATGGCCTCTCCGTAGGAGCACCAGAGTGCCAGAGTGCAGAGTGCCGGCTAATACGTGAAGTATCCATAACTGTTTGATGGTCGCCATCCTGCCTCAGAGCGAGACAAAGACAGGCAGAGAGAGAGAGCGAGAGAGAGCGAGGAGGGTGAGCTTTGCGTGGTGTTGGCGGTGGGGTAGGGTAGTTAGGTAGGCGTGGCACGTGTCCTAACATTTTGCTAACCAAAAATCATAATTCAGAGCCCCATACACACACGCACGCTGGGCACATGCAGAAGACGAAGCAGAAGGATTGTTATGGCAACCCGAAATGGAACATTTTGGAATTGGACAATGTTCTCTATGCACACACACCCATGTGTGTGTGTGTGTGTGTGGATTGGGATGCGTGACTTGCATAAGTGCAGGATGCGCGCGCGCTGCACTCACACACACACACACCTCTCTAGGAACCTCTCAAGGAGCAGTCAACTGCTCCCTGCCTGTGCAGCTCCTCAATCAGAGGCACTGGGGGCCGGCCTGCCCCTCCGAAATTCGTGGAAAATATTCGGCAGGCAGCCCGCCAAGCCATTAACACGATGTGGTGCCGCGGCCATGACGACAACGACAACGAGGGCGACGAGAGAGAGAGAGAGAGAAATGCTTCGGATCTACTAGTTTTTTTGTTTTTTTTTTTTTTTTGTTTTTTTTTTTGTTAATAACGAAGTCCCTGTGGGAGACCCCCGACTACCATTCGCTATATACCATATTGATATATGGTATATGGGAAATATTTGCATATGTATGTGCATTCCCCATGCATACAAAAAAATGCTACAGACGGGTTCCTGTTTCCGCTTCCGCTTGCTCTTGGAAGGGGTTACTGCAAAGAGGACGATGGATTTAGGGAGCTAACCGAAAAATGCAATAGAAGAGAGAAAGGCAAGGAGAGCGAGAGAGAGACAGTTATTTGGGGGAGAGAACTAGAAAACTTGAAAGAAAATTATAGAAACCGAAAGTACATTGTGAAGAGTTGAAAGGTTCAAGAATAAGGAAAGGAAAGGAAAGGAAAGGCAAGGCACGGCAACAGCTGCAGATGAAACTTGAAATTGAGAAATTGTTTACAAAACAAATAAAAGAAGAAAAATAAAACCACACAAAGAAAATACACAAGAAACAAAAACCAATATGCATTAGAAATTCCCATTGAAATGTTTAACACTTCCCATTTTGCTGATAATTTCTTGAATTATTTTGTGTGCCAGCAAATGCGAATATTCTGGCATTTAATTGTTCCACAAAATTCTTAATTTAATTGCTATACAATGGCAGTCATTTAATTGAATTGAAATGGCCATTTACGTTTGAAATGCCAGAAAGGAAACTATTAACACATAATACGATTACCGAACCATAGATTGATGGAAGGTGTTCAGCTGGAAAAGGTTAATTGTAAGTTCAATTTGTGCTGCAATTGCTGTGCATGCATTGTAATTATTTTGTTTGAAAGTAACTTTCAAGTATTTAAATTTATCATTGTCTGAAATGATTGTTTGTCATTGATTTGGCAGGTATGTAATGGTATCTGAGGTGATGATAGGTGGCAGGCGCTGTAGGTTCTTTTTATTGCTATACATTTTGTTTGAGGAGTATTTTCCAACGACATGGAATTTGTATTCATGTAAGAGGCACACATTCGGCATGTTTCAGCATTACTTTATCCCACTCCCAACTTCATTTCTTCTTCCTACTTTCAGCAAAATTCTCTGGTATTAAACCTTGCGAATTGGGAATGTTGGAATAAGCTCATAATTAACGTATGTAAACAACAAATAAAAGGCAGCTAGACTTTGGTATGGGTTGCTCCTGCATTATGGTTGTGTCACAAAACAAAGTGTCACACGGGGTTGCTTCAGGGTGAGGCCTAATCATCATCTGCATTTCCACAGAGAGAGAGAGAGAAAAAATTGAGAGAGGAGAATGGGATTGTGTGTGTAATGTGGGTAATGGACACAAAAACCAAAGGGCTTCTGTGCACAGTTGACCCTTTGTTGGTGTAGCATAAAACGTTGTTGTAGTTGTTGTTGAAACTTCTGTCATTGTTGTTGGTTCTTTTTAAAGCCTTTTCTTTTGGTTGGTATAGCTGTTGGTGAAGTTTCAGTTGATGCTGTTGGTGTACAATTTGTTGTATATAGTAGCTTGTTGTAGCTGTTGTTGAACCTTTTGAGTCGAGTATGTTGTTGTTGAATATATTTTGTGTGACTATATTTTTACTTGTATAATCATTTTGGCTATTGTTTTGCAATAATTGTTGTTGTTGGTGTAGTGTTTTCTATTTTATTCTTTGTTGCGTTGTTGTGCTGTGTCATTTTTGTCTATTCCTGTGTAGCCTATCATCGTTGTAAGTATACATTTCTGTTGTTTGATGCTGCAGTTGCAAGCAGCAGTAGCAGCAGCGTTGACGGCAACGTTTTCGGCAGTCACTGCGTATGCCACCCACTTCCTGGAAAATGGGGGGCGAGAGCTAAACTACAGCAACAAAACATTTTGCTAAATACACACTGGAAATGGCAGCACCAGGAGCTAGAGCTACTCCTCTCGCTCTTGCTCGCGCCAATGCTGTGCTGCTGCTGCTGCTGCTGCTGCTGTGGCTGCTGCGGCTGCTGCGGCTGCTGCATGTTGCACATTGGAAAACCTAAGCCCCGCCACATCACAAAATCGCCAACAGGCGAGCAGGAATTGAGAGGAGCTGGCAGCAGAGGGTCAAGGGAAAAGGCATCCGCAGCTTTTTTTTTCTCTCTGTGTTTCTTTTGGGCCGCTTTCCCGCTTAGTTTTTCTCGCCCATTTTCCCGGGGCTCCATCGTTAGTAGCAACCAGGAAAGACCAAAAGAAATGACAACAGCAACAACAGCTCCGATTGGGCGAAAATTTCGCGAATTTTTCCATAGAACAGGGAACCGAAAGCAGTCAAGGGATACAGATACAAAAAGAGAGAAACAAAGATACCAAATGGAAAACCAAAAGACTGTCCCGAAAGGCAATAGAAAAATAGAAAAGCTGTGAAGAAATACTGGCAAAGGGAACCACAATACCAAATACTGGAAGACAGCTTATGGAGTGTCGAAATGGAGAAAGAAAAAACGTTTTAAAGAGGATCTAAGATTAAGAAAAGAAAACACCTGAAAACCCCAGGCATCAGAAAAGACTCGAAACTATATGGGTAAGCCCATGGAAAATGTAGAGTGCCGTAGGATAGGTGCGGTATGGACTTGGGTCAGGGACAATACGAAGACAGAAAGTTGTCAAATAAAACCTCAAACCATTTTTTGTTCCCCTCTCTTTTTATCTACAATCTATTATATGTAACATCTTTTCAGTTTGCTGGATTTATCTATTGGGGCGATCGAGAATGTCTTCTTACTGTTAAGTAAGTCTAAAAGACTTAAGGCAAAATTATGTTCGTGGAGTCTTTCGATGTATTTCTTAGTAGTTTTCTATATTTCTTCTTTAGTGGTTGGAATATTAAGATCTTTGTGGATGGATATTTGCATTAGATACGTAAAACGGAGCATTGGCAATGTGTCAATTGAAATATTGAGACACTTCAGCGTCTCCAATCAGAATATTTGCAGAATAATATCGAAATTTCTTACCCACAAAATACAAATATTTATTTCGATATTTGATGTAAGCTGTCAATGTGAACTCACCTGCAAAAAAAAGATAGAAATAATTAGACAATTGTTAGAGAAATAAATGCGCATAAATGGTACATAATGCCAGAGTAAAACTTTCATTTGAAAAATTTCAAAAATGATTTGTTTTCCCTGCAAATGGTTATTTGTGCTTCGGTACGAAGGTTTTCCATGGACCCATTTTTGTATAAGGCAAAAAGGTTAGACACATGGGTTCAATATTATTTGTATGCTTTGGCTGTTGTCTAAGATGTAAATTGAAGAGAGTGAAGAATGGAGTGCAGAGAAGAGCACAAAAAATTTGTGACTAGAGAAGAGCAGAGGGAATGGGGAATCTGGAGAGTGTGAGGAAAAAAACGACGACAGATGGTCAAGAGGAATGTATCTGTATCTGTATCTGCATTAGTAGCTGCCACTGCCACTGCCATACAACTTTCTGCCTCTACCTCAGCAAAGCCTTTGCCTCTGCCCCTGCCTCTGCCCTCTGCCTGTAGCAATACCTCCTCCTGCTCCTCCTGCTCCTCCTGTTGCTGCTGCTGCATCTACCTCTTGCTCCACCTCTAGATGGATATTCTGCCTCTGTTTGTGTATCTACAACAAAACACAAATCAAAACTTGGCTGAAAATGCAGGCAGGCAGGCAGGAGAGGCTGTTGCCGCAAATGCTGCTGCTGCTGCTGGTGGCTGCTGGGGCAGCTCTGCTGTCGATGGGGCAAGCTTTAGAGCTGGAGCTGCAGCAGGCAGCAGGCAGCAACCACAACCTAACTGAACTGAAGGCCGAAGCACATACATAACTAATAGATACATAAAGCCGTATCTTTTGGGTGAATGAACTGTAATGAGAATGTGAACCTAGGCAGAGGCACGGGGGCCACATGGGGGCACAAAACCAGCGACGATGTTGTCGTTGTCGTCGTCTCCGCTCTTCGTCGACAGCAGGCAGCATCAGACCACTGTTGGAGATGTTGAAAATCGCAACGCAAAGTGCGCAATTTAAGTTGTTGCTGTTGCTGCCACATCTCCATCTCCAACTCCAACTCCATGTGGCAACCAAAAACTGACCGACGCAACAACAAAACGTTGCAAAGCCAAAACGACGACAAAGCCGGGCAAACACCACACAGCGACGAGGCCCGAACACAAAACCCAACAGCAACAACCAACAGCAACAGCAACAGCAACAATCGTCGACAACTAAATGCAGCACAAAATTGGTTATAATGGGGCCACAAAAAGGTACAGTGAATGCTGTAAGTGGTGAATAAAGTACAGTGCATACCAGTGGCAAGTGCACACAGAGGGGCACAGCCGAGAGGCAAACAGTCAGCAGGTTGACATCTGTCAGCGTGCAGACTTTTGGTATTTATTTAATTGGATTTAATTAATTAACAATTATCTGCTAAATATGGATTAAAATAAATTTGCAGCAAGAGAGAGAGAGAGAGAGAGGGGAGCTGGAAACGAGGCGTAGATACAGCCAAATATTATACGAATTGAATATACCCTTTTGTGATTGGAAATCTAATCGATGTACAAACCCCGCTGCAAAGTCATCTCCCCTTGGAGCCACTCTTTTGCGTACTAAAGCGCACAGAAGAAAACGAGAACAAAAAAGGAAATATTGTAGGCGTGTCCTGGCACGCACACAACAGCCGGAAAACAACAGCAAAAAGTGCATTAAAAAAAGGGTAAAGGAGAGGCCAAACAGTTGGGAGGGTTTGCCATTCTCTAATAACATATTGCACGCAATGGAGTGGGTGGCACACAGCCTGGGCTAGGGGCAGTGGCAGTGGCAGTGGCAGTGCATTGCAAAGTGCAAAAGTTGCACAACAAAATTGAATTTTTAATTTGCTTGCCAGTCGCAGACGCACACACACACACACACAGAGGAATGAGACAGCAGGCACAGAATGCAACAGAGAGAAAAGGAGAAAAGACACAAAGAGAGAGTGAGAGAGAGAGAAATAAGAGCGGGTGTAGGGTGAGTGAGAGGACGAGGGTATGCAAATGTTGACGTCGAGTGTGTGTAAAAATAAAGAAAAACTGAAAAACACACACACGACGAAGCGATGAAAGTGAAGAGGCAGCAGGGCCCCCAAGAGAAAAAGGAGAAGAGACAAAGGCCAAGAGAAAGGAAGGTAGAGACGGGAAGGGATCCAAGGGAAAGAGAAAAAGCAGAGCACAAAGTGTAGAGAGAGAGAGAGAAAAGGCATACAAAGACGAGCTTAAGCTGCAGCCACGCATTGCAATGCAGGGCAGGCTCCACCACAGAGGACACACTCCAGAGACAGTATTTCCACCTGAAGTATCATTGAAGTAAAAATATAGGGTACACATCCCTCCCATACAACAGATGTTGCAGCCAGTTGAAAGTTCTCAACTCAAACACCAACGATTTTAGGGAACATCAGAGGAAAAAAGCAGTGCTAGAAAACGAACAAAACAATGCTAGAAACAGTGCTGGAAATTCTAATATTCATTTTATTCCTACAGCAAAACAATACTCTAAGAAACTAGAAGAAAGGAACAATAAATATAACAAGTTGAAGGTACACACACCTCCCTCCACCACTGCGCCTAACAATTTCCATGGATAGCTTTGAAATTTTGTAATAAACTTTTCAACCCAACCACAAATATTCTTAATATTTGTTGAATATATGAAGGGAGAAAGGCAAGAGAGAGAACTCTCTGTTCCTTCTGAAAGGTAGAACAAAAAAACGTGAAAAAAGGTTGCAGGGATCCACAACATTAAAAACTTATACTACTCCGAGTGAAAAAAAAGGAGCAGGAAAAAAAACTGGCGAGACTCGAGAGAAAAACTTTTGCACAAGCAAAAATCTCAGGTGAATAGAAAAGTGCTGAAGAAGGTGGATGCAGGGTGAACTTTGGACTCTTTATTTTACTTCTTTTTTGTAATTAAAAGCTATTAAAAGATGTCCGAACTCCCAAGTTGTTGGGTCAGCATACCTATGGGTTGCCATAACGAAAGGCAAGCCGAAAAACAGAAGTGCAACTTTGAGACGCGAGGTGAAGCATGGAAGTCAGATCGAGTCGCATAAGAGACGAGAAGCCCTGGTAAAAATTACTAGCAAGTAATCTCAAAGAAAGTAGAATCAGCATTTGATTTTTAATCTTTAAAAGGGATGCAATTCTTGCGTAATAATTGTTTCCCCCTCTTGAATTGCTTGTTATATTCGCTCAAAGGAGCGTAGCTACCAGGCTTAAGCACCTATTAGGTTGCCTCAAAAAGAGAAAATCAGCAAAAGCTCTAGGAGCAGAGGCCGGGATAAAAAGTGAAAGAAGGAAATCAAATTGAGAGGCACAACAAACATGAAAAGCGGCCGGGAGGGGTAAAGCTTTGCACTTGTTCGGATATGTACAAAAGTACATGCATATATGGATGCGTACGTTGTATATAGTCCGATGGATACACATAGCATAGCAGCATAAATATGCTATACATATATATATATGTATGTATCTAAAATGCAGCTACATATGTATCGGTATTCGCATCTGCATCTGTATATCTGGAGCTGAGGCACTGCGACTGCCACTGCCATTGCCTCTGTATCTGCATCTGCATCCACACAACCGCGAACCAGGGGGAGTGCAACAGAGACACAGAGAGAGAGTGAGAGAGAGTGAGAGAGAGAGAGAGTCTGCAGAGAGGTGCAGAGTGGCAGCAGAGTGTGTGGAAAACTATGTGCAAAGTGCCCTGGCAATGGCTGGACCTGGGACCTGGGACCTGGGACCCCACCTAAAAACCGACCTCCACATCCACATCCACATCCTGCTCCAGATCCTGCCCCATCTCTAAGCGCAGCAGCTCTCGCTCTTCCTCTTCCTCTTCCTCTCTCTCTTTTTCTCACTCTCACTCACTCGCTTGTGTTCTTGTGTGTTTGGCAGATGATGATGACTCTGCTGTGGCTTTGGCTATTCCTGTGCTTTTGGCTGCAACTGGAGGCAGCCCAAAATGCGAATTGCGTTGCCATGCATCCACCCACAAACGCACCCACACACACACACAGATACTACAGCATCCCGCAACAATTGGAGATGGGCACGTGACACATACCATCCAAGATTCATCGACGGAGTACATGCAGGCTGCCCCTAAATAATTGATTGGCCTTTTTTTAAAGGAACATTTATGAGATTTCCATACCATTCTGAAGAGATTCCCTTCTCGGTACTCGTTACTCGTCACTCGTCAACAAAATCTCATCTCTAGCGATAGTGCCATCTGCAACTAGCGATGACACCGAAAGCCTCTTTGGGTGTCTATTTTTGGGCTGATAAAGGATTGGTGGCTCCAAAGAGGCTCAAACCGTGCAGAGAAAACAGCGAGAAAGCAGCCAAAGTTTCGTGGAAAACAGAACACACAAAAAAATAAAGCAAAACCCCATCCCCATTGCGCATTGACGTATGCAGTGGTGCAGGGAGGAAAACCCAGCGACACATTCAGCCCAAATATAGCTCAACAGTGCCAGGAATTACAAAGAAAACTGCTTGACGTACAAAATGCGTATAACAATTATGGCAGTGTGCACACACCTAACTTTTTGCGTATTACAGTTTATGTGTTGTATACCTATAACCCATCCATGTATTTATGGCATTCCCTTTCACCTAAGATTTACTGCCAGTCCAACCCACACCACAAAAATGCATTTAACAGGAACCCCAACAGCAGCAGCCGCACCACAGACCCAACACACACACACACACACACACACACACAGTGAAGCCCCGATAAGGCCTCTGCTTAATCCGCTAATTTTCAATTGCCACGCAGCCCAAGCAAAGCCGTGCAAAACTATAATCCGCATGTGATCCGGAATACCCGGGTTACCTTTCTCCCATTCTCCCCTGTATTTCATGTGTTTTTCTTGTGTGTGTGTGTGTGTGTTGTGTGTGGGGGGTTGTGCCACATGCCATGCGCCCATGCCGTGGACTGTGCAAATGTTGGACAAACATCAACGCACAGCACAGAACCCCTTCTAATTGTATGATGTATGTATGTACACAGAGAAGGATGTACTGAATGCAGCCAAGAGCGCCCAACGGAATGAGTTGCAAGAGTTTGCAGGACCACAGAAAAAAGCACAAATGACATCGACAAAATAGGTCGCCAGACATCATAAAATACGCCAACAATTTTCTAGTTTTAATCAATTGTAAAGCGAAACGGCGAGAGTCTCGATATATGACAAACAATAGTTTTGAGCCGCTGATTTATAATCGATTTAAAGCACTGAGCTCAATGAATTTCATTCCTCAAGCTGTTCTGAAACGGCCCACGCTCTCGCCACTGTTGTAAACGTCCGTCGGGTGTATATTCAGTATGTAATTATGTATATCCTTTGAGGGCAAACAAAATGCAATTATATAAATATGTATAATACGCTGGCCAACGAGCCATTTCCATTATACACACACCCAGCAACCAGTGCTGGGTGCTGCACATGCTTAACGCATATTATATTAGTTCTACATGCGTGTTTGGTCCACCCTGCCCCTGTCCCTGTCCCAATCGCCTATATGGTAGTACCATATACCATGTGCATGGTACACATGTGTGTGCATCGTGTTTGGTACATCAAATAAGTGCTGTCAGTGGTTCTAAGCGGGCATTGGTTGTCAGTTGTTAGACCAAAATGTAAACCAAACAAAAAAGGTCAAATGAATAATTAAATACAATTTACAACCAACCCACAGGGAACATAACTTCTAGCAGCGATGAGTGGAACATTTTTCAATCCAAAACCGTAAACAACAATTTACGAGCAGTCTCTGTTGCAGCGGCACATGTTGAGGCGTTGAACAACAATACTTAATACAAATTTATATTTGCATGGAATATGATGACTTACTCTAGTTAAGATTACGCAACTGAGGGGATGTGCTGCATGATGCGTTTACTGCGTTCCATCACTATTTTTAGCCATAATGTGATAGGCATTACCCAACACTTGTTTAATATTTAAATGAACCAAAAACTCTATGTATGTGCTCTTATATACATTGGTTTTAATCGTTTATACACACACACACACACGTACATGTTACTATTGCATATGGTAAATGCCCCCCCCCCCCCCCCCCCCTTACATCGTTTTTGTTGCTCTTTATTCTATCCAATCTTCAGCATTGTAGCGGTTGTTTTTTTTTGCTTTTCGCCTTTGCGTATACTTAATTGTGTTGAATAATATATGAGGGAATTGCGCATACGCCTGGTGTACAACGGGAGCATATTATTATAGTACATAATTTTGCGTGCACAAACATATGTACACACATACCAATGTATATTGTACATTGTATAATATTTGTTGGTCAGCCCCAAAGCCCCTGCTTCCACACTAATTGTTTGCAATGCTACTTCTCTTGCTTTCTGCTTCCATTCTCCTGGTTCTCTGCCACTTTGAAACAATTGTTAAGCACACGGCGCAATATGCGTAATATTAATTATTTCCACCCCCCCCCCACCCAATCCATGCCACATGCCCGTGCGGTCTCTCAAGGAGCAGTGGGCGTGACGTGTGATGCTCGGACAGGAGTCAACAGAGGTCGCGTTTGCCAGTTCTCGGCATTTTCAAGCAAAAATATACAATTTTAATGTAAACAAAAAATCAAAAATACATACAAATCCAATAAATAAATACTACATTTTGACAGCAAACATGAGAATGGTTGGATTTTACCCCGCGAATATGAATTGAGTATGGAAAGTGCCTTGTAATATTTTGTAGATTTGAGTTGAGCTGCAAATTTCATGCCAAAATTGGTGTGGAAATCCCCTCGTGCTAATATTTTGTTGGTACTACATAGGCGATGCAGCAGGCGCCATCTAGCGGATGCAACATGCAATTCGCGTGTTCGCCTGAAAACAGTTAAATAAATTACGAAAAGCGAAACGAGAAGCGAGAAACGAGAAAACAGAAAACAGAGAATAGACAGGCAGCAGCAGAATCAGAATCAGAATCAGAATCAGCAGAGATAGTGGTGGCTAGAGAGGTAGAAGGATAACAAAGATGTGGCGGGGTAGTGGGGGAAAATGGAACGTAGGGGTCTATGTGTATGTGTGTGTGTGTGTGTGCGCTTCAGGAAATGGGATGGGGGCGGAGTTGAACCGTTGAACGCGTTGTCGTCGTCGTCGTCGTCGTCGTCGTCCAACGCCCACTCAAAGTATATAAAAGCGAAACATGCTGAAAGTGCTTACATAAGCACGAAGGAGGCGTCTCTCAAGGGGGGCGGGTAGGTGGGTAGGTGGGTAGGTGGGTGGTGGTGCTGCAGGAGGGTAGGGTGCAGGAAGGACAAGCTTTTCCCCCCTACCCACTGTCTGTGTCTGTATGTATGTGTTGCATACATTAACAACAAAGGCAACTGTAAATATTGAAAATTCCATATTCGTTTTGATGTCAACTCATACAACAGATGGCGCCACATAACATACCCTCCAGCCAACCCACACCCACACCCAACACCCCTATCAACCCCATCTCCTCTATCCGCTTGTCTTTTTCGTATCAGCAAGAAAGAGAGGGGGAAAAAAGTATATTATAAGCGAGAAAAAGCATCGAAAAAAAAGGGACACACACACAGGGACATTGGTTCTCTAGGGGGCGCCACTGAGCCGCAGTTGTCGTCGCCCTTTGTGGGCCATACCTTACCCTCAAAGAGCCCCCTCCTACTTCCCTCCTCGTCCGTTTCTCTAGTCCCCTCTTGTGAAACTTATCTCAGCCGCATACATTTTCAGAAAAGAAATTGCTCTGATTGCATTTGCCAACACTGGCAGAAGAGCATAGGCGTGCTGGGTCTGGGTCTGGCTGAAAATACGTTATGCAATATACAAACATAAGTGAAAATACATGCCAAGTTCAAAATCCCTGACATTTTGGCCAATGAAATCATTCTTCAAATGGAAACTCAAAATAAACTAAAACCAGAACGGAAAGTGATAGTTCTGAACAGGGCCACAATGAAGGGGATCTCCTTATCTGTTCTATCGCAAAAGATCAAAATCTTTCACATTTTTCTTTTTTTTTTTGTCTTTCTCTTTGAAATTAATTTTTCCAATCTTTTTCTACATTATTTTCCACAATTTTTCTATTTTACTCAATTTTTTAAATTACACTCCTTGGCAGCTGAACTCCTGTCTCTCTCTCATCCCCAACTATCCCCTTCTATCTCAATCTCACTCTCTCTCACTCAGGCCCTTCCTTCGCTTGCTTGCTCCGCCATCGCTTTCTGTTAGACATTGCCTAACATCTGCCGTCAGTCTGGCTGTTAGGTAACAGAGAGTCAAGCAGTCAAGTCGTTAACATTTTTGCATTTTAGGTCAGTTCGCAAAGTCTATGCAGCAGCAGAGGGGCGACAGCGGCGGCAGCAGCAGCTTCAGCAGCAGAGGTGGCCGGCTACTGTCGACGTCGAAGTCAGCAGCGACGCATGACTAGTTTTATTTTGTGCTTTTTTTTCTTTCCTCTACGCTACTACTTCTTCGGTTTCTTCTTTATCTCCTTGTGGCTGTGTGTGTGTATTTTTTGTCGTCTTCGTGAGCTGGCGGCGGCATATAATTTTCACGGCAAGTTCAACGAACTTGCGAATTTTTTTCTCCCACTTTTTTACTTTTTGCTTGAGACCCTCTAATCATAGGAAGGGTACACTAGTTTTGACTTTGTGTTTGTACATACAAATGTGATCGATATGGAGGATATTTGTGCAATCGAATATGATCTTTGGAAAATGTTCAAAAGTGACAAAGACAATAGTTTTCATCGCTTTAGCTACTTAATTAGCTAATGTTAACATAATAATAGTAATATTTACTCTAATTGTGCGCATGAAATACATTCGAACATTAAATAAGCCTAAAGAACAACGCTCAGAGCACTAGATTCAATTCCTAAGAAGCAAACGGTGGAAATTTAGGTTCTTAAAGGGGTTGCATAGGTTTCCCCCATCGGTGGTAATTGTCTGTTGTTACAACTTTTAGGATTTCCCTGGTTTGGAAAATAGATTTGACATGAACTCATATCATCATTAAGTATTTGAATATACTGTTAAGGAAAGGGCATCTCAACGCCCATTGTGCACAAGAGCAGAGAAGTAGTAGGAGAATAGGGAAATTAGGTTTTCTAGTTGCTCGTTTTGCTTCTTTTGCTATTTTCTTCTCCACTGAATTTTCTTCTGCTGTTTGCTCTCTCTTCTGGCTTTTCCTTTGATGGTTGCTCTGGTTGCTATTCTTTGCCTGGGTTCCACCTCATCAGCATCTTTCTTTCAACATGGTTGTCCCCGCATCATCTTACTCATTTTGGAACCTGTTTTCGGAGCATCGAGCGAATAAGCCGCTGCGTCGGCATATTCCATCAAGTTCAATCGCAAATATTTCGAACATGCGATTGCAGGTCAAATCGATTTGACTGATTGATCGATTGATGGATTGCCAGACTTATGACTTAATTATGGACTCTCCAGCTCTGGTGTTTCGATACTTTAATTACAGGGAAGGAAACATTAGTGTGGTGTGGCAACCGATTTTGTGGTTCTAGCAGAACAAAATACAAATGATCAGGTGTCAGAGGGACTGTTCCAATCCCAATCTATCTGGTGACAGAGGCACACACAGTTACACTCACAGTTTGGAATTTTAAATTCCTTGAATTAATTATTTATGCAAAATAGGATCTATTATTCGTATCCTTTATGGAATATGCCCTCGATTTCGCGCAAGTATTTATAATGCACCCTGAACCCTTGGGTTCGGGGCTAGAGAGTCAGAGGAACAGGTGACACCTACGAAGGACACACGTGACATGGAGGTACAGTCAGCAATTAATGAAGCGGAAATACAGGACTAAGTACAGTTCCCCCTTAAGATGATCAATTGGTTTATTCTTGCAACCAATCTTCACAGAAGATTAATTCCTCCTTCATAAATTTAAGCTGTCCTGCACTTTATTTTAGGACACTTTTAGCTTTCACTTCCCTTATCCAGTTTTCTTTTAACCCCTTTCTGCGTTATCCTCTTTACACCTCTTTCATTTGCAATTGTCGCTTCTTGGTTTTCCTTTCTGCTTGCTCTTGCCCACATTCATTTTTCGCATCTTTCTCTCTATCGAATGTCCCTCTTCGTGCTTTCGTCCTCTTCCTCCTTTTTATCATACATACATATTTAATCAGTTTTCATTTTATTTTTCTTTCCTGTCCTTGTTTCATCTCTCAACCCATTTTCATTTTTCTCTCTTTCGCCACTATTATCCCATTTATCGTCACTTTCTCTTGGGTTTTCCATTTTCCCCTCGGACGCAGCCACATCTTCCACACCATCTTCCGGCATCTGGCGGCCATGTCTTTTATTTTCATCTCATCTCATCTCCCACTTTTCCGCACTGTTTTCCTCTCCCTCTATCTGTCTTCTCTCTCCCTCGAGCATTTGGCTTGCTTCTTTTTGTTGTTGTGGCGCTGAACACTAACCTTAAAGCGGCTCATTTTCCGCTGCTTTACCACGGGCATCGTTGTTGCCTCGTGTTTGCCTTCTCTCCTTCCTTCTGCTCTTCGCCTGCTGCTTCGTGGTTTGCTGCTGCTGTTCGTCGTTGCCTCGGGCCCCAATGGATGTTGGCGTCTAGGTTGGAGGCGAGGCGGCGGACACACACAGCCGGCAAACGCTGTTTTTTTTCTTTTTTCTTCCCTTTTGGTTTTGTGTTTTATTTCAGGTTCAGGTTTTTTTTTCTCTCTCTCTATCCACACACTCACTCTCTGAGTTTTCTATCGCTCGCTTCGTTGTTGCTGTGGTTCGTGTGTTGTTGTTGGATTTTGCACTTCACTTTTAAAAAATAATTACACCGAAAAAAAAAGAAATTGAGAAAAGAATATTGGAATACACGTGTCCCTCGTACCCCGATTTGGTAGTTTATGGCTCTCACTCTCTCTCTCTCTCTCTGTCTCTGTCTCTTGCTCTCTCTCTACCTCTGTCTTCCTCCGAACAATAGCTGGTGCAGCTGCAAGTTGCTGCTGCAACAACAGCAACAATAATGATGGGAACACTGCGAATATGCAACACGACGACGCTGGACGACGATTGCGAACTGAAAACATAAAAAAATAACGTCCATTGAAGCGTGGCAATCAACGGAGGAAAAACTACAACAAAAACAAAACAAACAAAAAATTGCAATCGCTATTCGTGTTTCAGTCCTCGTCTTCGGCTTTTCCTTTTCCTTTTCTTTGCTCGTTAAACATCTTCTATTGTGTTTTTAGTTTTTAGTTTTTTTTTTTTTCATATTATTATTTCCTTTGCTTCTTTCATTTCAGATTGTGATGCTTCGTATTGCTTTTCCCATTGGTGCACCTCTCTTCTTCTGCTTTACATTCCGCTTTCAGTTGTTCTTCTACTTGCCATTCCTATTCCACTAGTTCTTCTGCTGCTGCCCATTTCCATTTCTGTTCTTTTCTCTCCTCTCTCTCCTTTCTTCCTTTTCTTTTCGTTCGTTTCCTTGAACTTTTGTTCTTGGATCGTACTCTTCTTCAATTAGCCATCCTCTTTAGATTCTTCTGTATGGTTTCTGGTCTTCTTTTTCCTATTAAATTCATATTTTTTTCGTTCTTCTGCTTCTTGTCTTCATTGTTCTATGCCTATTTTTTGCTTACTACTTCGTAATAATGTGCAAATTTCGAGTTAAGTTCTTTTTAAGCTTTCTACTTTTTTCGTTCCTCTTCCACCCTACTCTTCTTAACCTTTCTTAAATTCAAATCCCTCCTCCTTTAATACATTATATTTAATTTGTTCCTTCATCTCTTTCCCTTCTCATCTCCTGTTTTCCCTTTCCGCCCCTCATCTTATTCTTTTTCGTATGGCTACTTTTCGAGGCGTCCGTACGCGCCTTCTGACTCGAAATTGTTCGCTCGACTGCAGCGGCATCCTGCCACCAGTGTTGCTGTTGTTTGTTTGCTGCGGTTTGGGGGAAATTGGTGGTCGGGTCGGGACGGCGGGAAAGGGAAAAATCACGCACCAGGACACGAGACAACGATGGCCCGACCGCCGAATCCGACAACGAACGTTTTACAACTGCCGCCGATTCAAGGCGCAGCTTCGTCTGTGGCTTCTGCCTCTGCTTGCCGCTTTCACACGTTGCAATGTTTCCTTCCACGGTTTTTTTGTGTGTTTAAGATACATTTTGAGGGGTTTTTAAGCCGAGTTATTTAAGGATGGGATTTTCGCTTAGTTATGTGTGTATCTATGTATGTACATATTTATGTTCGTTTCGTTCTCTCTTGGTCATTGGAGAAAAAACAGTTGCCACAACAACAAGCCGCAAGCATAATCAAAATAAACTAATTAATCGGGTCGAAAGGCAGAACAGCAGAGAAACAAGATGCCAAAACAGAGGCCAAAGACGCCGGCATAACAAGCAAGAAGTAGAGAAAGATAGATAGACACGACAGAATTAGAGGAAAATTCAGACAGACATAAAGATAAAGAGAGATGGAGAGGTAGAGAGGGAGACCGAAAGAGAGTCGAGCACACTTCAGAAGAGAGCCTAAGGACGATACACGAACACAAAAGCAACAAACAACAAAAGCAAATGAATCGTCACTCCCAATCCGATTGTTTTCCCGAATGTTTACCCGTAATTACAGCAATTTTAACCAATAATTATTACTTTCGCTACACTGGAAAGTTGTCACTGGCGTTTTACGCCCACCACTGAATCCAATCGCAACACGCAGCTCTCGCAAATTACGCGTATAAATAATAAATTAGATTTTTGTGGCGAATTGGCAGCAGGCCGGGAAATTTGACACGCGTGTAAACAAGCAGAGCAACGCAAAGAGACAGGCAGTGAGTGACGCGACCTACGACTACATTAACAGAGCAAGAGAGAGCGAGGGAATGTGAGTGAGCAAGCCATTTACACGTTAGCAAGCAGTTAAGAGAGAACAGACGCCTAAGAAACCGAACAGAGAGAGAGAGAGAGAGCTTAAATGGAAAAACTTACAGAGGAATAAGCAAGCAGAGCCGCAATGCAAAAGCTGACAGTGGAGCAAGCAGTTTAGCAAGTCTACCCAAAAGGACAAGCAACTGAGAGAGCAAGCAGTTCTCACAGCAAGCAGTTTCATGGGAAAGCAGCTAAAAGAGAACCAGAGAGAGAGTAATCCAGAGACCCCATCCACACGTGCATGACTCTGTCGCTGTTGTTCCGCATTTAGCCGGCTACAACGTCACTGTTAATACCATGCGGAAGCGCCAGCTGCGGCTGTTACCTCTGATATGGTTGTGTCAATGGGAGCAGCAGCGGCGGCGGCGCTCGGCCAATTAAATGTTAGGTTATGTGCACATACATCATATTTGACTGACGACTGACGCCGGCGGTGGCTCTGTCTCGAATTAGCATCGAGATTGGCAACAACGGCTGGCGCACCAACATCGCTACCTGGCCGCATCAGCAATATTTTCTCCGAAATTTGCGTTAATTTGCAAATTGAGTGAAACAATTTTTAAACGCTTGTATCCGGCGCACAGAAATCAGCAGCAAGCTGTAGCAAAAGCATCTAACAGCGGCAGCAGCACAACAGCTAGTCAATAACAGCAGGTGAGAATGACTGGTAACGTTAACAGGAGAGCGAAAACTGTTAAAGAGAAAGAGCACAGAGGAGCTGTAGATTGTGACTGTAAACTTGATCAAGAGTGCAGCTTCTCTGTAAACTCCAAAAGTTGAGTGGACTCTATGTTAACTTTAACAGAGCATGTCAGCGAGAGTGTTGTCAGCAGCCTTTAACAGTGGCTGTTGTGTGGTGGCGCAGCAGGGGCCGGCCTCTGCAGCCTGCTTTATAAATGATGAATGACGTTGCCAGGTTATAAGTTTTTGGAAATTTATATTCCTACATGCGTGCATATGGATCTACGGGGATTTCTTTTTTTTTTAATCTAATTATTCCCCATTGGCTTCGGCCAGTGCTTGCGCCTATTTACGCTTATCAGATGTTTTATTTTTTCATTCATTTCATTATATTCATGCATACATTCACACACACAGATATGTATGTGTAGAAATGTGAAGAGACAACGCGGCAGCACAGAATCGGAGCAATCTACCCAAAAAAGATGTGGGAAATGGTTTGCTGGAAGGGAACTGCGGTGCAAAATCCATATAGGCGGAGCGGGAGGCTTGTATGGGCTAAGCTGCGTGTGGGTTGGGTTGGGTGGCAGGAGGGGGTGTTGATTGTACAGCAAAATGTCCATGTGTAGGCCTCTGCTTTATGTACTCTCTCTACCTCTCTCTCCTTCTTTTTCCATTTATGTATTGTATATATTTTGAGTGTGTGTGTGTCTGAGTGTGTACAGTCAGGGGGCAGGGAGATTGCCACATGCCTCAACCCACAAAACGAGACGAGATGTTGACAACAACAACAACTAAAACAACACCAAAAGGCAGTATCATGGAGGCCAGTGTATGCGAGCGGGGGGTAAAGGTTAAGTACCCCAAAGAGGTGGCGATGGATGGAGGGAAGAGGCACTACCACATATTGGTGCACTCGTATTTGCAGCAAAATCCATCTAAAGCGAACACCTAGGGATACCACCACGGACAACAATGCCAGCGTAGATGTCCGCTTTAAAGAGATGGCTAAGTGGTTGACAGAGAGAGAGAGAGAGGGGGGAAATAGCTGTAGAGTAGATGTCCATCTACGAGAGATGTTCGAGAGAGACAGTTCCTTGACCTATCTAACATTATATTCCTAATGATCTACTCTTCTAGGCTTGGCTTTCTTCTGGTTGGATTAATTTTTAGAGACCCCTGACACTGATGTTACCTGATGGGCATCCAGCTAGCTTTTCTTTTACATATTGCATCTACTTATGTACTTATGTACCTACATATGTAGATGTTTATGTATTTCAAGTATTTATGTACATATTCCCCTCTCTCTTCCATCGTTTTTGTAGCATTGCTTTGCTTCTCATATTCCCCTCCCTCACTGTTTTTAGCTGCTTTTATTTATTATTTATTTTCTTTTGCATTCCCCTCTCTCTTTTACATTGCCTTTTCTTTATACGCTAATTTATTTTCGCATACATTTTTCTACATTTACATTCAGCGCTCGCTCCCCCTCGCTCTCTCTGTATGTCTCTTTGTCTATCCATGGGGGAAAAGCGTCTGCAACTGCAACATCATCTGCATGGTGCATCTTCCACACAAAAAAAGTTTAAAGTTGCCTGTTGTTCAGACATCGGCCTCGTTTCTGGCTCTGCCTCTGCCTCTGCCTCTGCCACTGACTACAGTTTCAAAGTGCAATAACCGTTTGCCATTAACCCATCGATGGGCGGAGTGCCGGGCCAGTGGACACCCAATGGCTGGAACCAATGCCAAGGGAAGATGGATAAGGTTTTCCACCGAGATTGGGTCTATAGTCTATGGCTTTTCATACTGATTAGAAAATCATTTACATGCGGTACTGATGGTCAAAATAAAAATTAAAAATGTTAAATTTTGTAAAACTTACGAAACAAATTTGATTTCTATGAATTTTCGGTAAAAAAAAATATATATATATATAAACCCCTTTCAGAAATTAGAAACATGCCAGGAACAAAGTGGTTTTCATTTCTGATTCTAGGTGGCTTCACAGGTTGGTAACAATATTCAACTAAATATTTAAATAGTAAACGCTCTCACCCGAATGCCAATAAAGCGCGCTTCAAGTAGCTCCTGTTTCCTTGGATTCAGTGACGTTTGAAAATGTTCCATTTTATGATTATTATTTCTGATTCGAATGCGGATTTAGTTTGCTATTGCTTTCAATTCTTCGAGTCTTTCTCCCCCATTCGGTAGGATCTTTCCGGTCTGTTTAACAAAGTTTAATATGTTTTAGTTTTAACATAATTAACATTTTGTTGATGGCCTTCATAGTTTTTGCATTTGTCGGCAAAAAATGCCACAAGTTTTGTCAGCGCCATGATCTGTCAAGTTTGAAATTCATCTGGAAAAAATATTTACGAATTATTATAGTACAATGGAATTTCCTTAAGTAAGTTTTTATGTGTATGCAACGCACTGTCCCGACTATTTGTGTCTTATCTTTAACAATTTTTACCTTATCAAAAAGACTTTGATTTTTAAATTTATAGAATTATTTTTAAAACGATATTTGCCTATTACTATGTATTCAAAATTCAAGGTTTTTTCATTTGTTACCAACTTAGAGTTGATTACTTGATGATTAGAGTAATCAATTAGTTATGGAAAGCCATAACGTTCTGTTTCCCTTGCCTAAAATATGAAAATTTGTCTTTAATGGGGATCAAATGGCTTGATTGGGTTCCATCTGAGGTTAAATCGGACCACTCTAGGGTTAAATTTGTGCTCAAGCTGAGTGTCCAATAGGTTTTTTTTGCTGCTTCTTCCACTTACACGCCCTCTCCATCTTTTCCCTCATCACCTATCACTCTCTGCTTGCCTTTCGTCTTTTAGACCACGAATGAAGCTTTTGTGATCGGCTTCATTGCGGACGAATGGCCAACTCAAAAGAAAAGTGCAAAAAAAGATATGCGAACCAAAACTAGACCCACAATCGTACGCGCCGGCCACGCCTCTAGGCGGCAATCAGAAACGCCAGCAGCAGCCTTTTCACACACACACACTCTCACACAGCCGGGTACAAAGTGCAATAATTAAAGGAAATGCTTCTACGAAGTGCGTCTCGCACATGTTTCCACTGCTGACATCCCTCAAAAAGAAATTGTTTATTAGATTCCTATTTGATTCTTGGTGCAATTATATTGCGAATGGCTTTATATCAATTCCACTTTCGTTAAGATCGGAAAACCATACATAGGTACATATGAAGATAAAAGCGACAACGGCCACCCAAAGCTGTGTGAGCACCTTACCCTAAACTAATACACCTTGGGCGGGCAGATGGTGTCCAAAAACACACACACACACACCGACTTACTCGCATAATCGGGAACACACACACAAGCAGATACCCTTATGTGGATCGTAACACACACACACACACACACAATCAAGCTAGTACATATGTACGTACCATTTGTGGATTGCTTTTTGCACCGGTATTTTTTTCTGCTTTTCTGTGTTGTTGTCTTTGTTTCTTCTTAATTTCTGGTTTTGCTTTGTGCTGCTGCTTCCAAGTTGTTGTTGCGACTGCTTTTTATTCCCCTATTTTTGCTTTTTTCTCATATTAACTTTTTGTTGCTTTTGCAGCTGGTTATTTCTCTCTTATTTTTATTGCTTTTGTGGCCGTTTTCTCTCTTTCATATTTATTGCTTTTTGCAGCTGACTTTTTATCAAATTTGTATTGCTTTTTATCAAAAAAGTATTGCTTTTGCGGCTGTTTTTTTTTACTTTGTCCAATTTGAATTGCTTTTGCGGTTGTTTGTTGGTCCTACTTTTTTCAATTTTGTGTGCTTTTCCACAAAAAAATGTTTGTTGATTTTTGCATTTATCCAAAAATATTTCCTATTAAATACGTATTAGCCTTTTGTTTTGTTGTTGACTTTTTAATTTGTTCACAATTTCGGATTGCTTGTTGTTTTTGTTGTTGCTAATTTCAGTCAATTTTTAGGGCTTTATTATGGCACGAGAAGAGAGCGGGAGGGGTACGGTACAAATGGTTGTTTGAGGCCGGGCGAGAGGGTCAGAGGAGTAGCAACGGTTTGAGTACTACACAATGACATATGTATGCATGTACGAGCTGTTTGGCGAGGGGGGGGAGGGAGGTAATCAACAACAGAAACAGTAAAATAAACCGCACGCACACAGAAAAGCGCACAACTTAAATATACTACATGTGCATATACACCCCTCTCGCTTGCTCTTTAGCCGACACTCACTGCTGTTTGCCTTTTCGTTTCAGTGTCTTTCTTTCGCTTGGATTTTCTTTTTTGCGAGGTTAAGTTTTCCTTTGCTTTTGCTTTTGCAACTTGTGCGTCGACAGCGATATGTCGCTGATGGGGGCCGGGAGGAGGGCACGCACTGGGACTAGGGGCGCGGCGGTTCGTACGAGAAGCCAACGTGGATTAGCCGCTTAGTCGGTATTACCACTGCAATAGTTATTCGAGTAAACGTATTGTAGTTTATTTTGTGTCACAGTAAAAAAAAAATGAATTTATTTAGCCAGAAGCTAACACACACACACCACACGAACACTAATGCCCACACGCGCGAATTAAATGTGCTAAAAAATACGCTCAGCTGTGCGGCATTTTGCTGTGCAGTTTGCGCTAACAGGCACATTTTGTGTCATGTTAAGCGCACAATTGCGTGTCAAAACCATGTAGAAACGACATATGTGGAGTAGAGTTAATGTCACTATTAACATATGGCGCTGAATGCCATGTCAATGTGGTTAAAATGTTGCGGGAGCTTTCAAATCGTTTTAAACATTTAAAAATAGATACATGCATAATTGCATACCAATAAACTATAAAACACCTATAAATTAACTACACATAAATAAACTATAATTTAACCATAAATAATATCGATATGGCCACTAGGCGAGAAGGCCTTAAGCTTTTTCTGATCGGTTGCGAAACTATTGCATTCTTTTCCCCTCTCGCAGATCGACGGCTCTACCCAGTGGAGAATTAAGTGAACTTAAATGAGCCAGGGAAAACAAACAAGTTCCCTGTGGCCATATCTATCAGATACCTGAATAAGGGTCAGATTGGATCATTATTGTAGCCAGAAGTCATCCAATGCCTGATCACTCTCACTCGATCGACCACATGCCTCGTGCAGTGTTTTCGGTCCTGAGGAATGTGGCTGGTAAAAGGGAGCGTTGGTGTTAGAAGTTATGTATGTATGTAAATGTAGAAAAATGCACTGGCGGTGGCGATTGACCATGCCCGAACTGGGCATGCTCGATTTCGAGCGCCTAGAGAACTTTTTTTCAGCCGAAACGAAAGTGGCCCATCAAAAATTGGGTAATTTTGTGAAGGAAATTCATTCTTGAAAAGGTATACAAATTGCAAATTGCACAGCATTAATAGGCAGCTCAGAGTCAGATTTTATATATAAAATACAATACAAAGTAAGAAATCCGCCATATTGGGCATTTATCTATCTACCAATGTATGTACATACATATGCATGTGTGCATGAATGTATTTACGTCCCTACTGTTAGTCGTCAGCAGAGCGCGTACATGCATCTCGCATCTCGCTCACTTTCATTGGTTTTTGAGCCAGTGTTGCCAATTTAGCTATTTTCCCACTAGATCTCAATTTAATATTCAATTAAAAGCTCTTTTGGCTTATCGATCTTCTTGTTGCCGTTCAAATGGAAACAATACCAAAAAGTACTTAAGTAAAGCATAAAAATACCCGAAGATGGCAGATGTCTGGAAAAAGTTATAACTCAAAAATGTCCTGGAAAATAACTATAATTCCCGCTACCCGCTATTTTATCAATTATCCCGCTTTTGTCAACACTGGCTCAAAACCCAATGAAAGTGAGCGAGATGCGAGATGCATGTACGTGCTCTGCCATAAAGCAACTGTATAAGGAGGTCTCGTCGGAAAAAATTATGGAATAGTGCGAGTGAAAAGTGCGAGTGAAAAGTGCGAGTGAAGGGGCTCTCGCTGTAAGTGTGAGGGCAACGACAATGGAGTGTCCTGATTAATCATTTAAAAGCAATGTGACAAAACATTATAATTGTTACATAATTTAGTTTTTAATAGTTTGCTTCATGAAAGTAGTCAGTGTTTTAAAAGAATAAACATTTTGAAAAATTTTGAAAAAAAAAATTGTCCGCAACCAACCTTCCGCGTCGACAAGCAAACGAACACTGAACCTAGGCAGAACCAGCGAGTAACTCTGCCACCGACGAGACCTCCTTATATAGTTGCTTTATGTTTATGCCCAAGTGTTGATTACTCATCCGATAGGTCGAGCCATATTATTACGGTATATTTTAAAAATGAGAATGTTTAATTGGGTATATTTTTGAGGGTCAGACCAGGATGACGGCATTTACGCCATACTATATACCTTTTGGGATATTTTAAATGCGAATTTTAGTTTCCTGTATATTTACGGTATATCGGTATATTTGAGACTCCCATAAGAATGTTTTTTAAACTTTCCTCTGGGGAACAAGTCAATCTCTGGTATGCATTAATCTCAAGGGCCAAATGGCGTAACGTGGCATTTCAACTTACGTTACGTTATATGATTTTTTTGTTTACATATTTGCTTTGCAAAATATTTTGTAATCAAATAAAAAATAAGTCGTTAAAGTTTGCCAATTTTGTAGAGAACGGACCGTAAATCGGATTAAACTATAGTTTTAGTGCTGAGAGCTTATAAAGTTAAATATAATATCAAAATCGGTGTTTTTGAAAAATGAGAAGGTATATTTCGGTATATTTTTGAAGGTCATGAGGTATTTCTTATCCGTATTTCCGCGGTTGCACTGTCCCAAATAATCAAATCTAAAAAATAAATAGATATAATTCTCAGCTGGATCACAAGAAGAATGGCGTTATCGTGAGCGCTTAGTCTGTTTTTGTATATTTTTGGGGTATTTTTGTGCTCATATATGATGCGCAAAAATGGGTCCGGGATAGTAATTGCTGACCTAATCCTGAAGGGGGGATTCTTCAAACGGATTAAATGTGTTCAGTGTTCAGGTGTTTCCGTGTTGAAAGTATTTTCAAGATTGTAATATCAAATATAACATCAAAATCGAAGAATATGATTTAAGACAACGGAATATTTTAAAAATTAGTAGTTATAGTTCGGTATATTTTTAAGGGCTGCTACTGTATATGTAGGTATAATTCATCGATAGTTCCGCGGTCACACTAATCCAAACAAAATTCGTTCGTCGGCGCAAGTGCGCGGCGCGTTAAAAAATATATAACTTATTGTGGTAAAATCCTATCATCCGTATTTTTTTTGCGCTTAGAAACGGTTTGTGATCCTGTTGTTGATCAAAAGTGCAGTTTACAAAACACATATACAAGTAACAGGAGGAGAGCAGCGAGGAATCCAAAGAGAAGTACGTGCAAGAGTGAGAGCAAAAAGCAGCAGCCGCCGCAGCACCTAGGCGGCGCAGTTACAAAAAACAGAAAAATAAAACACCAAAAACAAGTGATTACGCATATTTTTGTCTTATTTAAAGTTCCTGAAGTATTTTGTAAATGGCATTTCGCATCTAAACGCATTTTTATAGATCTGTGTGTGTGTGTATTAATTATTTTCAGCGCAGTGTAAACACTTTTTTACTTTACTTTCTTTTTGTGTTTTTTTTTTGCAAACAAAAAAATTACACAAACCATTTATGCCGTTTGCTTGTGTATGTGATGGATTTAATTGATTAATAGCCATATGGCTATCCCGACATCGCAGAAGTAAATTGTTTGACAAAAAAAATTCTTGTATAAACCGCCAAAAAGGCAGCGCCGCAGTCGCCTGCAGAGAAAGCCTTGATCAAAGTGTATTAGTGCGAGGTGAGGTATTTCCAAAGCGCATTCTCTCTCTTCCACGCTTTTCCTCTTTTATATTTTGTTAGTGCGTGTAGGACACCACCCAAAGCACGACAGAAGGTGGCACACAAAACAAATGTGTCTCGGAAAAGCCTCACCTTGATCTAATATACCTTTCCCCCCTCTGTCTGGCTTTTAATGCTCATGTGTAAATGTGTATGTGTGTGCGTGTGAGTATATGCGTGCAAAGCAAAAGGCAAAAATATAATAAAAAAGCCAAGCCCAAAATGTATAGCGGAATGCATAGCAAAAAAAGTGAAATTTCTCTGCACATTTTCCCACTCTCTCTGGTTCGTTCCCTCTTTCTTGCTATTGCTGAATATTAAAATCAAAACTGATATTCGCTTATTGTTCACTCAATGATATAAAGAGTGAGAGAGAGAGAGAGAGAGAGTGATCGAAAGGGGGGAGAATGAGAGGCTATTCTTTCATTCAAAAAATAAATAGGGAGAGAGGCCTTTTATCAACGGAAATATTCGCTGCCTCTGCTGCCGCACCCCGCTTGACCTTATTCTGTTACGCACATACGCACACACACACACGCAGTCACTCACCCGCTCTCTGCCTCTGTGGCTCTTGACTTTTCGTCTCCAGCTCTCATTTCCTGTGGGGAGGGGGTGTGCCAGGTGCCGCCCGCATTTTGCGCTTTGGCGCATGCTTTAGCCCCCTTTAAATACAGTTTTATGTTTTGCAATGTTTTGGATGTAACTTTTATTTTAAGGATGCCAAATATAACGTGGATGTGGTCTTTGGGAGTCAATGAGGAAGGGACAGGGACTGGGAAAAATTGTCCAAACTAAAGCCGTCGCATTCGTGATATTTCTCTAAGGAAATTTCTTAATTGACACGTCTGCTTCTTTTCCCGCATGTGTGGGTTCCCCCTCGCCATTCTGTCTTTTTGCTTCCATAGATGGTTCTCTTACCCCCACACCATCTCCTATGGCGCTTTGGGACGTGCCAATTTTCTGATTCTCTCGCTAATCAGCAACAGACTTTGACATTAGCGTTTTGATCATCATCGTGATCATAAACTTTATCACGGTTCTTGCTTACTTTTCATCTTCATCACGTTCTATCTTCACCTTTGAATACACTTTTTCGTTTCGTTACGTTACGTTACGTTACGGAACAGCTGCATGCAAAATATGTAGATAATGCAGCCAGCCAAACAGAACGTGACACACAAACACACATACATACATACATACATACATATGTAAGCTAAAAATGTGTTTCAGATCTAAGTTTTACAGTTTTCAATTAAGTTTTTTTAGCCTCTCCCTCCCCCTCTCTCTCAAGATCAAGTTCAATTACAATCCATTCATTTGTTAGGTGCTCTCTCTCTCTCTCTCACACATCTGACTCACCGTTAACGATCCTCAAAGACAACATTGTTTTTTGTGTGTCACACACTAAACACTCATTTGTGCCTCTTCCTCCCCTTTTGATTCTACTAATTGTTGTTTGGTCGGTTACCAAGGGGCGTCAAAAAGCTTTCAGCGCAGAGCGAATGGAGGGAGAATGGGAATTATGCGAATAATGCGTTCTAAATTCCCCCCAGCACCCCAAAAACCAAACACACACGAGCACCGTTGCTGCTGGAACGATGACAGCAAATACGGAGCAAGAGACAGTGCCAAAAAGAGAAAGAGGCAGAAACAGAGAGTAGT
The DNA here is from genome assembly GCF_900245975.1 of Drosophila guanche. Classification (NCBI taxonomy): domain Eukaryota; kingdom Metazoa; phylum Arthropoda; class Insecta; order Diptera; family Drosophilidae; genus Drosophila; species Drosophila guanche. The sequence goes on from NW_022995745.1 coordinate 3,324,511, forward strand.
AAGTGAGGTGACCCAGACAGACGCAAACGCAGGCTCCCAAAAACGTTATTGAGTTTATCGATTTTTAATTTTTTCTGGATTTTTGCAAGAAAACATTAAACGGCTTAATAATAAATTAATGATGGCCATTACTGTGTATTAGACTCGCGCATTGTTGTTACAGTTATTAATTGAAGGACTCCACTTTCACTACATTTATATACTTATATATATGCTGTTCATACATATGTAGATAGAGGATATTCTGACCCACCTGCGAACTGGGAATAGTGCTTCAGAATTATTAAGAGTTTAAAGCTAGTTTCGTTGTATGCATAAAACCTGCTCCTATTAATGGATATTGCTTAGCGTTGATTGGGAGAATCTTTTTTGTCGTCTTTTGTTGTCGTTGTATGTATATGAAATTGATTTACAATAAGAACTATAGAAACAGCAAAACCCGAATACTGAATCATCATTATGATGCACAGACGGATCTCACGATGATCACCGCGCAGTGGCACAGTTTATTTTTTGTTGTTGCTTTTTTTTTTCGATTATCTTTTGTTCTGTGTCGCCAAATGAGCTCTTGAGAGCCATTTGCTATGCTGCTGCTAAAAGAAACCCAGAGCAAACCAACAACCTAACAACTTGGCCTAATTTATAGCCATCAAGCTGTGATTTGCTCTAATTTCGTATTTAATGGGAGTTGTTCCGTCAAGGGAAACAACCCAGCGAAGAAGAGTAAAGAGAACAACTATTTTAAGATTTAGGTGAAGTCTATTTGGACTGAAATGTTTGTCTTAGGTTCAGCTTTCAAGATCAAATAGATTGAAGTCTAGATGTTGTATGTTCTATCGAACCATGGATATTATTTCATTGGAATTCCGACAAGTTTTCAACTGTTGTGAATAGTAGTTACATCATCTCTGGCATTCCATTACTCCAACTTTGGATACAGGTTTTCGCATAGGTTCTCAACACCAGGTCTTTGCGAAGCTTTTGTTGTTTGGTTTTTATTTTTTATCGTGTTTGAAAGATCTTTTATCACAGGTTGACTCTGCCTAGGTTTTAATTATGGTTGCGCTCACTCCCCACCTCATCTTACCTTAGAAAACACTTCCCACGCATTGTGCTCGATTTTTTGTATGCCTCTTTTTGGTGTGAATTCAGTTGTTATTTCGCTTGGAGCCTAGGCTTTATCGCTATGGCAAATCAAACTTGTTCCCCGTGCATGATTCTACGCACAAGTTTTTTTTTTCTGCAATATACGTGCTCTTTTTTGTCCCAAGAAAGTTGTGTGCACAACGACTGGCAGAAGAAAAATGTAAAACAAATGAAGAAGTTGCCTCAAATGCGAAACACTTTCTCAAAGTCAGGGAAATGGATACCAATCTCAGAAGCGAATAACATTGAAAACATTCGTATGTTTGTACATGCAACATTGTGTAGGATTAGAAGAGCTTCTGAAAAAGGTTTCGTGTTTTATCGGTGCCGCCGATTCACCACTTGACATTGAAAGCGGCGTCACACGCGACTGCGCAGCAGCGTAATAGACGGAGCGGTGGGCAGGGGTATTACCAGAGGCTTTGACGCATGCCTTCGCTCGCCTCTGAAATATGTGAGCCACAAAACCGAATTACTTTGAACATACAATACATACATGCATGCATTTCGATACCCCCCAGATGGTTGGTACACTTGGTATATGTATATGTATAAAAAATCGCATAACTTTTAATAATTTCTAAAGTTTCACATCTTTGGCTTGGAGAGAGTATACCTTAGTCGATTCCTCTTTTGGGTTTCACGTTTGTGCGCGTGTGTGTTTTCCCCTATTCAATAATAGATTATTTATTTGCATTCCGTTTTGGTATGCTCTTTGGTCGCCAAAGTGCATTGAACCAACCAACCATAGGCTGTTCAATCCAACGGCATCTTTGTAAGCTGAAAAAAGCACATGCGCCTTGCACTTACAGCAGCGTTCGGAAAAATAGTGACCATATAAAGGGGCAAGCTGATTTCAAGTAAATATATGTACATAATATGTTTTAAATCATTTCTTAAATTTATATATTGTAAAAAATGATGCCCAAAGTAGATATAAATGCCAACTATGTGCAACTGTATAGTGCAAATAATATTTTGACCGCAACTGTGAGCCGCTCTGTGTCTCCAAAGCAAGACCTGCATTTAATGATGCCACTCATAAAAAAACGCCAAACAAATTCTCACACAGCGCCCAACAACATGAGCGCAGAAGAAGTTGATGACAAGAAGGAATGTTTGGCCTTTGAACGGACGGGGGTCGAGGCATTGTATACCCTAAGTATACCACCGCAACGATCTCATAGTGGCGTTGAGCTTCAGCACAATGCACTCTTTTTTTTTAAGGGTACCACAAAGAAAAATAGCGCGAGAGAGAATGAACATATTAATGTATTAAAATATGTCGTCTGTGCGTAAAACTGTAACTGTCTCCAGTGCAGGTTCCCCTCTCTTTCACCCGTCACGTAATTGTCACCCAATTTCTCTACCTCTCTCTCACACAAATGTGTCGTTGGTTTATTGAACTTAATCTTGTGCGGAAGTTTAACAAAATCACGCCTCTGTCGCTGCTTCTGCTTCTGCTTCTGCCTCTCTCTCTCGCTCTTTCTTCTCTTACATTTCTTTTTTTGCTCTATGGAGAATGCAAAAAAGACGCAGCGCAGCACAAGAGGGCGATGCGACTCTTCTCTGCCGCTATTGCAGCTGTAAAGATTGCAAATGGCGCAGCGGAATAAATCGCAGAAGAGGCAGAGGAGAGACACACAAAAAAAACTTGGCATTTGGCAAACGGTGAAAAAAAAACTAGCAGAAAACACACACAATCATTCAATGGTGGCTAGGGGCCACAAGGGGGTGTGGCATTTGACAAATTACAAATAGGGAATGTGTTTTGTAAGGCTAGTGCTCATTAGCAAAGAATTCAAGCACAGGATCAAAGAGAATCTCTAAAAAATATATGTGGGAAAAAGCATTAGAGCACTTGCTAAAAGTACTCGTAAAGTATACATATATTCCTGCATCTATCGATATAGCAGAATCGGTAACTTGTTGCTTTTAAATTGATTTAAAATTTCGATATTAGTAGAGTATTAAGTATTGCAAAACTAGAGTTTGGGATGCCTTTCCCATTTTTCGGCCATAAAATTGTTTCATTGATTCCCCCCCATAAGCATGAATATGGTACACGAGTACTATGAGTATTATAAACAATTGCCAGAAACCTGTGTGCGGTTCGTAAATATACAAAGTGGTTTCCAGTAAATATGTGTGTTGAAAATGATGTGCATATGTATACTGCTCTCATATGTATTATATCTTTCCCGTTTGCACTAACTGTAACTTTATTGGCCACAAAATAGCTTCAAGGTTATAGCCAACAAACCACAAAACGAAGGCAGGAGTCAGCAGACGTCGGGTAGAATGTTGCCGGCGGCGGTGGGGGGGCAGTCAACCAACCAACAAGAAACAACCGCCTTAAGTAAACTGAAATAAACTAAAAATAAATTCATTAATTTAACAGTTAGGCTTTGAAATGAAACTAGCGAAAATCCAAAGCAAAGCAAACTATGCAGAAGACAGAGAGAGAGAAGATAGAAGAAAAGAAGACAGAAGACGGATACATGGAACTCTGACATGAATTTACGGCGGCACGGCACCACGGGCACACGCAATGCTGAAAGATGGGAAAAACTGTTAGACCACAAACAACAACAACAACCCCACCAGCATAACAAACAAAAGAAAGATCCAAAGCAGACATCCAAAACATCGACAGTGAGAAATGCCAAAGAAACAGATCTATCAACAGATCACCAGCTCCTAACCAGAGGGAATTTAGGGAACAGAACTTCAGACATTTTCCAAAAGATAAACCAAGTAATCAAATAGGCTAACCAGAATGACACAGTAATTGCCATATAATACCCAACCAAAATCTAGTTAGTAGTTGTCCAACAGAACTCAGGAAAATTTCTTAGAAATGTTAACACCAAAACACAGAATCATAGTCGATTTAAACGTAAAGATAACAAAGGTTTAAAATGTGTACTGAAAGATGCTCGTTGTTGGGGGAATTCCATCTGACTTTTAGCAGAACTCCAAGCACTCAAAGAATGGCCTGAAATATGATTTAGATGAATTTATCAGTTTGCTCATGAGAAATGTTAAATGTTGGAAGGAAAACATCTGAGATAGCCAGTCAATTTTAGAGGCACAGGGAATGCATTATAATAAATGTATCGCGAACTTGGATACACACTTCCCCAGGGTCTGCAAGAGTCTATTAGTGCGACTCCACTAATGGCGGCGTAATACTGGAGCACAGCATAAGAGATTAATGTCAAAGAGCACACGAGAGGGAGAGTTGGAGAGAGGGTTAGGCACCTTCTGTGGGAACTTGTAATAGCGGTAAACTCTGTGTGGACGACGACGATGACTTTCGTGCACCTTTAACATTAAACTCTAGACTCTTGGATTCTCCAAACGGAGTTGCACATGCCACATCACGCTTCAGTAACCACCCACAAAACGTAGCCCTGGAACACACAACAACAAGAGGAAGGCCATGAAAAAAGGCATGGAAAATGCTACCCAAAGGAACTAAAAAAGAAACTAGACGCAGACACAATGACGTCATTTGCAACAACCACCAACAATACATTTGTATACTCGTAGGCGGAGGGGAAACTCAAATGGAAATCGAATGGGGAACAAATGGGAATACAACTACAAAACGACCCCCATGCGAATGAGTAATAAACACAAACCGGACGGAGGCTGTGGGCTTCCCCCCCCCCCCCCCCCCCCCTTAATGTGGAGTGTTGGAGATTTTTAAAAATATCCCAAACAAAATAGAATTTAGTTAACGTCATGGAAATTGCCTTCAATTGCGAAAAACTTGATCAATTCAATCTCGTAATCGTTCTATCGATCGCAGCGAGTGAGAAAGAGCTCTGTAAAAAATCAATTGAGAGCAAATAAATATGGGTGAAATGATTATTTGGCTTGGGCTTAATTCATACTAAATTATTAGCCATACGAAAATGAAATTCCCCGTTTGTGTGTGAGTGAAACATTTAAGAGCTATAATTTTTCGTTTAAGTATTGCAAGATTACGATTAAAGTGTTTTTTATGATGCGCCCAAGAACGAATTTCGGAATGAAAGAACAGCATTTCCAGCGGCAGAACATTTAAAATTCCTGCTCCCAAAAATCTTGCCACTTCGAATGGTTGGAATCTGTCTAAAAATTGAACATTTTAAAACTAAACTTGCACTGCAATAATGTCCTGGAATCACTCGCGAACTTGGCCACTTGCCTTTCGAAACATTATGCAGTGAATGAATAGAAATGAATGAAATGTAAAACGAAGAAAAAGGTTCAAGTTGATGGAAGGACAAACTTTAGAGAACTGATTCCCACTAACTTTACATGAAAATGGAGTGATAATGCAAAGCAATTAATTAATGTCTGCGAGCATTTATTTTCAAGGAAATTCTTTAATTTGAAAGACGCCTTAAAGTGTTTTTAAAACCCAAAATTCCCTTGGTTTATAAATGTTTGTTCCAACTGGAAAGTTAATTAGCGAATTGAATTTGTTTAGGCGCTTACGTCATTCGGTACACATATGTAGACGAAAAGTGCGTGTTTTCCCTGGTGCCGCATTGTTTTGGGGTTTTTGGAACAGTAACAAAACGAATTTTCCTCAAAATACATGGGGTAAATGTTTTCTCGAAATTTTCGTTTCGTTTCGTTTATTTGTTTATAACGATTTCAATTTCGGGTTTCGATTTGTATATGGAATACTCACACACACATCACAAACAGACAGACAGAGATCTCCCCTTTCGCTTTGTACTTTTTTTTGTGTGTAGTTTACTTTTTGTTTCATTTTCTAGATTGCTCTTTTTTTGCTTTGCTTGTGCTTTCTTCTTTTTTATTATAACAATTAAGTTCTTTTAACGATTGTGGTTTTTGTGTCTGCGAAAAGATTGCCTAACCTTGGCCCATAAGAAAAAATGGAATGGCCAAATAATAATCTAATCAGCAAAATAAAGTAGCACGAACTACCAATTCCCAAAACTGTAACTATAATATACAAAGCACACAAAGAAAAATACAACAAGTAAATTAAGCCAAAAAGAAAATGTTAAGCAACAAAAAAAGGCATAAACATTGTAATTATTGTCTCCGATTGTTGGTTTCCCATAGCCGGTGCGCTATTTCTTCGAACCTCAAATAAATGGCATTTCAGTTATAAATAAAAAATAGTATTTGTACATAAATACCTGTCTTGCTTGGTAAAATGTTTGCGTTGTGTATTACTTTGATTTACTGTACAAATAACGCCCAGGCGAACGATAAACAATTGATGTTTAAAGAGTGTTAAAAACGGTTCGAAGATAGACATCGAATCTCTTAACGGATTTGAAGAAACTGGATTCATGTCACAGCCACACTGAAATAAGCCTGCACAAAGATAATGGTAGTCTATAGATATTTTATATTTTTCAAATCACTTTATGCTTTCCAAAGCTACAGGTAGGGTATCCTCTCCATAGGCGATGCCTGTCTCGCTTTCTATAGCTCTCAAGCTTTCTCACCAGTTTTTCTACACCATTGCGTATGAGTAACATTTTGCAATTTGAACACGTTTCTTGTTTCGCTGTTGTTGCTGTTTTTCCTGTTTTATTTTAAGTTTGTACTTCTTGTGGATAATTCAATTGGCTGCCTGCCTGCCTGCCTGCCTGGAAAACTTGGGCGTGGGAATACACACGTTTTTATCGTATCCGTATCGTTGTTGTTTACTGCATGGCGTCTCGAGTCTTGCAACGAATTGATTGACATGCCAGCTTTTGCGCCGATTACTCATACTCTCAGGCTACTTGTTGCTTATTGCCATACCCCCAAAGTCACTCTAGGAGTTTAGCCAAGCAAATTGAGAGACTTGACAGCAGGAAAAGTGTCCACTCTTTGGGGAATTTCTAGTAGATTTTGGTATTGTAGTTTGACAAATACTATGGTAATCCTTTTTGTACTCAGTATTTGGACATGACTGTACCAACAAATGAGCTGCAAATGAATCTGTCATCTCATGTGACGTTTGGGTTCAATATCGCTTGCAGTGTTGGTTAATGCGGTTGGACAGCACAACTGTACCTGTATTATTCGATTGCCGTAATTGATATTCCACATTGCGACAACGAAGGCTGCGGTTGAATCTCGAATTGCACGTGGGGTGTGTGTGAATAATTTAAAGCGCTTAGATGTAGTTTCGAAATTATTCTTTGTGTGTTCCATATTTATGAACTCTCGAACTGTGTGGTACACTTGGCCAAAAGCCAATTGGCCAACTGATTGGCTCTGGTCTCTGGTCTGCCCGACCGTCTTTGCTTTGTAAAATGTTCCTTCAATGCGTAATTTTTGCAAATGGCAACCAATTTATGGCTCAATCGATGACGCAGACAATGGCAGCCCATAGCTGGAGGAGGGGTGGCAGGGTGCTGTTCTGGAGAGACTGGAGATCTATTGTTGTTTATGGCACAAAAGGCTAATTGCAAACGGCAACAAACAAGCGCAACAATACACAATAGAGGTTCACATTTCAATTGCACATAAACCGATGCTTTTGATACTCTTCCTGGGAGATCGAACAATCCCGTCTCCATAATTGTCAGCCATAAAATAATGCAAAATCACTCAATGGGGGTTTTCACCACACCAATACCCAAAAAGGGTATTTATTGCACAAACGAATGGAATTTTGGCTAGGTCTGCACTGCCTTCCTGTTTGGCCTCCGTTCCCCATGTCCCATGCCGCGTGCCGTTGGGCATGTGTAAATGTGGTTCATTGAACTTTTTATTTTATGCTTCATTTGCTAACCGAGCAAATGGCAACAAAAGAAAACAAGAAACAACAAGCCATAGATGGGTCGACAGCTGTTGAGTTTGGCAAAACCGAATCAAAGAGTACCCTGGAAAAGGCACCCACTCCCAAAGGATATTTGGACTGCAAAAAAGCGTGCAAGTATCTCTTTTGAAATATGAGAAAAATGCCTCTATCAATTGGGATTCGTTGTATGATTTTATGGATCATAAATCCATTATGTACCAAATTTCCTTCCAAAAATCTTGAAAATTTCAAACATCTCTTGGCATTGATGCGCACTCATGAAAGGGTATACAAAGTGCGAGTACAAGTGCCAAAAAAAAAAACAGCAATTGGCAGGTCGGCCAGTAGTTGATGGCGACTTTCTTACATAAGCCAAAGCCAAGAAAGAAAACCAAACCATACGAAACGACAGGTAAACATAAAAGAAAACTACAATCCAAAGTGTAGAGCATATGCCGTAAGGCAAAGAGCAATATGAAGAGATCGCACTGCGCACAGTAGCAAAAGGTTAACAGAACGCAAAAAGGGCACACCGAATGATGAGGAGTGCTGCAAGTCGAAGACAGGCAAGGCAACAGATTGCATTGGTGCCCCATCTATGGGTTCTATAACTCGAAAAGTAGCTGCCTAACAGCGAAATGGGTGTGGAATATAGAGGTATTTAAATGAAAGAGTCCATTCAGTACATTTATTCCATGTGAAAATTAACCATAATTGAATGGCTACATGCACAGCAAATTAAACTCCTTATCAGTCACGAGAGATCTGTAGAATATATTTTGCCTTGGGAATAAAATTCACATTTTGAAGATACAAAAATTGATCTTCCTTCCAAAAAATAAACCTAAAACTAAACCGAACAATTATTTCCCTTTGCAGAAGAAGTGATTGTGTCTGAGAGAGTGAGAGAGAGATCCAGTACATCCCGCCACCATGAGCAAGAAGCCAACAGTTGGACCGGCGCTCCATAAGGTCATTATGGTGGGCAGCGGCGGTGTTGGCAAATCCGCCCTCACACTCCAGTTTATGTACGATGAATTCGTTGAGGACTATGAGCCCACCAAGGCCGATAGTTATAGGAAAAAGGTAAGCCCAACGCATGAATGGAACTCTGCTGCAGATTTATACTCTCTCTCTGTTTAGGTTGTGCTGGATGGTGAGGAAGTACAAATAGATATACTGGATACGGCTGGGCAGGAGGACTATGCTGCCATCAGAGATAATTATTTTCGCAGCGGCGAGGGTTTCCTCTGTGTCTTCTCAATCACAGACGATGAGAGCTTCCAGGCAACCCAGGAATTCAGGTGAGTGTGTCAAGAGAGAGACGGAGCCGGAGACAGAGACTGAGGGAGAGATGACACCAAGTGTCGTCGCTAGCGGTTTTCATTTTCACACACAGCAATCCTCTACATTCCTTGTGTGTTTTGCTGTATTGCCGCTAATTAGTCACACAAGCACCTGAGGGTCTGCTCTGACAACGGGGGAGAGGTAGCATCTGGTTGTAGTGGCAGTGGCTGTGTAATGCATCTCTATTCATGCGACTGCACCATCCGAAGAGGGAGGCGGGAGGTTCGAATAAAACACTCAACGTGTCCTAAACATGCGTATTCATTTTTATTGTTTTCTATTTTTATTCTTCTAAAGATTGTAATAAACGCCCTTAAGCTTATTTATCAACAAAAAATCTAAAATGGTAGAAGCTTCTAAGTAGATTTCAGTCGTTTTTGTATGCCAATTATGATTGGGAAAAAATCAGATTAGGGGACATAGGAGAAGTGCCTCTGATCCTAGGTGTAGTGTCAGTGAGCACGCCATTTAGTGCTCTTCTTAGATTATAGAAAATTGGATAAACAATCCTCAAAAACTGCTCGAAAACACACACAATCTTTAAAGACACCTTTTTATGTTTTTTGTCAAACGAAACTTGGGGAAACAACTCTCGAAAGTCTGCACCACCACTCAATACTCAATTGAAACCTCCATATAGCAAGCACCCTTGCAAAGTGCCTTTAGCTCTGCTCTCAGACATTTCCATATCCATTCCCATTTGACCTAATTGAGTTCTTTCAGAACATTCAGCAGGAAACAACAGAACGCAGTAGGGAGAATATTATGAGAATTGTTTAAAGGGTGCGGACCTGCCACACATACAAGGGGTTGACCGGTTGCAAATATTTATGCCTCTATACAAATAGCAAACAGAAGGGTAGAATGTATAGCATCTATATGTAGGTGCGCGTGTCTGTCGCGTAGTGAAGTAGAGTGACACACGCCACGCCACGCCACGCACTGACTCACCTGCAAAAAACATTGCCAATGGGCCCCACGATAAGCCTATCCATATCTATCTACCTGTATATATGTATGTAACCATCACTAATGGCTCTCTTTATTTGTGTCGCTCTTTTTTAACTATTTTTCAGAGAACAGATATTGCGGGTGAAGAATGACGAGAGCATACCGTTCCTGCTGGTGGGCAACAAATGCGATTTGAATGACAAGCGAAAGGTGCCGCTGAGCGAGTGCCAATTGAGGGCCCAACAGTGGGCGGTGCCCTACGTAGAGACCTCGGCCAAGACGCGCGAGAATGTTGACAAGGTGAGGGCAATGCCTCCTTCAGGAGGCCCCACAGCCTACCCAGATACACAGATCCACTTGCACTCGCCATTGCCTTAGAGTGGAAACCAAACAACAAATACGACACCTTAGACACACACCCACACAAAAAAGAAATACGAATACGAATTACTCTTTCGCATTTAATTGGCTAGCAACAAAAACTTGCACAAAGAGAGCAAAAGTGTTTTTAAGTTAATTTAAGTTTTAACTATTTATGAACACATTATTTTCGATGTTGTGTTTGTTTTTTTGGCCCTTTGTTTGAGTAAAGGACACAATTACAACCCTCTCTCATAGAGCGGCTTAGGGATCTACTGAGGCATTAGACAATAGATTTCAATTAAGCTTGGTCCCTGCGAACTAGTATAGATTTAGAGCTCTCTTGTGTCTCTTACTGTATAGTGTCTTTCACAATAATACATAGGAATACTTACTCTAGGGATATCTCTAGCAACAAATAGTTTTTTCGTTAGAAACTCACAAATGAAGTGGGTAGATTGTGCCATGAAAGTAAAATAGTTAGCAATAAATATTGCACACTCATTTACAGTCTTATCTGTGAGTTTGCTCTTACTTACTTAGAGCACAATTAAAGATTATTTCAAATGCAAAACGCAACACAATCCATGAACGAAGTTGTACATTTCTGTCTTTTTAGTAAGTTTCCTAAGTTAAGCATTATTCCTGGCCCTATGTCAGACAGCTGACAGATGATATTTTAAGGGACATGTGATTCATTCAAGTTTTCACTATAAATATAATCTTTCTTTATGGTCGTCAAACATTTTGTGTGTGATAGCAGAGAATTTGTAATATTCGTAGTGGCGTTGTGGTTGTAGGGGCGTTCTGATAGCAGCTTAAATTGAGGAAGTAAGATAGGAATGGGGAATTTATTTTGTTATGCATATGTAAGCTACAGATTTAGGTAATATCAGTAGCTATTAATATTATTAATTAAGATTACATACAATATAGAAACGGTAGTACTGATCGTTTAAGGATTCCGGTACTTGTGCCACGATTCGTTCTTCCATTACTCCAAATATCTCTTCTCACACACACACACACAAACACAAACACAGATAAGGCTAAAGCTTAACACCCCAAAGGAAACATTCCTGCTGCCAAGCTTTCAATGTCGTTGCCGCTTTTCGTTTTTGCTCGATTTTTGATTTGAATTATTTCAATATATGAATTCAAGAAGACAACGAATGCCCAATGCATTTCTCTCTTGCTCTTTCGCTCTTTTGCACCTTCACACAAGCCGTAGATGATGTTCGTGTGTGTTTGTGTATTGGTGTTGCCTTTTCTTTTTGTATAAAGTATAAGTTTGAAAACGAATTGTAACGCTGATTTCTGATGATGCTAACACTCTCACTTTGATTCTTTATATGACTTAATTCCCAATTAAATCCACAATTGCAGGTATTTTTTGATTTGATGCGCGAGATAAGGTCACGAAAAACCGAAGATTCGAAAGCCACGAGCGGGCGTGCTAAAGATAGATGCAAGAAGCGGAGACTTAAGTGTACCCTACTTTAGGCATTAGGTGCATACAACCAACAATTTCCAATACTTTCCAAAAAAATTTACATAAAATACCCAAAAACCCAAATACAGTACAACATATAATATATCCAATATGTAATACAATAACCCCTAGAGTTGTAATACCCCCTTTCCCCATAACTTTTTGGTTAACTCTGAGCTTGAATCTTTCCCAAAATTTAGCTCGTTTGCTGTTTGCTGTTTGCTTTTGGCTTTAAGCACTCTTCTATATTTTTACTAACATTTAACCCCCCGTTAATTTTAATGGATTCTCTTTGATATTTGTTTGCAATATATTTATCTTACTTAACATTTCATTTAATTATGATATTTGGTTTGCCAACACTACTACTACTACTACTACACCACACAACTAACGGACAGCATAAAAGCTCTTTTCAACACTGAATTTAGTTTGGCCAAAAAGCTTTGCAACAGTTGGGCATTTTCAAGCACTCCTTACATTTAAATGGAAGATGGGTTGGGGACATATACTCTGGATCCTTAAACTTCATATTTATGTTCTTCTGTTTCCATGGCCTTGAGAGATTTTCTTGACAATTCGAGCAGGTTCTAATATATTATTTTCTCTGAGCTTATAGGATTTAAGATTTTTTATAAGATCTAACACACACACACACACACATACATGTACATACACCGACAAACATTCGCACACACATACTTAAACAAAATCTTTTCAAAAGAAAGACAAATGTATACACATTATTTTATTTATTTTTAAATTTTGTGAATGGAATTTATTTAGATTTTTTTTTTAATTCGGTTTCTTGGTATTCTTCTTACTTTGATGAACTATCTTTTTCTGGTATAAAGTGTGTACAATGCTTATGAAACACACTGTACCTGCCAACAGTGGGGCAACGAAAAAGTCTTTTAAAGTCTCATTCCTTTTGGTGAGACTTTTCCTACTTTTTCTCTGCTCCCTCTGTTCCTTCTTCTGTAAAATTGCTTTCGGTTTTCTCTATAATTTTGTTTTGTTTAGCAATCTCAAAATTTATGTAAATATAGAGAAGAAATTGTAACCCTACAACTGAAAAAAAAAAATATTTCCATGATATTAATGTAGTTTCTATATACTCCTTTGATGTAGGTATTTTATGATCTAATCAGGGATATTTCGTCACGTAAAAAGCAACGTCAGACGGACGTGAAACAGCCGCCGAAGCCCAATTCTCATTGCTGCCAATTGCTGTAGGGAGATGAAACAACCAAACAAACAACAACTCCCACATGATGAACAACTGCGACAACAACCACAACAAGTGCAGCAGCAACAACAACAACAACAACTACAACTACAACAACGGCCGCATGGATAAAACCTTCAGCAAAGAACAGAACGTTTTGTTAATAATAAATTAACTTAGAGAACACAAACACACACGAAAAACAAAAACAAGAAAATATCAAAAAATAATTTTCCGCACCAAACGAAAACACGCAAAAAGCTTAATCAAAGCAACAAACTGCATTGTAATATACATAAACAATATATTTTGTAGGCAAAAGAAAAAGGTTAATAATTTTCCCAGCATCCAGCCGTCACGACAACTTTGTCACTTAACTCTTGGTTAAGTTCTCGTCAAATTGAACAATTGTGTTTCGTCTTTGTTGCTCTTTTGTTGCAAATACATGAAAAAACACATGCCTAAAGCGTAAACTTATTAAATGTAATCAATCTTAGAAACCTAAAAACCAATTAATGCAATTCATTAAAAACTATATAAATCTTTTTTTTTGTAATCATTTTTAATTTAAATAGCTAAATGCAAACACACACACAAAACAAACAAGAAACCTTACAGAAAAGCTTTTTATGAATACTTCTATATATATATATATACATTTAAATATACAACAAAAATAATAGTTTAAACAACAAAAAAAAACCTAAACCTAAATGAAGGAACTCCTAAATTGCTAAAACAAAAAATAGAAACGGAAACGTTCCCTTTATTAAATATTAAAATGAAATGAAACAAAACAAATTTTTAAGGCAATTTTTGTAATTTTCTAAACGGAAGGCAAACAACAAATATAAATAGATATACATAAAAACAAAAAGCAAATGCAAAACCCCCAGAGAAAAGTAGAGAACAATTCGTTTTTGACAAGCTTGAGAGATTTTCCTTGAACAGTGTTTTGTTTCTTTTCATCTTTTGTATTGTAACGCTGATATACATCCAATATATATACATACATATATATATTATAACTATATAAATATGGCAATTTCTCCCAATTGATTTGCTTGTTTACTTTTGTAAAACTGCATTCTGTATTGTAATGTTTAAGCTATTATTATTATGATAATTACTATTATTAAATATATAAGTTATGTATGCAATCAATTGATGGATGGTTCAACTTTTGTATCAAGCATTTCCCTTCCTCTATCTCTCTCTCCCCCACCTCTACACCTACATCGACACTTTTATTCTTTTTGTCAACTTTGTGAAAATTAGTTGCTAATCCCACAAACACGGACGTAAACGAACATTTCACTCTTTTTCATTCACAAACAAACACTCGCTCACACGCATACACGAATACATACAAATATACATATGTATATCCAAAATAAAATTCAGCAAGAAAACGCATTTTTTTTATATGAATATTATATATACATAAATTATTATTACGAGAGTTAAAAATTGCGATTGCAGGAGCGTACGTTTAGCTTGACTCAGAAATAAACCGAAAAATATGAGAAATAAAACCAAACAACAACAAAAACAATCAAAACTTAGTTTTACTTTCAATTAATCAATCTATACTGCAGGGGCTGAAAAAGTGAGTCAGTTCACAATGGAAACAAATATACGGGATACGTAGATATTAGACGAATTAAGGACGTGCCATAGCATTAAGGTCACACCACATTTAACAGGAATATCAGCATCAGCTACATTTTAAATTGAACTTCGTCTCTGGTGGAAAATACCGAATAATACTCTCTAAATATATCTGTAAGTACATAATTGTTGTAGAGAGTACATAGTTGGCTATAAAAAACCCACTAAGATATACAGATATGCTGACTGAGTACCGGGTATAAAAGCTGTGACGTGTACAAAACGTCTCACACGTCCCTCCACTTTTCTTTTTAAGATGTTGTGTCATGGAGCTCTTCTTAGTGGTGTACTCAAATTCCTTGGGCTTCCATTGTATACAAATTTCGATGCATAATAATAATGCGCCAGCATTACTACACTTTTTTCCATCTCATTTCTCGACCGTCCATGTGGTGGATATCCTCCCCAATTTGTAAAACACTTGTTCCATGTTTTTGCTGTGAAATCTGTTTGTTTTTAATTTTATTTTTTTCGCATTTTCTGTTTTCTTTACACATTTACATTTATATATAATATATATATATATATCCATTCTTCATTTATACTTTTTTATATCCATTGCAGTTGATTCATGACTTATTTAATTTTGCTTTTGTTTTTTTATGCAGTTTGTTTAAAAATAATTTTACAAGTTACATTTACAGCTAAAAAGGTTTTCTCTCGTTTACTTCTGGTTTTGTTTTGTTTTAAATAGTTTATAATTTTTTTCTTGTTTTTGTTGTTTTGTCTCTTTTGTTGGTGTTTTTTCTTGTTTGTTTGTTTATGGATTATAAGTTTGCAATACTCCCGATGATTTTCAACTTAAAGAAACCATTTTTAAAGAAATTAATAGTTAATTAAGTTAGGCTTAAAGATTCTATAATGAAATCGTTTTGTTGCTGTTCTGTTTTTTGTATTTTTGTATAGCTTTTTAGTTAGTACGAATTACACAAAATATTATTGGGTTTAATTATTACTTGGCTACTTAAAAAATAATACTTAACAAAAATATTTAAAAAAAACCATTTTCAAAAACTAATTTCCCATTTTTGAATGAAAAAGTCTATAAATTAAAAAAGAAAACTAAACAACTAATTATGGTTTAGGGTTAATTCCTCAAAAGGTGAAAATTATATTTTTTATTATTCTTTATACATTTGCATTTATGATTAGTAACAGAAATCAATTAAACAGGAGCTTATATATTGTATATCGTAGAACTATATCCAGGGGCGCAGTTCCTCTTTCAGCTTACAAAATAACTAAAACATTTTACAATTAACATTCAAAAACATTTACACAGACACTCCATACACATACATATACATTTATATTTTTTCAATATTCCATACGTTTGTAAGATTTCGGGTTTTTAAGCTTTTATGGTTTGTTTTTGTGTTTTTTTTTTTTTTTGCATTGCAAGTAAAAACTCATTCTTGTGTGAAAATATTTTTTATTTTTCTTTTCTTATTCGTCTGTCTAAAAAATGAAATATATTTTCGTTACTCTTTGCCCACGTTTTGTTTTTTATTTTTATTGTTAGTTGAAAAAGAAACATCTGACTTTTTGTGTATTTCAAATGGTATTTACAAAATGTTGAAAAACTTTTGCTTCTCGCTCTCGTAGCTACTTTCCATATCTCTTTTTCCCCCTCTAGTTCGTGTATATCCATACATAAATACATACATATATATATATATATATATGTATAGATGATATAAAGTTACATATTCATTGCCGATACATACAAAAAACATCAAATTCGGGAGGAGTTCCCTCTCCCCTTCTTTTGGTGGCTGTCTCTCTCTTCGTTATTGTTCCAGGACATATCTTTTGCTAATACTTTTATCAATTCGCCCTCCATCTGTTTTGTCCTTGTATCTAGGTATACATACATACATATATGTATGTTCTAACACATACACGTTGAAAAAAATGCTCCAAAATATAACATTTAGTTGTTGGTTTTTCTGTTTGTTTATAGTTTTAAATATTTTTGTCTAGGGCATTTTTTGTTTGTTTTGCTTAAATCAATAATTGTTTTTTGTTGTTGCCTATTTTCTATTTTGTTTTTTTATAATTTTTTTGTTTTTATAAATATTTTTTATAAGCTTTTAAAACTGTTTTTTTTTTCTGTATCAAATTTTTGTTGTGGGTATGGTGGCATTATTTGTTTTAATTTTTACTACCGTAAAATGTTCGTTACTATTTTCGACTTGTGATTCGACGACGCACATACACTGTGCTTACATTTTGTATGTCTTCTATGTCTTCTCATGTGCATTCGTCTTTCGAAAATCGTGTAGAAAACAAACGGAAAATTGTACAAAATATATAGTATATTAAACTTTGGATTGAAATTGGGATGGGGATGGATAAATATATGGGATTTGATATATACTTATTGGAGTGGAGGGTCCTTAGCTTATTGCACTATTACACATTTAGCTACACACAATGTCTACGACGATGTCAGTGTTTGTCTCACCTTGATTTCACCTGCTACGATGCTCTAATATTTAATTCAAATGGGTCTAAACACACACACACACACACACACATCTTTCGTTATGGATTTTTCTACACACGTACACACATATATGGGGCGGAGGGGGGCTGGCTATGCAATAAATTCTATGGTTAAATGTATTTGCACACGCAGATATAACATACACACAAAATACTCTCTCTCTCTCTCTACTTTGTTGTAATTCTATTGATTTGATTTTTGCTTTGTTTCTAGACACTCAAGAAGGAGAAGAAAACAAATGTTTGAAATATACAGAATTCTCACACAATAGTTGAATGCCATTTTGCGGTAGCAAAAAAAGTAATCCTTTTTAGGCGATACAAAAGTACGCGTACATTTTTCTAGATGTTTGGTCAAAAGTAGAGACTACAAAATGATTTTCCTTTTGTTTTTCTCTAGATAGTATATAGATCTATGTATGTACCTTACCGTTATATGTTGCATCTTTTGGAAACTTGTTTTCGTTTATATTTTAATCACTATAAGTAATAATATTTGTTTGTGTGATTTATCGCCCTTCTTTCCTCTTTAGTTGTAGGTATACATATACATATATAATATACAATATATATAAGTGTATGTGTATATTTATAAAGCGTTACCCATTGGTGGTTTCTGTTACAACAGCGCATTTGGTTTATAATTTCTTATACCTTTTCGTTTACAATTAAATGTGCTACTCTTAGTTGTTGTTGGTTGGTGTTTTTGTTCAGATAGATCTAGATCTTTACTAGGCTATAAAGTAGTACATTAGATTTAATTATTTATTTAAATATGTATGTATACAATTATATAAATGATGTTGCTCTTTTTTGCATATTTTTTGTGTGTGTGTGTGTGTGTGTGTGTGTGTGTGTGTGTGTGTGTGTGTATGTGTGTGTGTGTGTGTGAGTTGAAATGCTGCCTGTTGTTAGGTTTCATGTTGTTAAAGTATCTGATGTTATTGCTGTTGTTGAAATTGTTGATGATAATGTTGCCGCTGGTGTAAAAGTTGTAGCTGGTAAAGTTGCTGCTGCTGTTGATTGTTGTTCGTGTTTTTTTTCTGTTAGCTCTTGGCTAATGCTTTCTATTACTGCTTCTATATTTAGTTGGTAATCATTTTGCTGGTGTTTTTTATTCTTGCTTCTGTTGTTGTTGATTTTTGTTGTTGCTCTTGATGTTGGTGTAACTTTTTATTGTTGATCTGCTGTGATTGCTTCATATGTTTGGTCTGGTTGTTGTTGATTATTGTTGCACATGTTGTGCCGCCTTTTTGATTATTGTTGCACATGTTGTTTGCTTGAGTGTGTGTGTGTGTGTGTGTGTCTATTTTCCCACTGTGTTCGTTCTACTGCCGCTTGTTTTTGTGTAAAATCATCTATTAAAAAATAACTTTGCTCTATCTCCCTCCATATTTCTTTGTTCTCTTTTACTCAATGATTTTCAAAATCGATGCTAAATGTTGGGCGGAACTGTTTGTTGTTGTTGTTACAACAAATGTAATTGTTTGCTGTTGTTGAAATTTTATACGTGTGTGTGTTTGTGTGTGCCAAGTGGTGTTGCTGTTGTTGAGAAAGAAATGTAGAAGATTCTTGAAGAACAATCATCATTTGCTCTTTCATTGGTTTCATCGTATGTTCTCATTGTTGTTGTAGGTGCTTTTACTTTTTTTTATAAGGTGGGAGCTGTTGCACACAATTCAGTTGTTGTTGCTGTTGTTGTTGTTTTTATTGTTATAGTTGTTGTAATTGTTGGTTTGTTGGCTGTTGCTTCTTCCTCCACAAATTACTGCGCCGTTGTGCCAGCACTGAGCGTCAAGAAATTGTAACTACGATCCTTTTCCGCCTGATGGAAACCTGATGGAAATTAGCAAAGGACAAATAAATATTAGATAACATTAAACGTTTCACAGATTCACTTACCATTCGCTGATCCCGCAGCTGATGGCACTGCGGTGGCCACTATGGTGGCGCCTCCATTCAGTGCGGTACCAGGGCCGCCTGCGGCCCCATGGTACTTTAGGCCAACGCTGCGCGATCCCAATAGATGCGCAGTCGTCGTCTGTGTGGGCGACGAAGAGGAGCTTGACGATGAGCTGGACGACGACGACGAAGATGAGGAGGAGGATGACGATGATGATGAGGAGCTCATGAAAGAGGCCGACGACGAGACGCCGCTCGATGAGGAGCTGGGCGATGGCGACGGTGTCGATGGTGTGGGCGATCCACGAGTTGTGGTTGCACCCATTGTCACACTCGTGGGACTGCCCGCCGGACTGCTGTGCTGGGAGTGATGATGCTGCTGCAGAATGGCCGTAGGTGAGATGGCCAAAATGCTGCCGTTCTTAATTGTCATGATGGCTGTTCCGGTTCCGGTTGCGGTTGCGGTTGCGGTTCCATTCCCATTTCCATTACCGGGGATCAAGTGATTGCCAGAAGGTGCGACAGCCACAGCTTTAACGCTGGAAGAGGAGATTTGCTTGGAGATGGTTCCTGCTCCTGCTCCTGCTCCTGCTCCTGTTCCAGCTCCTACTGCAGCTCCTGCTGTTGCTGCTGCTGCGGCGGTTGCTGCTGTTGTTGTTGCATTCGTTTTGCTTATCACAGTTGTTAGCTAATGTTGCATGTTGCATTAAAGAAAGAGAGACAGAGATATAGATTCTCGATCGCCTTTAGGGGGCGGCGGCATGTTTTTACCCCAGTTGCACAGACAGAGGCTGTTGTGGCATCAAACAGTATTGTTGTTCCGCTGCGTCCACTGGATGTAGCGGATGCTGATGAACCGGCCGCCAGGCAAACGGCTAAAAGAGACAGAAACAAATAGAGAGAGAGATAGAGAGAGAGCGTGAGATGATTGCACAACACGTTGAAGGTCTAAAGAACCTCCAAGCATATGCTAACTTTGATCTACATCTCGCAATATGCAATGCAAATCAGATTTCGAATTGGATTTGCTTGCAATTCGTGTACCTTTTTCATTCAGTGGAATGCTCTGCTGGTCCGTGTCCCTTCTCAAACTATTCAATCGCTTCTGCAGCTCAATCTTCTGCTTGGCCAGACGCTCCACCTCCGCCTCCTGTTCGCGACCACGCTTGGTCAATTCCTAATAGATGCAAAACCAAAAGAGATTGTTAAATCAATTCAATCATTAAGTGGATGTGATGTGATGTGTTGTGCCACTCACCTTGACATATTTATGGGCTGTATCGAGTATTATCAAATTGGAGGTCTTCTTGCGATCCTCGTCACCCATGGGTAGTTCCCTTTTCAGCTGATCGTAGCACTCCTTCAGCTGTGCCCGACGATTCTTCTCTAGCTTGTTGTGCACTTCCCGATTGCCAGCTCTACTCAAGGATTGCCAAATTCATTAGTAATCGGTTAGAAATCTCTTATGGGGCATGCACTCACCCGTTGCTGTTGGAGCTAGTCGTGCGCCTGCGGCCGCCGTGGCTTAGTTGAGATCCCACCGCTGGCGCCGATGTCGATACAGAGGAGCTGCTGGCCATTGACGCTGCTGCGGCGGCTGCTGCTGCCGCACTCGCTGCTGCCTGAACATTGATTAACTGGCGGTAGGAGCTGCTTGCGCCCGCCGCTCCACCCACCACCCGTCCGCCGTTCATGTAGCCAAGTGGGTGATGGTGCTGCTGCTGGTGGCTGTCGCCCTGAGCGGGCGCTGGAAATTTATGGGAGGAGAGTGAGTACGAACGTATACGGGCATTCGGGTCGGCCACTTTGCGTGTGGACATCGGTGGCGGGGTGAGTGGTATCCCTGACTTCCCCAGGACCTGCTTTTGCTGCTGCTGCTGGTGATGGTGGTGCGGATGGTGCCGCTGACTCTCCTGCCAAATGGCATTTTGCAAATCAGACAGGCGCCCGGCACTGCCTACCCCATGGCTGGCACCCAACGGAAAGGCCGAGGCAGAAGCCGAGGAGGCTCCTGCTCCTGGCGCTGCGGAGGTGGAGTTGGAGCCGCTGTCTGGTGCCGGGTAAACGGTGCCCTTGCCATCCGACACCAGCAGATATTTGCGCGGAATCTCTGATCCACCACTACTGGCACTGCCACTGGCACTGCCACTGCCACTGCTACCATTCGAATTGCCATTGCCATTGCCGTTGCCGTTGCCGTTGCTCAGCTTGTGCTTGGCAGCCTGATGGATGAAGGTTGGGGCACTACCATTGGCATTCGCCCGCAGTATGAAAGAAGTAACGGAGGCGGCGGCAGCGGCGGCTGAAGTGGCGTTGGAGGTGGGAGATTTGGGGGGAGACGTTGCAGTGTTGGAGGCGGGGCTGCTGCCTCTTGCTGCCGCTGCCGCTGCCACAGCCACTGCTGCAGCTCTGCCTGCTGCTATTGATGTGGCAATTAGTTGTTGCTGCTGCTGCTGCAGTTGTTGTTGGGAGTAGGAGTTGTTGGAGTTGGACGAGGAATTTTCATCCTCTAAAAATGTGATCCGAAAACCAAACAAAAAACATAGGGAGAAAATGAAAAAACAAAATTAAATAAGAATCATAAGAAAAAGGATTTAATACGATATTACAAAAGGTAATTACAAAACAAACAAAACCCTGATGGATTGCTCTCGAATGTGTGAAATGACAGAGAAATGAAGTGGGGGAAAACTTGGGAAAGACATTTACAGAAAGCAAAATAACTTTAAAATAGCAAACAGAGCGGAAAGTGTTCGGGAAGTCTATCCTCTAATGTAATGATTATTTTTTCTTTCTACAAAAATCCTAAAGATCCTTATTTGTGGTTTAACTTAAAGATAACTTTTCGGGAATACAAGCCACAAACAGGGAATTAACAATTAAACAAAAACAAATGAAAGCAAACCAATACTTAAATAAATTACAAATAAATGGAAATAAACAGAAAACAGAAAACCGAAACCAAAGTCAACGATCAAGGAGTCCACAATAAATGTTTAATGAGGTCCTTCGTGTGCGTGTGTGTGTTTGAGTGGATGAATGAGTTAATTACAATTCTTTTTGTGGAAATTTCACTGCGATTTTCCCATCAGAGCACACAGTAATGCTACAACAAACCACAGCGAACAGCGACAACCACAGCACTACAACATTTTGTGTATGACGAGTAGTGTAGAATGCATTATTAATGATTGATTAGCCCCCCAACCCCCCCCCCCCCCCCCCCCCCCCCCCCCCCCCCCCCCCCTTTCCCATCGCATTATGCGGTTTCCCTGGCAGTGGGCGCTTTGATGATGGAAGATTGGGGTACAGGCGTATGGGTGCACGGGTGACACGTGTCCATTTTGACAGGTCGCAACCACAAAAGAGAGATCAAATATGAAACAAATAATAAATATTATAATATAAATATTGAGCCAAAAGGAATTCAAAGAAGAGATGAACAAGTGTACCCATTCAACTGCAACCCAATTTGTCCCTATGCAAACAGTGCACAACAATTTCCCATAAGCGAACGGCTAAAGTGATGGCAAACCCAAAGTAAACTTCCTTCTATGAAAAGCTAACAGGATAATAAATGTTTAAGCCAACCGATTAATTAGTTCACCTTTACTAGTCATAAGGAGATAGACAATTATTCGAAAAACTCGCCTCATCGGCTATGGGCATTCATTCATTTCATTCTTAAGGGATTCTTAATCCATTCCCCAGTCAACCCACAAACGATTGTATGCATTCCGTTCGTTCTCTTACCACACTATCCACATCTGTTTCGGTTTCTGTTCTCATATATGCACATGTTTTCCATGCCCCTGCCATCAGTTTCACACCATTCCTCCACCTCCATTTGCACCACCTTATCAGCCCTTTTCTACGTCAAACACACACATTCGCCCCTACCCACACCTGTTTTTTTTTGTTGTTGTTTGTTTTTTCATGTTACTGCTGCCGCAGCCGCTGCCGCCGGGCTTTTGCAATTGCCGCTTGTGTGTGCCACGTGATGAAAGCGCACGTGGCTGCAACAGCAGCACTTGGGGCAATGTTATCAACACTTGCACGCACACACCCACACACCACACCAATAGAGAGAACGCACAGATATACATATCACACATAGATACATATGAATGGATATGGATACTGGATATGGATAATATACATTAAGATCTTAAGAGTTTGGCAATGCAAACGATCCAACTTGTTGTTGAGTTTTCTGTTGGTGTAGTTGGAAGTGTTTGGGTAGCTCTTGTTGTTTTCAGTTCACAAAGAACAGTTAGGTATAGATTTATTTATGGCAAGGAATAGAGAGACACGAGTGAGGAATACAAAATATAAAATGTAACTGCAATTTGTCTTCTTATCACATTTTGCTCGCTATTGTATGAGAGGAATGAATGCATCTAATTACACCTCGCATGCACACACACACACACACACACAGCCTACACCGCTCCTACTTTTCCTTCTCCAGAGATTTATCATCGGACGGCCCTAAGCCCTAGGGCCCACTTCCTTATTTCTGCACGAGCGCAAGAATCACGTTTAAAAATAGACATTTCCAGTTAAATTTGACAGGCCAGAGCCATACCCTTCCCCCCCCCCCCTAGATTAATTCTGCTTGCATAATCTTGCATTTCTCCTGCACCCAGTCTTACACATCTCCAAAGCACCGCACCCCCAACACACCCACAAATGGTTTTTTCGAAGCTCCAGCTGATGTCGAAACAAAAGCAACAAAAACACACGTACAGCTAAATAAAGAGCAAATACAAAAACCAGGAAAATGCAGTGGTTCAAAAGCCACAGCAGCATCAAAAACAAAACAGAATAGGAATCAAGGGAAGAGAAAGGGCGCAGAGGGACTCGAGAGGTGGTGGGAGGTGGTTAAAGAAAAAAAGACGGCTGTCCAAATATTACATGCAAGAAAAGCATACGCAACAACCAACAAATTTGTAAGTGTGAAGAAAACAAACAAAAAATACATTAAAAAAAACATAAAAGAAAGGCAAAAAAAGTAATAACATGAAATGGGCACGAAAAAGCAATACCAAAACATAAATGCGTACAAAGTTCATTGACTTTGCTTTACACCACCAACGCAAGAGAGTAAGAGAGAGGAGCCCAAAGAGAGAAGAGCTCGGAATCAAAATAAGAAAAAGAGAGCTCCAGCAAATGAGAGAGAGATAGACACAGCATAAAGAAGAGAGAGTGAGAGAGTTTAGCATGTTGTTTGTTTGCAAAGACACAACTCAATACAGTCAGCGAGCGAGAGTGTGAGAGAAAGAATGTGAAGAGGGGGGGGAGGTAGCAAGAGCATGCCAACGCTCACGTGGGCTGCTCCTTCGCTTGCATAAACACTTTGCCGCTCTTCTCTCTCTCCCTCTCTCGCGTACTCACTATATCTCTTTTGTTATGAGCTGTCATTAGTTTGGGGCTAGTATGACTAATTTGTCAATGAGAGAGAGAGAGAGAGAGGCGAACGATGCGAGCCATGACGTGACCCCAAACAACAACAACAGCAACAAGTACAAAGCGTACGTGCGAAAAAAATACGAAAACAGGCAAAAGCGCATGACAAAATAGAAACGAGAAGAAGAGACCAAACGAAAAAAACCAAATGAGCACAGCAAAAGGCAAATGAAAAAAAGCGAAGCGAAAAACAACAACAAAAAATATGTACATGCATACAAATGTAGATTTGTATATGTATGTATGCATATATTTTTTGACGCTGCTGCACCCCCCACAACCTCCCTCTTATCTTTGTCAAGGCAACAGCGCAGCGATCGCAACAGCAGCAGCACCATCAAGACAATTTAGCACATGCCAATTTGACTGCGCAGCTGACGCTGACGCCAACGCTGCCGCGACTAACGTTGGCCGCTTAGCAAACATCGCGCGCTAAAAATATAACAGTACCTGCTGCGTCTGCTGCTGCTGCCACGCTTGCAACCTGCGAGTGAGTGTGTGAGTGAGAAAGAGCTGCCTTTTGGGGTACAGTGCGCGCCCACGCAAAGTGCAGGGCGGACAAGAGAAGACGCCAGCGACGACGCAAAACAAGGTCAAAACAAGTTTAAATGCAGCGAAAAAAGAGAGCTGGCAGAGTCGACAGAGAGAGAGAGAGAGAGAGAGAGCAGTAGAGCAACATCAACAGTTTCGTTTGTGGGAGGTAGAGTAAAGGGTAATGTATGGGGGAGTCAGACGAGAGATTGCTGCAGCGGGCAGATTCGTAGGAAGAGCAGGGGGAGGAAATATTTTGAAGGGGATAGGTAAAAGCTGGTGGAGTATTCTCATAGATTCCCCTTAGATTATTTTGGATGATGATGATGATGCGAGTTATGATGACGATAACAATCAGGTTGGGACAGTTACATACGTACATACATATGTACATCAAGAGAGAGTAAGAGAGAGAGAGCGCGTTAAAACTTACCCGAGATAATGCTGCGACCTTCGCTGTGGCGCAGCGATGACGCCTCCAATTGTCCATGGGCTGCAGTGGCGGGGGGTGCAACGACGCTGACGCTGCCAACGTACTCGTAATCATGGCCAGCTCGAGCTCCGGCCACCAATTGACTGCGTGGACTGTTGCTGTTGCTGCCACAGCTACTGCTGCTGCTGGTGTGGTGGCCGTTACCGTTACTATTTCCGTTTGCATACACGGAACCCGACAACGATGATGACGATGATGCTGCTGCTGCTGCTGTGGCAATGCTGCCAATGATGCCGTTACTCCCCGTAGTATTTCTATTGTGCTGACTCGCGCTGTTGTTGTTAGTGGGAATACCGATGCTCTTGCTGCTCCGATAACCGACATTCCCATTGATGCAGTGCACCGGTATCGGCTGTGGCACTAAGCCTATTCCAGCAGCACCTCCACCTCCTCCCGTCTGCGTGGGCTTCTCATTCTGCTCAAGGTAGAGCACCGCTTTTATTAGCGCATCTATGCCCCTTGACATAGCCGACGACGCGTCTCAAAACGCACTCTCGTACTCTTACTCGTACTCTCACACACCCAAGCGCCACGCACACCTTCACTTTGGTGATACACACACACGCACACACGAAGATGCACACTCACACAGGAACACGCACGCACGCAACACAACGCGATGACGATTACGACGCACACACAGAGCAATTTAGTTTAGCGAGCGATCGAGAGAGGCACAGCCAGGCACAGCTTAAAGTCGCGATAACGACACGTTTACAGTTGTATGTTGTTTAAAGAGAGCGAAAGACAGCTGAGCTGTAGCTGTAGTTGCTGCAATTTTCAGTTGTGGTTCGGCTTCGGTGGTTACTGTTGTTGTTGGTTGCTTTTTTGCTTGTGTGGGTTGCAGTTTTTCTTCCTTTTGTTTTTGTTGTTGCAATAATAAATTTGTGGTTTAACGTTGTTGCTGTGTGGCTGTGGTTGCTGTTTGGGCTGTAATGAGCAAAGAAAAAACATTTGTTTCTTAGTTGATATTTTAGTTAACTTATTTACAAACAATGCCGAGAGAGAGAGAGAGAGGTCACAGAACAAAGAGAGAGCGCAAAAGGCGACAAAAGCTTGAGTTGATGCTTCTTATCTTTAAAGCCTTAGTCGTCTGTTGGCACCACCTTAAGCAAATCGAATCGACGCAAATACCGTAAAATGTTAACTAACTAGACACATTTGTCGCCTGGACAAATTAAGTTTTTATATCCCGTTCGAAAGTTACATACATACATGTGTATGTACATCAATTTATTGGGTAACGGGTACCATCTCAAAATCATCTCAGACACATTTGTCGCCTGCACCAGCTAAAGCAGAGGAACTGTAAAATGCAGCCGCGAGCAGCTGTTGCGTTTGCGCTAATTGTGCACAGCTGCGTGGCGGCAACAAAAAGCAAAAGAATGAGAGTGGAATAGGAGGGCGAAGTCGAAGTCCCACACCAACACAACAAGTTACAGCCGCGCAGTGCTGTGGCCGTCGCTTTGGTTGTCGTCTAATCAATGGAAAATGTGGAAGAGAAAAGGGAGCATTGGCGCGTGCGCGCAGTCGACGCAAAAATTTTCCATGTCAGCTGTCCTGTTGGCTGTATGTGTATGTGTGTGGGGCATTCAACTGAGGGGCGAAATGCATTGTTGTTGTTTTATTTCTGTCATAATTCATACAAAAGGTCAAGGGTCGCATCCCGTTTGTTTTCGAAGGACTGCGTGGAGTGAAAAAGAGAGAGAAAAATAGGCAAAGAGGGTGTTACTGCTGTGCCATTGCAGCCGGCGTATTTTCTTGCCAGACGCTCTCTTAAGAGACCCATTACAGCAGTTACTTTAGCAGAGAACGAGCGAGCGACGTAAAGGGAGAGAAAGAGCTTCGAGAAGCTTTTTTTATCGTCTGTCGAGTGGGTGATATGGGATGCTCCTTGGGGGCTGCTGCCTTGACATTAAATGTTCGACACCCACCCACCGCCTACAAGTCTACATCCTCCTGCACATATTTACATGTATAACAGGGTGATATGCTCATTGAGAAAGAGAAACAGAGCTACGGGGGGACTGCCCTACTGAGGCGCGTGGCAAAATTCTATTAAATATGCAAATGAAAAATCGCTTTAAGCGGATCAGAAGAACAACAATTTGCAATAATTTGCCTCACCCCCAACCAACACGTCAATGAGTAACCGAGAATAACTTTAATTCCTGTGAAACGTTAATTTACCTATCTGAAGGAGGGAGAAAGATGGAGTGCATCTCCTCGGAACCGAACTGAACCCAAGGACTTTTTTTCTAGTACCTGAAGAGTAAGCCCGAAATCGACCCCAAGAACAAGAACAGCACGAACCAGGGGCTGGACAGGGCAGGGGGGAGTGAAATCAACCCCGAGGTTAAGGGTCGCCCTTTTCGGCATACAAAGTATATTTCTGAAATACTTTATGGCCCATTGTCAGGCTTTCTTATACGTATACACGTTGAATTGAAGGAATCGTCGGAATCAGCGTGTGAAAGAAAAATATGTAAAAGAGAAAGGTGGGGCGGAGGAGACCAGGACAGGACAAGAACATGAACAGGGATGGTGATGGCGTTGGCTGACTGACTGGCTGGCTTGCTGGGCCTCAAGACACACACACACACACACAATCCTAATAATCATATAAACTGCATCCGAAATGAGAATTCAAAAGTCAAAAAAGAAAGAGAAAACTATCAGGGGAGTAGCTCAAAACGGTAAATGTTAAAATAGGGAAACAAAAATTGAAATAAAGCCCAGAAAGGAATTATCAGAAGTCCCTAAAAATTATGAGACACAAATTGAGGGGACATTTTGCGGTTGACTAGAGAAACCCGAGGAAGAGAGAATGCGAAAGCGAGAGAGGTGGCATTGAAATATGAGAAACTTCCTTGAGCACATCAGACGACCAGATCACAAGAGATAAGAGATCTGTCCTCAGAAATTTAATCTTTATTTGTGAACATTTAAGGAGAATACAGGTAGAAATGTATGAAAAGCTCCATCGTTTCGAAGCCTCTGAAGGATCATTCGAACAAGACTGCAATGGCGCTCACTTTTCGTTTTTTTGGTAAAGTATTCAGAAAACTAATCTTTAAATCCACAAAATGCACTTGAGAAAAACTAACAAATAAAAGCTCTCGTCTCAAAACATTTCCGAGAAGAAAGTGAATTTTCGAAGGAAGCAGCGTAAAAAGAAACACAAGAGAAACGACAATATGAAGGAACAAAAAGAAACGAGAAAAAAAGGAAGCAAATCAGCAATGAAAGAAAAGAGGGAAATAAAGGGGAAAGCAGAAAGCACAACAAAAAATTCAACCGAAAGCAATGCAAAAACGACAGATTATGTTTTTTTTTTGTTTTGTTGTGTAAGCTTCCCCAGGAGAGAGAGAGAGAGAGAAAGAGAGAGAGAGAGCTTCAGCTGACTCTCTATTTCCCTGTCAGACAGCACACAGCACGCACTTTCTTTTGCATTTCTTTCTCCCACCGTTCCGTGTTATTGTTGCTAATTTCGAAATGAAGAGTGATGGAGCGTGCAAAAAAATAAAATTTCGTATAAAAATAGCCAAAAACTAAAGAGGAAAAATCTCTCATGTACACGCATACAAATGTAACTACATACGTATATGTGTGAATCTGTTTGGCAGTATCTATTCTGTCTTAATTTTTTAATCAAACAAAATTCTAGGGATTTTGTATTTTGTTTGAAACTTTTGAAATTTATTTCAACTAATATGAAGGAAAACTAGAAAAGCTAACGCACACAAAATAAGAGAGAGAGGTAGGGAGATTAAGAGAGTAAACGGATGGCAAAGAGAGGAAATCATTGGATGGAGTAAAATAACACCGAAAGCCGCCGATGGCTGGAAATCGTATTATTCAATTGCATTTTTATTTGAATTTTTCCCAGATCTAGTTATTTTTTTGGTTTCCTTTTTGGAACAGGGTACATTTTTATTTGCATTACATTTGTATAACAATATCATATACATTTTTCACCTACTTTTTGTTAAAAGTATTTTTCAAGCACTTGTAAAAAAATAATCCCGCAAAAGTTAGTCTTTTAATGTGTTTGTTGTTTTTTTGTTTTGTTTTAGTTTGAGTGTTTTGGCTAAACTGACGCAACTTTTTAGACTGTGACGTCGTCTGCGACGAAACGACAAACGGCGACAGCGACAGCGACGGCGACGACGACAGTGGACGACGACGCGCACGGTACGGCTAAACAACGTCAAATGAAAGCGTTGACAAGCTGCCAATGCGGCTGGCAGTAGAGTAGAAAAGCGGCAACGGCAGCGAAGAGTGCCGTACAAAAAAAGATACAAAGCCAAGGTGTAATAAACCAAGAGAGTCGCTCTATGAGATACAGTAACTTTATATATGTGTGTCTGTGTGTGTGTGAGTGTAGGTGAGAGAGTTCCAAACTTAAAGAGCGTATTTACTGCCTCACCTTGCAGCACGTAAGCCTTGGGAGAACCAGCGAAAGAGTGGGAGAGAGAGAGAACTTTAAAGAGAACGCAGCCTGCGGGTGTCTGTCTCCGCGTGTGTGTGTGTGCAGGCGAAAAAGCGTAGACAGAGAGACCGCAGAAAAAAGCACGCGCTCCACTATAAGTGCTGTGCTTGCGAGAGTTTTTGTATTTGTGTGTGCTGACAGCAGATGGTTGAGAGAGAACCGCACCCCACCCCGCCACAACACAGCAAACCTCTCACACCACCCTCTGCAACGTATAAAAAGGGCACATGCTAAAAACAAAAGCCCAAAAACATCAAGCAATAAAGCTGACCAACTGGTCTTTCTCTCCCTCTTTCTCTCTCACCCACTCTCTCTCTTGCAGACCAGCAAAATGCTAAATCAAAGAAAAAAGGGAGAGAAAAGCCACGCACAAAAACACACACAATGCTTAACTTTTCGCACTTTGGAACTGTTTTTTGGGTCTTTTTATGTTATTTACCGTTAGAATTGTTGAAGAACTTTTGTTGTTAGAACTGCTTTGGTAGTTGTTCTTCTCTCATTTGCACACTGATATTAAAAAAAATATATCAAAACCAAAAAAAAAACTAAATGTCAATGCAAAAACGAACAAGGTTTCTGTCGATTCTGTTGTTCTTGGTAAAGATTATTTTCTTCTGATTTTGTTATTGTTTTCTTATGGTTATTTCTTTTTGTTGTTTCTGTATCTGTGTCCGCGTTGATGGGGTCCTTTCTGTTGATTATATTCCGCATATGAGCTTTTTCTTGTTGTTTGGCTATATTTATTCGTTCTTTCTGGTGTTTTATGTATGTTTCTAATGCTTCATCTTTCGTTCTTTTGCTTGTTTTTTGTTACCCGCACAAATGCAATGACAGAAGCAAACTAAATGCTGCCGCAGCTCGGGAATGGCTTTAACTTTGGCTGCGCTGCTGCTGCTGCTGCTGTCGTCGTCGACGCAGGCCAGTGGCAGCAGCAGCAGCAGCATTCGCAAAAACAACAAAGGCGCACACACAGTGCAGTGAACGTATGACAGAGAGAGGGAGAGACAGACAGAGAATGTGAACTGGGAGAGCCAGGGTAAATTAAATTGAAGGTTAGGCATCTGTACGCAGAGCAGCCCATATTTGTTTCTTTTTACTACAACTTGGGCGATTCAAGTAATCCGAAGAATACAGTAATTTGCGGGAGCATACCACAAGCGATCTGGAATAGGAACGAGGCTACCACCTTACCTATTATTTAAAACATACCTTGGAAAGAGCGCACGTGACGCGTTGCGTGCTGGCTTGTATGTATGGATGTATGAATGTGTATGTGTACGTCTCTGTTTGTTGCTTTTCCTCTTGCGCTTGTGCATAGCGAAACAGGAAGAACAACAGCAATGGGTAGTAACTGCGAGCGGGGGCAGAGGCAGCACCAGCAGCAAACAAGCAGCCAACGCTGTGTAATTGTATGGGACAGAGCCAAAGAACATTAGGGCGGACCATCAATAAGTGCAGTGAAGACAGACAGGGGCATGAAGAAACTATAAGGAGGTCTCGTCGGAAAAACGAAGCAGAACGTGCGAGTGAAAAGTGCGAGTGAGAGGCTCTCGCTGCAAGTGTGAGGGCAACGACAGTGGAGTGTGCTGATCATGAAGAAAACATTCGTACGCAACCAACCTTCCGCGTCGACAAGCAAACGTGCACTGAACCTAGGGCAGAACCAGTGAGTAACTCTGCCACCGACGAGGCCTCCTTATAGTTTCTTCATGGACAGGGGTATACCCATTGCAGTTTCTTTTCTTTCGATGAGGTCCACTCAAGAGCAACTACAGTATACTGATGCGGTGGTGCATTTGGATGCATGTTTGTGTGTGTGGGAGGTGCTGATTAGCTAGAACTTGAATAAATCTCTTTTGTGCGGCCCTAGCAATTCCAGTGCGAATTATTGCTTTCAATTCAATTACATAAAGGGTCATTCCAGCAAGCTGCTCTCCACGATTCTATTAGCCCGGTGGATTACAGGAGCGGTAATCATGATAGATAACACCACCATGGTATTGGTATTTGGAATTGTTACAAGTGTTTTTGTGTGTGTGTTGGGATATAATAGATTTTAATAATCTCATTCATTGAAGGATAGAGGTTTGAGGACCACCCTAAAAACCGACATTCATCTTGGTTAGCTTCCCTAAGATGCTGTGTCTCTATCTCTCTCTTTTGCTGTTGTTTCTGGTTCTTATGCTGGTGATGATGGTTCTGCTGCGTCATTGTTTCATTACACATCAGCTTTACTGCTTCCTCTCTTCCTCCGCACTCACCCACCCCATCCAAAGCGAACCAAGCTCACCACTCACTCTCTTTCTCACACTCACTCTCTTTAGCCTGAGCCGAGCGTTCTTTTCCGCTGTAAGTTGTTGTTACTTGATGCTGTCTATGCACTGTTTTTGCGTGTGATTCACGAAAGGTGTATTAATTCAGGGATGAGGAGCTCTGAGGGAAGAGTAGATATTAATGCAGGAAGTGGTACCTTCTATTCAATGTACCTTGCCTCCAAAATGTTTTGCTTGCTCTTGCATTTCTGGCCTGCCTCTGTACTCTTCCCTCCTCTCCCACTGGCTTTTGTTATTGTTATGATGCGTCGACGTCGACTTCAGTGTATGCGTTGCGGCAGCGGCAATTTCGAAACGTGCTGGCATTTGTGTGGAACGGAACTTGTTTGGACATGCATGGACTCGCTGCAGCGGCAGCGCGGCCAGCGTTGACAGCGGCAGCGGTAGCAGTGATGCTTCGGCCCTGGGCAAAACTTTGCAGCGTGCTGCTCCCATGAAGCAAAATAGAGAGACAGTACGAAAGAAAGACAGAGAGAGAGTGGAGTGTGAAGGGTGAGAGAGAATAAGTGGAGTAAGAGATGCAGAAGCTGCTGAGCCGCAGAAAAATGTTTGTTTTCATAATTCCTCTCTTGCATTCCATTTTGCTATACGTTTTAGAGAATGAGGGATTGAGGTTCTTCTAAATGAAGGAGGTACGAAAAGGGACACCGAAGATTGCTCAGAGGGAGGGTAAAAGTAACGGTAGTGGGCGGCTGAGAAGGTGGTCGAGTGGAGAGTGCCAGCAACAATGTAGCTATCGTCGCAGGGTTCATTGGACTTATTTTTGTTTTTCTTTTTTTTTTTTGTCTCTCTCTATCTTTCTATGGTATTTGCCCCACTCCGCTTCCCCCAGACACCACGGTGCTACCGTTGTTTCGCGTTTCTAGGTCAAAATTTACAATTTTAAATAACTGCATCCGCCACATAGACGAATCGAAATTCAAACAATCTATCGGATGGGGTTGTCTGGCAATTGCAAAACCTCGTACGATATTTCGGTCTAATTCACGGATTGTACATGAAGGTACCTGACAACCCCGTAAAACCTTATTCAATTAGGTAATCTAATCGGAATAGCCCTCATGGGAGCTCATGGGAGTGTCATATATTGGATATTACATACAAAAATGTAGCTATTTGCCGAATCTGAAGTGTTATACATAATGTACATACTATGTATGTACATATGCATACAAACATATGTACATATGTACAACACGCTTCACCTTGAACTTCAACAAACTCCAAGGGCCAGACAGTGGCTATAATTAATCCACAGGCGGATCGGATCGTATCGGATCGTATGGGATGCGGTGGGTTATTTGTTTCTTTTTTTTTTTTGGGTGCAACTACCTTCCAAGTTTGTGGTGTCTGTGGTGGGGGCTGTGTTTGCATAAACCAGGCCAGGACACGTGTAAGGTCTTGGATATATAAAGGCGACGGGACCATCGAAGAAGGCATCAGTTAATGGCTTCGCACCACCCAGCGAAGTCCCAACCACTTTTGCAGGCTCCGTCGTTTCAGTAACTGGACTTGTTCCCAGCAGCAAGGACCAACATGAAGTTCTTCGTTGGAATACTAATTGGTAATTGGTGGCACCACCGAAAGGCCGTTCACCTAAGCACCGTAATCATTTGCCATTTCTTAATTTGCAGCGAACTTACTGATTATAAAGTGTGCGAACGTCGCCTCGGCTCGTATTATCAGGAGAACCACAACCACGACCACTGAAGCCTGTACGGAAACACCCCCAGAGTGTGGTTGCACGGATACGACACCCACCTGTGCGCCGACGACCACAGAATGTGTCACGACGACAAAGCCTCCCACCACGACCACTAGACCCTGTACCACTACAGCCTGCACCACTACAGCCTGCCCCACTACGAAGCCACCGTGTGGTTGCACGGAGACGACATCTACCTGTGCGCCGACCACCACACTCTGCACCACCACCACAGAATGTGTCACGACCACAAAGCCTCCCACCACGACCACTAGACCCTGCACCACTACAACTACTACGGCCTGCACCACTACGAAGCCACCGTGTGGTTGCACGGAGACGACATCTACCTGTGCGCCGACCACCACACTCTGCACCACCACCACAGAATGTGTCACGACCACAAAGCCTCCCACCACGACCACTAGACCCTGTACCACTACAACCACTACAGCCTGCACCACTACTACATCTACCTGTGCGCCTGCCACCACACGTTGCACCACCACTAGAAAATGCCCAACAACTAAAAAATGCAGAACTACCACGAAAAAAATCAGAAGCACCAAAAAATGCAAAACCACCAAAAAATCCAAAACCATAAAAAGACGCAAAACCATCCACAGAAGGACGACCACAAAGAAGCCGCAAAAATGCATCCCCACCCCAAAACCCTGTTGGTTGCCCATCAAACTGCCCTGCCTCCAAACACCAAAGCCCTGCCCCACCACCCGCAAACCCAAGCGCAGATGCAACTAGTGGGGGACCGGAATCCCTGCGGCGCAAAGATATCGACAAGATGAAGCTGACTGAATGTCAGTAGGAGCGGTTAAAACGGATTGTTATTGTTTTTGTTTTGCTTATATTTTGTTAATTGTTATAATTGTTTTAAAGCTTAAATATATTTTATGTATGCATATCTACCGGAAACAACCAAAGATAATATTAATTTCGATTACTCGATTACAATAGAAGAGGTTGGAAAATGAATACCAATCATTTTACCATGACAGACGAGGAGGAACGAGTGAGACGCTTTGTACGCGTCACAACTATTATACATACACACATACATGTGTATGCATATATTTATGTACATACATATGCACATATTGCACCAAAATCAACAGAAAATATTCGATTACGCTGGCTGGGAAGTTGTATGTGAGGAACGTGGACTAGGACAAGAAAGTCCTAAAACTTGTTTACTCTCTGGCCGCGTGTCTGAAGCGAGAGCCAGTCGAAAACATGTAATAAGTAAAGCAGAAATCCAAAAGCAACAAACATTCAAGCAGAAGACGAAGAGCACAAGTCGTAGCAGGAGGTGGGATGGAAGGGTAGGAGGGGGGGGGGTCAGGTGCGTTGTAAGCGGGAGAATCTCACAAAAGGAGAAGGGCAAAA
Organism: Drosophila guanche; assembly: GCF_900245975.1. Lineage (NCBI taxonomy): Eukaryota > Metazoa > Arthropoda > Insecta > Diptera > Drosophilidae > Drosophila > Drosophila guanche. The sequence goes on from NW_022995745.1 coordinate 3,360,312, forward strand.
AAGTTCAAAGTGCATGACGGCATGCAAAGCGGAAATCAAGCAAAAAGCATGCCAACAACAATCACAGACATGCAGTAAATGCTGTAAAGAGAGAGAGAGAGAGAGAGAGAGAGAGAGGACTCCCAACTGTAATTGTAGTTCGATATAAACACACAAACATCAAACCCCAAACAAGAATCAACACAAACAAGAAGGAAAGTGGCGTGGGCGACAAAGTAAAACAGAGACAAAGAGCGAGAATGAGAGAGCGGCTTTGGTAGCTAGCTGAAAACCGGGTGAGAGAAGAACAGCAGCAGTCAGCAAAAGGAAAATGCGTCGCAAAAATACAGCGCAGGTGCGAGAATGGTTATGCCAGCGAGGAGAGGCAGGAAGCAAAAGGAGAGCCAGCGAGAAGAGAGAAAGAGAGAGCGAAGAACTAACTGTAGCAAAAATGGTTAGTCGGAGAACCAAAAGACAGCTGAAAAAATTTCGATTGGGACTTAGAGCCAAAGTAGAATTTCTTACGATCCTCATATGATAATAAAATAAGGCATGGAACGGACTGGATGGACGCCATTGGCAAAGCAAAGAGCGAGAGAGCCAAAATGCCACAAAGAGAGTTGTCCATGGGAGCTTCATGAGAGCAGCGCTTATCTGCGGAAGGAGCAGGACAGGGAGGTACTAGCAAGAGAGGGAAAGAGAAAGCATTTCAGGAAATGAGAGAGCTTATTTTTGGAACGCAGCTCAGAAACCGGCGTCAACTCAGCACCGGTGTGACCACCCGACTGTGCAACAATTTGTTGCCGCAACATGTTGAACATCACCCAAAAGAGCGGCTGAGAGAGAGAGAGTACCCACAAAAAGAGAGCGAGCGCGTCTGCTGTATCCTGGCTCCCAAGGGTTGCACGACGAAGGGCGGTGAAGGGGCAGGGGGGAAGCCATTACAGCCGTGGGGGCTGGAACCATATGACATTGCAATTAGAAATTGCATTATGAAAGCTATTTATTAGCATTTGCCAGCAATTTGAGGGCTAATTGGAATAACTAAGGCTACAGCTGAATGTTCTGAACCCCCCTTCAATGTTGCTGCCATAATTTGTAAACCTATTTTTGGATGACATATTTACGGTTCCCTTTGGTTTCTAGCTTCATGTTCGAATTCGGATTGGGTTTCGGCCAGATCCCAAGCCATTAGACATAAATATTCATGAATATTTATTTAATATTTTTGTTTTTTAATATTTACAAGTAACAAATTTGTAATAAAAATGGAGATGTGTTCACCCAAGGGCGAATATTTGTTTTCGAATTGAAGAACCCAATTCTAAAATCGCTTACCATTATATTATAGAATATGCAATCTCTACCGATTCAATGGGTAATGAGAGCCGTCGACATTCCCAATATTTATGTGGACATTTCTTAATTATCCGCTCCGCCTTACACGTTCTCGTATCGATTTACACAACGGAAAAAAAACAGACCAAAAAAAAATAAAATAAAAATGAAATACGAATTTCAGTTCGCATACCATGAGCCACTAAGAGTATATAGAGTCCAAAAAAAAAAAAACAAAAAGTGAACAGGCGGCAGCTGCATAACAGGGCGTATGAGTAATTCAGCCCCTTCATTCCCTTCAGACTTGTTTATTTGCAGTCTCGATAAGCTCGAAAAAACCCGACAAATGCAGTGCAACGCAACAACAAATCCCACAAAAAATTTATAATAGCACATGTGCAAGTGTTTCAAACTTCTGGCTTTCCATGGAATTTTGATTGGGCGTAAAAAAGCAAAACGAAAAACAAAAAGTGCAAGGGCAATGCTTATAAATACCCTAAAAAAGAATGGAGAGCGAGAATTTCGGAGCACCACAAACACCACAAATTTCAGGGAGCCATAGCGATTTATTTGCCTCTCTATCTATAAGGATCGATTCTTCCACAAAGTCGGACTAACAATATCAATTAACTAAATTTCCCAACCCAAAGCAACATTTTGTTCAGTATTTTTTCAACTGTTGATGCAAAGTTTTCTTTATTATTGTTCTCTACAATATCACCTTCCACAAAATCTCTTGCAAATATTTAGAAATCTATAAAACTTTCAAAAATATGGTAATAATTAATAATATTTTTATAAATTTAACCCTTTCGTATTTAGAGACTTACTGACTTACCCAGCCGCATAGAACCGGTGGGGTAAACACAAATCGGGGAAGCAAAATGAAAACAAAAAGCAAGTGAGAGCCGTCAAGTCGTCTTCAGTTTGAGTGTTTCTTGTTTACAGGTTTCCTGCGACCAGAGAACTGAAAATGAAAATGAAATAATGGGGTTATTTGCAGAGAAAGATGAGTCCCACTCCCACCCACTGAAATATTTATGAAATGGGAACAAACAGAAAGCAAGAGTAACCAAACACTCTGACAACCCTGGAGGCTTCTGCTGTCTAGTGGAGCGAAGTAGAGTGAAGTGTCGAGCCTTTAACCCTTTTTGGCACCGGCTGTTAAGTGCAGCACTGGACGGAACTACGCCACAACCCCTCTCTCTTCTCACTAACTCTCCTTCAGCACCTCTCGTACCTTCAAGCACAAGCGGAAAACGAAAAATTGAAATTGCTGAAGCCAAAAAGTATTCTCCAAATGGGGACGGAAACCCTGCAAATCCTGCTCAAGCCAGTAAATGAAAACAAAACCCAAATTTAAACCCTTTTTTTTTGCGATTTTTTGTGTCTGTCAAACGATATGCACAACAGCAAGTGCTTCTTTGTGAGTTTTAAGCCAAAATATATTTAAATTTGGCGCAAAACTTGTAGACTTGTAGCCTCGTAATCGTGACAAGCAATCAATAAGTGAAGAGGAGAGGGATTGGATGACTTAATCATAAAGCACTTAATATCAGAAAGATATCAGATATAACCATGAGCACAAGGGGATATATCCCACACAAGCATCTGACAAATATCGACACAAAAAACAAACAAAGTCTTAAGGTTTTCGGTATGATAAGAATACAGTGTACACATCTACCTCCACAATCTTCGAGTATTGGTTGAAGGTCTCTTATTTTGCTACAATTTGTGCTTGTAGTTTCTTCCTCAATTCTGGTTGAATCTCGAATGGTTTTGTAGGGGATGAGCGACCTGGGGCTGTATCATAATCTGGCCTATTGGAATGCCTCCTTCAATGCAATTTCAATTGAATGCAATGCATTCAACTCGCTTGAAGTGCATTTTGCATGAACTTGACAGGTCAACTCATTAGCCAATGTCCCCCACACACCCTCCCCTCTCACAACGAATCGGTTTTCCACCAACCATATACACACATACATACATAGCTTGATGGACTTGGACAGACTGACTGACTGACTGGCCGACTGATTGCCACCGCCCAGCCACTAAGCCCTGACTCTGAATCTGAGTCTCTTGCTTTTGATTATATGGGCTCGCCCCATCATCAATGTCTGATTGTTGTTGCTGCTGCTGCTGCCTGCCTGCCTGCCTCAACGCGACGTCTATACTGCGCCTATGCGGGGCACAGCGATATTGCCGCACAGTGGCGCAAAAATGATTAGCGTCAATTATGGAAATCATTCGGCATTCAAGTGCATTTTGAGGGACAATTTTTGTGTTTGCCAAGTTTAAGGCAATTTTCATAAAGTTCAATTAAGGGGCTGGACATTGCTGGAATATTTTTATAATGGCTCAGCTGTTTTGATCCACTGTGTGTGGGTACCATGCGGAAGAGGCCTTGCCCTTTTGATGTCTTTTTTTTCTTTTATATTTCTAAGGAGCCTGTTGATGTGACTTGAATTCTATTCGTTGTATTGCATTCATCCTTTATCATTTACCATGGACAAGTTTACCTTTTTGAAGCAGCAACACGCATTTTTTTGTATGAACATCAATGGGGGAGCAATGCTGGTTATGTAGAATTATCACTGATTGGGGCCCACTGTGCCTCCTCGGCATGCAATCGGCCTTTCCGCCATTTGCATTGTGTTTTGTCGTTGCGGCTGCATTTTCCATATATGTATGGAATGTATGTACATTACTCACACAAATGCAGAACACACAGACAAACACACACAGAATGCAATCAGTCCATGCCTATGCTGGTGTGTGTGCATGTGTGTGTGCGTGCGTGTTTGGGGCATGTTTGTTGCTGCATATAGAGAGAGAAACCAGCCAGCAATAACAAACACGTAGACTCAACTTTTATGCCAGTTTTCATGCATAATTTTCGTTTCGTTTCGGGTTTTGCAGTTTTCTCGCTCATGCTCCCCGTACAACGCAACCAACCCATCGTCACC